>NC_029773.3:84470139-84501781 GCF_000817695.3 Arachis duranensis | reverse complement strand
TCTAGTTTTCTACCTTTGGGAGACTGATTTTTAGTTTTGTGGAGAGATGAATTTGGGGTTTTGTTTGTTTGTTTGTACAAAGAGGCATTGACTTGAGTTTCAGAAGTCTCATGCATTTTTACTTTTCAGATCAAATCAGAAGCGTTTGCGTGTTCTTTTGCCTAAAATCTTGACCGTCCATTCCTTAGTCCAAACACGTGTGCTCAACTATGGTCCAAGTCTTCTTCCAAGATTCTAAATTTTGTTTTTATAGTTCACTTATTTAATTAACAAATTAAATGTTATCAATGTTTGGAAACTTAACTTATTTCAACTAATCTGAATTATTTATGTTAGTTGATTATTTTGGCAAAAGATCTTTTTAAAAGAAAAATTCTTGGAATCAATAATTTTAAATATTTTTTATTATTTGATCAATGTAAATTTTAAATTGGTTTTAATAAATAAATTTTATTAATTTATGTGTGTAAAATTTAAAAAATATAAGTACAACTATATTAATTTTTATGTATAAAATTATGATAAATATAGATATAAATTATATATTTTTTTGTGTGTAAAATATTTGTAAACATAAATACAAATTATTACTAATTAAGTACTCATAAAAAATTGTCACACAAATCTGTAAAATTCCAGTTAAATACGGAGATGATTCAATTTACGTGGGCATACAATAATTTAGGCCAATACACAGTCTAATCTGGCTACTCTATAGTTTACCAATTTTACTATTCGCCTATTGAGCTAAAGCATCCTCGTTTTTAGATGAAAGAGATTTGGTAGCAGATTTAGAATTTAAAGTGTCCACCCAAAATTAAAATTTTCGTAAGAATTATTCAAATATTTTTAGTCTTTCAATCATTTTTATATAGATATTACGATCTAATGAATTATATAAGTTGTGACCACATCCATTAGATGCATATTTAGCTTATGATATGTAGATAAGTTAATCAAATATTTAAAGATAATTGTATCAACTATAGAAAAGTAGGTCTCCTCAAAATCTGTACCAAGTCTTTGTGAAAAACTTTGTACTATAAGTCAAATTTTATAGCGTACAATTTTATTATTCTCATTTTCTTTTCTCACAAATACCCATTTGTATTCAACAAGTTTCGTACCTTTAGACATTTAGAATAGATAGCCAAAAACTTCACATTTTGCAAGTGAGTCTAATTTAATTTTCATGATTTTTTTTTTCAATTTTTTCAATTATCCATTCTGTCATTATCCCGCCTGACTATGATTGACGCTTAGAAAAATCATTCACAGTAAGCCTAAGAAATAAATTTCACAAAAAAAATGAAATATAATTTCTTACAATACTATCTTTACATGCTTAGATATTAAATTTAACTCAAATTGATAAGTATAAGTATATGAAATTTTAGTTTAAAATTTACTACAAAACATGGTCATAATTGCATATATTTTTCAAGTTATGAAGACTATATATAACAATATTTACAAAACAAACTATCTCACGTCATTCTGGTTGGATCTTGTCTGTAAAATATGGAGCATTAAATAAATCTAAAGATTTATCAAGATATTTACATAAGACATCATGTCATTGGACAATACGAACGCACCAATTCAAATAATACTAGAATGAAATTGATGGAACAAAGTTAAGAATAAGGCTCTTATCTAAAAAGAAAAATAATAGAGTGAATTTTGCAACTTAGTGATAAACAAAGCATTCATAACTCTTGTGCGACAATTGTACAAATATAATGCACTTGGCTAAAATAAATCTATTATAGTAACAGTGGATAAAATTTATTCGAACACATAAGCAAATCTATTATAACAATAGTGATAGAAGTATATTCTAACACATAGATGATTATTGATAGATATTAAGGATTAAACTTTTAATATTCCTTTTATAAAAAAAACGAAAGTTATCTAATCTAAAAAAATCATCAAAATAATAGACAAAAATTATATTTAGGTGGTTATTTTTTCTGTGTCAACCTGAAATAGACATGTTTTACTGATTTTATGGACATGAATTGACGAGTACCATTTTATTTTATTGCAAGAAACCAAAGATAATTCAAAACGCAGCGACAAGACAGGACAATGCATAAATAGAAGTGGTTAAGGAGGTTGTGTAACGAAAAACGAAATTAATACTATGTTGAACAGTGATGAAGGTGAACCAACGGTGCAGAAGTGAAGCAAAGGTGCAATGGCTTAAGATGGTAGCAACAAAAATCACGGTGATATCAACTCCTGTAGTGAGCTCTGGCGGCAACAGAAGCTCTAACAACAACAATGATGTTAGCAGCCGTGATCTTTATTAATACCGTCAACTCCTTCTTCTCTTATAGTCACCGATCTCTCTCCTTCTCTAGTCGTTCCCTTTCTCCTCTATTTAGCGGTCGCAAAGCCACTACTATGCCTCCTCCTCCTTCACCATCGTGCTCTCTCTCTCTCTCTCTCTCTCCTTCCCTCGGCGGCAACGACTCCAAATCCAACGACCCTATGTCTCCTTCCTTCCTTCTTTCTTTCTAATCATCTCCTTTCTCTTTTTCTTTATGATTTATGTGGCTAGAAGACAAGGATGAGAGAGTGTGTGGTTAGGATTAAAGAAAACAAAATATCAAGTGAGATGCCCATAATTTTATTTATTTACTTATCTTTTTTTTTTGAATTATTACATATTCGTTGACATTCTTTGACAAATTTTTGTTCAATATCCTCATTTTCGTTCATAATATTTAGCGCTACATTCTATAAAAATATGTTGTCGACAATTATTTTTCTTCGGTTTCAATTTTTCTCGTAAAGACAATTTATTAAGATATCATCATTTTGATGATTTTCAAGTACCTGAATATCTTTTAATATTTTAATTATGTTATGACTTTGGACAACTGTAAGTGTCCCAAATATCTCTTTGTCTACCTCAATAGAAAGAGTATTTGCCTCTTTACTATAATTTTTTTCTCTTCTTTTACAAGAATTTTTATCTTTAGAAATGACTAGCATACCACACGTTTGCCATGTGTTTGCACTATTTATCATTTGTTCAACATGGACATCAATTCAAATTGGAACATTTTTAGCTGGTGTATGGAATTTTGTTATCCTTTTTGTATCAGAAAATGTATCAAGAAATTTATTTATAATTTTTTATAAATGTATAATCTTTTAAAATTCTAATTCATATTGTCCTAATCGAGAATTCAAATGTAGTAATGATGATACATTTCAATTTAGCTCTTTTGCCAGCTGTTTATTTTATCATTTTAATGTTGAAAATATTATTTTATTAAAGGGACAATTTGTAAATCAAGTTTTAAATACATATTCTGTTTGTATTTCTAGATACCTCACAATAGAAGGAGTATCATATCCAACATATATTTTCAAGTTTTTTTTGGGTCCTATTTTGGTTCGATTAGGTGGAGCAATTAGAATATATATCGCATTCCAAATATTCTCAAATAGATGTTTGACTATTGTCCAAAAGTCAATTATAAAAGAGAAAATTTGTGATAACTTGTTGTCTTTAAATGAATAAGTGTTGCAGCATGTAAAATAGCAGACCCCTAATAAAAAATTAGGAGATCCGTTCTTATAAATAAGGATCTAGTAGTTAATTGGAGGTATTTAATAAGTGATTTTGTTAGCCCATTTTTGTTTATGAACATGAGCTACTGAATGTTGAACACTTATACAAATAACCATGCAATAAGTATCAAAAGCTTTAGAAGCAAATTCACCAGCATTGTTAAGATGAATTATTTTAATTGAATTTTTTTTTTGGAAATTATGCTTTTAATTTTATAATTTGCGCAAGTAATCTCGCAAACACCAAATTGTGAGATGATAATAAGCACACATGAGATCATCTTAATAATTCATCTATTAGCACAATAAAATATCTACAAGATTCATATGGTGAATAAATTAGTCCACATATATCACATTGAATCCACTCAAAGAATTCAGGAGATTCAAATCTAATATTTGTTGTTGATGATTTTATAATTAGTTTTTCCTGAAAATATATGCAACAGAACATAATTCACTATATTAAAGAATTTTATGGTTCTTCCGTGAATGTCCTTATAAATTTTCAATGATCCTTTGTATCATTTATAAATTTTTAATAATCCTTTGTATCATTGTTGTTCCGAAATGACCTAATCAATCATATCCAATAGTAAATTGATTTGGATTAGTAAATTTTTGATTTATTATAACATATGATTTAATTGCACTAATGGTATAATATATATCAAAAGAAAGCATAGACACTTTTTTAATATAATTTTTTTATTTAAATCACAACTCATAATAGAACTCATTGTTATCCTCATTTAATGTCTCAATATAATATCTACTTTTATGAATATTTTTAAAATTTAACAAATTTATTTGCGATTTTGTAGATAATAACGCATTATCTACAATAAATTTTACTCCTCTAGAATACAAAATAATAACACCTCTTCCAAAACCATCATCAATTATTTTACTTATATCAATAATAATAGTAATATTTGTCTCTTTATGTACAAAATTGGCAAAATAAATTTTATTTTTGAGAATAATATGCGTTCCTGCACTATCGTAAAATAAATGTCTTCTCCTTGTATCTTCATTATTTTCTTCACAAGAAAGAATAAATAAGTAAAAATATAATTCAACCTATGATTTATCTTTGAAATTAATTCTCTTATGAAAATGATAACTCAATCATTTTATAAATACATATATATGTGCGGAGTTAAATCATATTCTTATTTACATAACTATTTTATTTATTACACACATATTATATTAGCACAAATTTATTTATTGATTCTTTGAAATTTATATAAAAAGATAAATTTAAAAGTAAATACATTCAAATATAAATAAATAAAAATATATATTAATATATCAAAAATCAAATATAAAAAAATTATTCAACATTTTTATTATTAATTAAATAACTAATATTTTCTTCAACATCTTTTAAAAAAATTAAACACATCATAATGAGTTGTGGTAGAAATATTTTTTGAAATAAAATAATTTTTATTTTTTTATTCTCTTTTAAAAGATGCTTAGTAAAATTCAATTAAGTGATTTGGCCTATGATAAATAAATATGTGACCAATGACATTTACCACTACAACGATAACATCTTCTTTCTATATTCTTATTGTGCCAATTTTTTTCTTTATTATCCCACTTTTTGTAGGATATTTTATTATTGAAATATCTTTTCTTCTTTCCTTTATTATATTTGTTACTAAAATAGTGGTCTTTATCATTTTTTAGATTATAATGCGTCACATTCACTTTCGAAAATAGAGCAGAACTAGAGAGGTAAGCTTTATGATTTTTCATGAGCAATTCGTTATTCTATTCTATCATAAGAAGACATGTAATTAATTCAGAATATTTTATAAATTCCTTCTCTTGATATTGCTGTTGTAAGAGCATATTTGAGGCATGAAAGATCGAATATATTTTCTTTAGCATATCACTATCAGTAACATTTTCTTCACACAATTTTAATTGGAGATTATTTTGAATATTGTAGAATCATATTCAGTGATGGATTTAAAATTATGTAAACACAAATGTAACTATTTATATCAAGCATTTGGAAGAATCACTGGTTTTTGGAGATAATATCTTTCCTCTAGACTCTACCATAGTTTTGTTGACTTTTTTATGGTAATATATTCATTTTCATTTCTTTGTCAACATGACGATGAAGGAAAATCATTATAGTAACGCGATCCTTTTAAGCGTTGCATTATTGTTTGTGTTAATGACATTATTGAAATCCATTGAGTTAAAGTGAATTTCAGCATCTACAATCTATGATAATTCTTTTTAAAAATATAAAGTGGTACAAATTCCAAACAAAAAAGATTTGATCTAATTAAAATTTCTTACCTTAAAAATTTTCGTACTGATAACTTGTTGGAAAAATATGATAAAAGTAGATAAATAAAATAGAGATTTAAATATGAAAATATAGAAAATTGTATCTTAATGATGATATCCTTACAATATAATACTTGATAATTTATGAAAATAGATTTTCTATTATAAAAATAATACACAAGAATTCAGCACAAAAACTAGAATAATGTAAACTTATAAACTAAATATATCTTAAAACCTTCTCTTTAAAATTTATTTATAGATAAAAATTTTAAAATGAATAATAATAAGATATTATTTACTTAACTCACTTAGCTTACTAATAAGTTAAAACATTATAAAAACTTTCTCCTATTAATTCATAATATTCTATATTTTATTATGATAAAAAATTTATAATTGATAATACTACATATTTCATGATGTATGATAATTTTTCATGATGATATGACATCTACACTAATAACCATTTTAAACTTTTATAACAATTTAGAACAATTTGTTTTTGGTCGTCGAGTTTAGACCATATCTGATTAGATTAATTCAGAAGAGAATAAATTAAATTATTTGGCTGGTGAAGGAAAAGGGCTGGCTGAAAATCCCTGCATTTTTTTTTTTGTCTTTAAAACCCTTCTTTCCAAACATTATATTTTAATTTTTGGTCAGATTTCACTATCCTTTTAGTGGAATTTAGACCACAAAAAATTTCAAATTGGGCTAAAACTAGCTACCCCAATGGGCATTAAAGTTATTACCAAAAATGTGGCCTCATTTAAGAATGAACGTTTTCATGAGACCCAACAAGAATATTATTGGATATTGACATCTGGATGCGATTCATGATCTGAGGTGAGTTTAGGCCATGCTTCCATTATGTCCAAAAAAAAAAGGAAAAGAAAAGGCTATGCTTCCACTAAATTTTTCCAAATCGAGCTTGCTGAACCTATTTTCTTGGTAAAATATAACTATCTTGATAAAAGTGGTCAAAGTGTATCCTTAACCTAGCAGATTGAAAAAATATCACATGAAAAACTAAAAAAAAAAAAATTGTACCCTCTAATTTTGCATTTTGTTTCTGAACAAAACAATACCCAAATACAACCTTAATTAAACTTGTGACAATATGTTTAACTCATTGATTTAATTCGTATTCCAGTTAAGACTTTCTTATGTACATACATACATACCATCATACAGTGTATACATAAAAGAATATAATGAATTAAGAGAAAACGTTAAATAATGTACATACCTATAGCTTTCACATGGAATATAATTAATGTAGTATATAAAAGAATAATGAATTAATTAAGTCACTCATCAAAGAAGTAGATGAATAATTGAATTCTAGTAATTAATTAGTATCTCATAGATCAGAATTAAGTAACCCACTTTCCTCATCATTTACACTAATACTTATCTCCTCTTCAGTAGTAGTTATTTGAGATGATAACTCCACTGCCCTCTTAGTTTGGTGACTCCAATCTGTTCTTACCAATGTGTATATCATCATACAAAGACATGAAATTTGTGCTGCTAACATTCCAAACCATAGTCCCACCAATTCAAATTTGTGCACAAATGTTGCAAAAATAGCCACAGGCAAACCAATTAAGTAGAATGCACACAAATTAATCCTAGCACCTAAGTAAGGGCGTGCCGTACCGGATAATATCCCACATGAAACTGTTTGAGGCCAATTGCAAATCTCACACATCCCTAATATTGGAAGCACATTTATTACCATATCAATGATTTGTGTCTCATCAGTGAAGAGCTTACCCCAATTTCTTCTCACAAACATTAAGAAAATGAATGCTATGATGCTTGAAATAATTGCTATAGTGAAACCAATTATGGCACTATTCTTTGCTTTGTTGGGTTGCATTGCACCTAATAAGTGACCAATTCTTGTTGTCAATGCAATGCTTAGTGAAAATGGAAACACATAGAGTAATGCAAGTGTTTGAATTAGAATGCCCATTGTTGCTACCGTGGCTTGTGGATTACTCAATAGCCCACAAAGAAAGAGCATGATTTCATACCACCACCACTCCAAACAAACCGAAATGCAACTCGGCACGGCCAAGTTTAGCAACGGTTTCCACCCGCGAAATGCTGTGGAAACCGAAGCTTCTTGCCAAGGCTTCAAGGGTTTATCGGAGAAGATAAGATAGAGCAACATTCCTAGTATCATGTTAATGGAATTCAATCCGGTGGCTAGGGCAACTCCCTTGACTCCTAAGTTCAAGTGGATAGTCAAGAAATAATTGATTGGTAGGTGCAAAACCGCCGCAAAAGAAGCAATGACGGTTATTGGTGTGGTTAAACCTTGTGTCCTAAGAAAAGTTCTCAATGGATTAAGGTGTGCTTGTGCTAGGAGTTCAGGAATTGAAAAAAGCATGTAAACTTGTGCGACTTTTGTGACTTGTGGATCTTGACCTAGTAATTGAAGGAGGGGTCCCATATTTAGCCACAGAATTGAAATTGGCATGGTAACAACTAAAAGGAGACATGTTGCCCTAAAAAATGTTTGACTTAGAAGTGAATATCTTTTAGCTCCATATGCTTGACAACAAATTGGGTCCATTCCCATGGTAAGGCCCTTTAGAACTGAATTGGCGGTTATGTTTGCAAAACCAAGTGCTAAAGATCCTCCGGCTAACTCCACTTTTCCTTGGCGACCCAAGAACAACAAAGATATTGCAGATCTTGAATACATCATAAGGCTAGTCATTATTATTGGGCATGAAATCTTAGCAATTGATTTCAACTCTTCTTTCACCTGCAAGTAATTGCATTTCACACTTTGTCACCGTTTAATACAAAATCCTAAATCTTGTATCAACTTAAATTTATCAAAATACTAAAATCCAGTTTGGGTAAACAGGTTAATTAAATTTCTTTTGAAAAATGAGTATTTATATTTGATTTTTTAGTTTTAAAAGTGTTTATTTTAAAAGAAGAATGATAAAAACTTTTTATTATAAAAAAGATTATTTTTTTAATTTCTCTATAAATACTTAAATAATTTTTTCAAAAATTATAATTTAATTTTAAAAATTACACTAAACATTAATACTATAATTTTTCATAAATTAAAAATTAAAAAAATTACTTATAAATCTATCCAAATTGAACCTAATAAATATATGCTTTTCATGTTAAGTATTTATGAGATTCTATTTGAATTCTCTTTTAGAGTTATTCTATCAATAAATAAGACTGTTGAGAATTGAGTTACACAAATTCACAATTTACCTTAAATCATAACCCTAAAATCCAATATATTTAGCTAAACTCTAAATTCTAAAAACTTTAAATACTAAGTAAGTACATGAATATTTAATGTTAATATTTATGAGATTTTTTTTTAAAACTAAAAGAAATACTAGAGAGTTATTAGAAAAAAATTTATTATTTTTTACTATCAGTTAACTATAAATATTTAAAAGAATAAGATAAAATATGTTATTGGATTATTAAATTAAATAAATTAGACTAAAGAAACTGAATTAATGACTAAGTGATGACAAAAAATAATAAATTCTCATAATCCTAACATCTTTTTAGAAGTAATTCCAAACTCTAGTAGCAAACTAAGCTAATCAGAAATGTTTAGTATTGACTGAAAGCTGATTTATATATTATTTTTTGGGCTTCTAACAAACGTTGAATACTCTATTAATCTCTGGGCAAAACCACCAAGCAATAATTATGAAGTGCTACGACAAAATAAATAAATAAATACAGGTGTTACGGAAAGTGAATGTAGGGTGAGGGATGAAAGTAATAATAAAGTACTTGTTTGTACCAAAAAATAAATAAATGAAAAAGAAACATAATGTGCACAGATTCCCCTAACTCCCAAACGACATTCACATGAAAAAAGTTAGGTTCTCATCACTTGAATTTTCATGTGCCATAACATAGTGAAAATTTATAGGTTAATTTTTTTGTCCAAAATGTACGAAATGTTATTCTATATTGTGAAAAAGACTTTGGTCTATACAAGTTTCGATAAATTATATTTTGTTCTCTATAGTTTTTTTTTTTTTTTTTAAATGAAGTTTAGGTCTTGTTCCTCACAATCAATTAAATAGTTCATAAACTTTCAAAAAATTCTCTATCTTTAAATAGCCAATGGGCTAGTTGGATCATCACTACTTATTAAATCCGTCCTAATTATATCCGTGATAATTTAAATAGGAAAAGTCTAGAGGCCAGCAACTTTGTTAAATTTTGGCCAACATGTAATCAACAAAGAAAAGTGAACCATTGGATGAAATCTCACACCATTAAAATCATCATTGATGGCTATTTGATGACTACAAATCACAAAAGTTACTGCCCCTAGCATTGCTCATTTAAATAATTGCTATATCATTAAATAATTTTTTGTTTTTGTATTGGTTTAAAAAAGCAACGTTAGATTAAAAATATATTTGTTATAGATTATTTTTAAAAATTTCATATCAATAAAAAATATTTGCTATAATTTTTATATATTGAAAATCAATGTAATATATTTGTTCAAAACATAAAAAGACAAAGGATTGCTCAATTACATCCTTATATGACAAATTCTGATAAAATTTAGTATACATAATCTATCTTTATTATATATTATTGTAATTCAATAGTTGAATCAATAAAATATACATTTTATAAAAGGTCATGAGCGGTATAACTTTTCTTAAATTAACAAAAATAGAAAAACCAAACAAAAATAAATAAATAAGAAAAACATAAAAAAAAAAACAAATAGACGTTAACATTGTATGCTATGTTTGGCAAAGAGAATGTGTGAAAGTGTGAGAGAGCCAGGCTGATGCACATGGTAAGATAATTGATTTAGGTTAGGTTTAGTCTACTAGTTAATTAAAAAAAGTTTACTTAAAGTTGCAAAAAGGAAAATCTACTGTCATAACTTTTAGGAGCTTAATATTTTCAATTCTCAAGTATTAATGATGTGGGAGGAAAAAGGATAAAATAATAATAAACAAAAGAAAACGAATGCCCTAAATTAGGGCAAGTTGTTGTTACAGAACAATTTTCTTAAATTAAACAATAACCATATTAAAAAAAATTATACATTTAAAAGATTAAAAAACTACATCCAAAATTTATATTGAGCAATTATTAATTATTTTCTTATTATTCTCCAAATTTAATCTAATACGAACGTGTGAGCCAATAAAATTGGAGACAAAATAATGCATCTTCTAGGTAGGTTTTTCATAAAAAGAATGGAGGGTAGGCTTTAAAGAGACCATTTTAAACATCATCATGATATTTATAAATTATTTTATAATATCAAAAACAATGTTTCAGATATATGTATCACAAATTAGTAGGACCAAGTAACTCTATAGTCCAGATCAAATTTCAAGCTTTATTATGATGCATGTCACCACACGCACTTGAAATAACAATTGAAAATTATTGAAAAGTACTCGTCTCACTCAGCATCAAAAGTTCAAAAAAATGATTTTTTTTTTTAAATGGCTTTTGGAGATAACGGAAAGATACAACATAATATATGATTCATTATTTATATTATTTTCATGTTATAATATACAGTTACTGGTATAATAGAGGATAAAATCTGTTAACTTTAACTAATTTGATTCGAGTTAAATCAATACCTTAATTAATAAGATAAATTTTCAATATTTTTATTTATTTATGACTATTTTAGAATATTTATGCTTATAGAAAAAAAAGTGTCAAAGCACTTAAAATCAATTGTTCATTTAAGTTTGTATATTAGCTAATAGAGTGAACTATTATTCTTTTAGGCTATAAAAATTTTCAATTTTTCAAGAAGTAATCCCCCAAAATTAAAATAATATTGTGATCTTTCAGATTAAAGATTTACTCTATCCAACAAAATTCACCAAATGGTCTCCAAAAGGTTGCATTTTGTTAAATAGCATAAAAAATTGTCTATAAATAATGATAAAGTCTTAAAATTAACATTTATTTGTAAATAGAATAAGTATAAGAAATTAATTTTTAATTAGTCAATATTAATTATTTTTTTATTGTAAAATTTTCTTAACTCATTTTTAAGGATTTAGGTCTATAATTTAGGATTTATAATTTAAAGTTTAAAATTTAAGACAAAAATATAATTTAAAAAATTGACTAATATTGGCGAAAAATTTGACTTCCTAATTGAGTTTTTGTAAATAAATGGATTTTAAGGCTAGATTTTTCTTTCTCTTAACTTGTCTTAAGGAGAATTAATCACATAATTTTAAATTAGAAGTGATAGTTAGATAAAGTCTTGTTCAAACCTAAAAAAGTAAAACCCTAACATTATAGAGAAGCTTTTCAAGACATCACAATTCAAAAAGACTGAAATTGTTGTGGCCAATGACCAAATATGAATGTGATTAAAATCTCAAAGACAAATAAAACAAATTAAAGATTAACTCCCACAAATAATGGCCTTGTATAAGTTTGACAATAATTATTATTCATCATATGAAAATTTTCATACCATTTAATTTTTCAACACAGAACCAGTTCTTGTGGTTTTCGTATAAATGCATGCTAATAAATATGGATAGTTTCTTAAAATTCCATCCACACATTACGTTGTAACATGAAATAGAAGTCCAAATAATTCCAAAGTTATATATGTATCAATAATTGCAAATTTCATTTAAGGTATACTAAAAGATGATTACGCAGATTATATGTCACTAATTAAAGCAAATAACAATGATTTAATGGTAAACAAATTTTGATAGTTTATATATATGGGACTTCAAATTGAAGTTAATAATCTCATCATCATCGCTAATAATAATAAAATAATTAAAAGAAGCAAATGCAAAAATGGTGTATATAAAATCTACATGCCAATAATATCATTACTCTTAAATGTTTGGACCTTCCAACAAATAATTAGAATTTGTTTTACAAACTATTCAAACAAGCAAGAGAATGATATATAAATATTAGTGATTATACACATTAAAATATCTTTATATAAAAATAATAATTAAAATGTTGACGTATATTATATTTAATAATTTAATTAAATTTATTAAAATATTTAACGGTTCCGTTTTAGTTTTTACATAAAGATATTTTCATATAAGTAATCATTCAGCGACACAAATATGGTGAAAACTCAGGTACAGTCAACTTTACGTGAAGTTGATACTTGAGAGTTGTTAGATAAAAATTTAATCAAATTAGTCAAATCATCTAACGACTCTTAGATATCAATTTTACGTAAAGTTCACTACACCTGAATTTCCACCCACAAATATTAGATAAAAAGAGAGAGTTACAAACCTCGGAGAGAGAAAGATTGGGAAGAAGAGCAAAGAGATGATTATGGAAACGGCAAAGAAGGTCATGAATGAATGCTAATAAGCCATTGTTGGAAGCTACTTCATTATTTCCACCGTCTCTTGTTCTCATTATTCTCTCTTCATTGTAATCTCTTCCAACAACCTTTGTTGACGACAACATAGGATCTCCATTTATATTTCCTCGAGATTCAGCACCAGTGCACATGATGTTTTCTCCACAAGCTTTGATTTGAAAATTGGAATATTTAGGAACAACCTTAAAAAAAAGTACAACATATTCAGAAATGGATAATATAATTGTTTAGATCAAATGTACTAGTAAAATTAAAAATTAAAAAAACACATATTCATATCCTTTTCAAACCCCAAGAAAACAGTACAATGAGAAAATGAATTAACACGTCTTAAAAGGGGTGAAAAAAAAAAGCCAATATCTATGTTTTATTTATTTATTTGTATCATTGAAACTTCAAGAGGGAAAAAAAGAGAGACCAAAATCTTGGTACCTGTAGAAAGTTGTGTACGGACACTGAAGAATGTGGTTAAGGTTTGCAACTATCGTTGGCAATGGCATGAGTGTAACTGCAAAAGAATTAGTTGTGTATAGCCCAGAGAGCGTTTTGGAAGTTGAGAACAAACCCTTTGAACTAAATTAATGAATACTACATTATTTCTCTCAAACCCTTGTGTTTACTTTATACTTGTGTTTAATTTATATTGTAATAGTTCCATAAAGCCATTGATACCAACACCTTTCCAACTTTATAGTTTTTGCTTCACATAGCTATCTAGCAAATTTTTTCCACCCATTTATTTTCACCTAATAGTAATAATATTCAATCCAAGAAAATAAATATAGAAGCAATGTAAAGTGATCATAAGACTTTACAAAATAAAATATAGTTTCTACTATTTTTGCATTTTTATAAGATGCATTCTAGTTTGTCTATGTTACACTAAAAGTAAAGTCATACTTTTTTTTTAATTTTAGTAACACTTTTTAAAATGTATTGTTAACGATGAAAAATATTATTTTAATAATATTTTTTAAAATACCATAATTATCGTAATATAATAATGTTAGAATAGTTATTTTAGTAATTAAGTTTTACAGATAAACCCCAATACTTAGTTTCAATGATTTGATAATGTTGGTTCTGAGTCTTATAGTTTGGATCATGCTTAGGTTTTATTATTAAACTAAAAATAATAGCATTGCTACATAATATTCGAGAATTTGAATCGATGGCCTTATCATAATCAATCTCGCTACGTTATCAATAGTATATAACAGTATATCCGTTAATTTCTACCAACTCTTATTTATAATTGTGTTTAATAAAAGTATCTTTGTAAATGTATCTAATAACAATGTCTTTTTTACAACTGTATCTAATAAAAGTGTCTTTATATATATTTTCTGAATGTATTTCTTTATACATGTATTTAAAATATAATAATTAATTATTATTAATAATAAATTAAGAGATAGTATATTAGTACCCTGTACTTTTCCTACATAATATCCTATATTATTGGATACTCTTAAGCCAAAATTTATAGAGTGAACTTGTAGTGGTGATTGTCAGAGCATTTAACAACATGACTTTGTTCTAATATAATTTGTTAGGTCAAACGCTTTTCACAAATAAAAAATTTACAACTATTACTAATCAATGTAGATTTTTTTTTTATAGTTTATCAAAAATCATTTTTTTAGCGTAAGGGATTATACCCATTGCCACTAGCACTAAAGGCTTAGATATATTAGATAGTATATCGATTTAATAAAATTATTAATCTAAAAAAAATTTAAATATATAAAATTAATTATATCTCTAATATATTTTTCATGTAAAAGTTGATTTTGGATTTTCATAAATTTTATATAATTTTTTTTTGTTTATATATATTATACTGAATTTTTTTCCATAGTTATCAATAATTAACTTTAAATTTTATTATCATAGATATTTTAATATCATGGTATAAAATTATTTATTCTAAAAATTTAATTAATAAAAAAATATGTAATAACTTAGTCTATCTACTTGAAAATATTGTCTGCTTTAGTATCAGAATGTTTTGTGAGAAGAGTAGAATGTAAAGTTTTGCAACAATAAAAAAAAATATATACCTTATAAAAATATAGATACTTCTTTGAAAGTACATTTTAAGAGGTTGAACATTAAATTTTGACTTTTCATACATCTAGCCATTAAGAATAAACCCGTAAAATTTAGAGTGCTATAACAGATAATATTTTCAAACAAGCAGTTGAGGATGTTACAAGATATTAAGTCTATCAAATCTTATTAATTTAAGAAAATGCTGGTCAAATAAAATCCCTCACTTATTACAAATAAAAAAAAATAGTTATTAGATAACAAAAATAATAAAGGTACAAATGTGGAATATTCTTAAAAATGACAACACATATTCTTCAATGCAATAAAATGTTTTTAATATATATCTATATTGTACTAAAGAAGGAATCATCTTATTTTTTCTTCTTTTCACATATTTCTACTCTACCACAATTATTTGAAGCAAACCCAATTCACAAATGCACTCTTTTTAAAACAAAAAGCAGCTCCTAAAATCTGTGCTCAACTTAAAAGCTTAGTATATGAAAAGGACATGATCAGGATTAAGCAGCATTATTCCCTGCATAATGAGGTGGGTTTTCCATATTTAATGTCAACTTGGTAAAAGCATTGTTCTAGCTTGGTAGATGTGATCAATGCTTGCTACAATTTAAGAAGGGATCTTGTAAGATGAGGGACACAAAATTAACTATTAAGGCTATTATATATTCGCAGACAACAATCTTAAAATTATCCGTAGAGATATAATTATTCATGTATTTTATTCTATCAGTTTAATTTTAATCTTTTAAGAAAAGTAATTTTATGACATAATATTAAAACTTTATAACTTAAAAATTTAAAATTCGATTATGGTTGAATAAAAAAAATTACAATAAAATTTTTTTTTTGCAAAAAATTTAAATCAATTTAAAAAGTCTCTTGTTTAAAAAAGCGTATAAAGATATAATTATTTATATATTTTTTTCTATCAACTACTTAAACTTTATTTTAGGAAGAATGATTTCATGATGCTGCTTGTAAGGTCTCATATCGGTTGGGGAGGGGAACGAAAAATGCCTTATAAGGGTGTGGATACCTCTCCCTAATATGACGCATTTTGACGAGTGAGTGTGGGGGATTTCGGTTATCATCCCAATCGTCAAAGGCAAAACCGTGAGGGCTTGTGTGCCAAAGCGGACAATATCGTGCTAGCGGGTAGTCTGGGCTGTTATAGATGGTATCAGAACCGGAACCCGGATCGATATGCCAGCGAGGGCGCTGGGGGTGGAATGTAAGGTCCCATATCGGTTGGGGAGGGAAACGAAGCATGCCTTATAAGGGTGTGGATACCTCTCCCTAGCATGACGCGTTTTGTCGAGTGAGTGCGAGGGGTTTCGGCTATCATCCCTATCGTCAAAGACAAAATCGTGAGACCTTATGTGCCAAAACAGATAATATCGTACTAGCGGGTGGTCTGGGTTGTTACACTGCTATTATATTTTGCAAAGTAGAAGCAGGTTATGGCATCTACTTCAGTTTGACCTAATTTACACATCAAGGATTACTTGTTAACATTTGAAATGCTTTCTAGTACAAAAGACAATCCTTGAGTTAAACTAATTCATACATTGGTTAAATATTAATTAGCAGATTTTTTTTGAAAGTATTAATTAGCAGATTTTATTATAATAAATTTATGTTTTCTGCCCTCTTATTAGAACATGACATTTTCATGTTAATGAGTGAAATGAGAATTATTTCTTAATCTTTTATTATCTATTTTTATTATTTCTACCATTTATAGAAAGTAAACTAAAAGGAATTGATTTAGTGAAGTACATATATTATCCCTTGGGAGATACGTCTAAAGCTCAAGGTGGGTTATGGAGCCAGATTGAGTTTGTTCTACTAGTATAAAATATATAATTATTTATGTACATCTATTTAATAGCTTAAATTTTTAGGGTAAATAATTTGACGATGTTAAAAGTAGTATAAAGTTAGGGGATAATAAACACTATAAGAAAAGCAATATTTATAACAAAAAATTTTGTTATAAAAAATATTAATTTAGTTACAAAAAAAATTTATAACAAAAAAATTGTTACATATTTGTTACCATATGTTTCATTACAAAAAAATTTGTTAACAACAAATAAAATTATGACAACACAAAATAATATTTTATAATAAATTTTTTGTACAAAACTAAAATTTATTACAGAAATAATGATAACAAATTTTGTAATGTAAAATATTTTTCGTAACGATATAATTTTTTTTAGTATTATTCTATCACTAAAAAAAAAAAATTATGGTTAACTTAGTTAGAGTGTTATTCTATCACTAAGTCACAAACGGGAGTTACGGATAGTTTTCTTAAACACTGCTAATGGTAGGATTGTGGCAATTAACTCGGCGGTTTCTAATATGCAGGAAAATTTGTTACTTGAATTTTCGGTGATTTTGTGGCTAACTGTTGCAAAACAACTTACTTTTAATAACATTCAAATATAAGTATATAACCCTAGTCGATTCTCATAAGTCCCACACACAATACAAGCGTGCGAAAGCAAAATATATTAAAAAGTTAATTTAATATTACCGACGGTTCATCCGTCGATAAAAAATATTTTTTATTTTTATAAAATTAACCATTGGTAAAATTGTTTTTTTAGAATTTTTATATAGGTTCATTATATATATTTACCTATTATATCAATATATATTTAAATAAATTTGTAAACGAAATAATAATATAAAACATTAATTATTCAAACACTTAATAGAATGCTAACCTAATAATTGCATTATTATTCCATTAATATAAAATAATAATACTTATCGACGGTTTAGCTGTTGGTAAATAGTATACATTGATAATATCAGTATGCGTCAATTGGCACCAAAATTTAGCGGTGGCTAAATGTTTTATCAACTGTTTAGCCATCAATAATTTTCACCTTACAATATACTATCAGAATATGACCGTTGGTAATAACGTTGAGTATAATATTCTTATCATTGCATCTGGCAGGATGTTAACCTACTCATTGCATTACTCCTTAATTTTTGTTGCTAGATTCTATGGTTGATTAAACATATATTGAAAAATTACACATTGACCTCACTACACTTTACTTCCTTTTCAGGCTATAGTTATCGGAGGAGGTCTTGGTGCTGACCTCCTAATTAAAAAATTCCATTTTTGCAGGTAAATAAATTACTACGTAAGATAATGATCCATTGATATCATTTACTGGAAATCAAGTTAAGCTCATCTTAAATTTCGTAACTCTTGTAAATGTAGGAAGAGATAATTAACTTGTGTCATAGCATAGAATTATCCATCATTACTCAACAAGAAAACAAGTAGAACTCTTGCAATAAACAGAATTAGAAGAGAATATAAAGACGAAGAACTTGTCGTAATTTTGGGTTAGTGTTTTATATCAGATGAGGGACTAAATTGAGTCCAATCTTTTTGAGACACCATTTTTATTAACTCATATGGTGTCCACATCACTTTACCATTCGAATGCCATGGTGGCATTTAATAGTCCAAGTTAGCATTGTACAAATAAAAGTTTAGGTTAAAGACAAACAGAGATTCATGAAAGGAAATTTGAGGACTTATTTGATCATTTATAAAAGTGAAAGACTATTTTAATTTGTGTTTTGAAATTTAAAAACCATTTTGAACATGAGATGGTGACCAGAATTTAGCTGTGAATTTTGGGTTTTGCGACGGTTTTAAACATCATCGCAAACGGAATCCCAGTGCTTTGGCGACCGTTGTCCTTTAAGGTGCGTGGGTTAGAATTCATGGCAATTTTCAGCAACTACTAACATAACCACAGCTATATCTGAATATCGCATCAATTTATTTTGCGGCAGTTTCAAACTACCATAATATATATACCAATCCTGAGATTTATCATTATTTTGCTTGATTATGCCATCGGCATTTATAAAAAAATAACTGTATTTGTAACCATTGTGGTCAAAAAACGAGAAAAGTAGGAAAACAAATGCTAAATTATTTTAAATATAAAAAATACAAGAACGGTTGCCAATGACATCAATATTCCAATATTCTCTATTCTTGCGTCCTTCGGGATTTTGAGCTTCAGATGTAGCAAAGAGATTGTCAGTGTGTTAATCAAAAGAATATACTTCAGTTAATTTGTTTCTGGGTCCAAGTCTTCATCGCATGGCTCTGAGTTTTGAATACTATCTGTGCAGGTCTATGGATTAGAGTTGGTTTCACTTGAGGACAATGATGTTTATAAGATTTCTTCTAAGTCCCTAAATATTGTATCGTGTATATAGTATGCAGATCCCTTATGACAAACGTTAAGATTTTAATATATCTCATCCGACCACTTTATAATTTATTATTAAATTAAATGCACTGTCTAGTTTTAATCAATTTTAAACTTATAAAGTGATAATAATTACAAATTAGCAAAACAATTAAGGGACAAGCAAGAAAATAAGCGAGCACATCCAAAAAAGGAGGAGGGAGCATAGTAGATTGAGAATGCAAGAAATGGCCAAGAGCAGGAACAACTAGGACGACATGGCTGCTGCAAGGTCGATTGGGTGATGCTTTTCGGCCTTTCCTCCTGTGTTCTTGGCAAGAGTGACAACTAAGGAGAAAATCGATTAAAATGGAACCAAAATAAAATAAAAAAAAGATTGAATTAGAATTATTAAAAAAAGAATCATAATAAAAAAGAGTGAACAAGGTGAAACAACGAAATTGAAGAGATCACAAACCAACTGAGAGGGAACAGAGTAGCACACCACAGGGCAGGGGGAAGGATGCACCAACTGCAACAGGATGGATAGGCACCTACGTGATTGCACGGAGGTGGGGATGTGAGTGGAGGAAAGAAGAGTGGTTTCACACCCTTCCACTTTGCTTTTGCGTGTGAAACTGGTGATGAGAACTGGAAATGGGTGAGTTATTATATTATATTATATTAAAAAATATTTGATTTAGTGGTAGTTGGCCTCTAAACTGCTACTAATTTATGTGATTTCGCTGTACACCACAAAGCCACCAGAAAAGTTGTCGACATCCTTTCACTTACAACTCCGCTAGGAAGACAATGGGAAATCTAAACCATGTGAATAATGGGCTGCAAATTTAGCCCAATATATGTAAAAAATAAAAAACATTCCACAAATTACCTAAATACAAAAATCCACTTAGTTATTCTAAAAAAAATAACCATCCCAAACCCTAATTTATCAAAGCATTTCATTTCAATATCCTCTTCTTTCCCAACCGGCTGCTACCCTCACCTTCATCAATAATAATCTCACTTCACCGTCATTGATTAGCTTGCCGCCACACGCTGCCACCGGTGTCACTCACCCCTAATAAAAATAACCATTCCACTTAAGGATAAAAATAATCATCCGCATACCTAATGAATTGAACATCCAACATATTTTAATTATATATAACTAACCCCAATCCAATCAAAATAATCATCCACATAAGAATTAAAATAACCATCCGCATACATACTAAAATGACCATCCTAAACTGGCCATTGAAGTAGAAGAAGAACGTCCCTGAATGTTGATCAGATCTGTCGCGAATGGTGATGCTGGGACAGTGAATGCAGTGGGCTGCGGGGGAGGCTGCACGGCTGGCAGCGGGTGGGTAGCGCAAATAAGGCTGTTCAGGGCTAGTGCGGCACGATCGGATATTCACTGAGAGGCTAGGCGGCGGCGGATGGGTAGCATGAAAGAGGCTATTCGAGACTAGTGTGGCGCACCGTGAAAAGAACAAGGGGCTTGCTATATACGGTGAGGGTACGACGGTGACGGCGCCTGGCTGTGTCGGCAATGACACGACTGACGGGAGGTGCAATGCCAAGGAGAAGTCATATTTGGGTTGCCGAAGAGTGTCGCGCGGTTACGGATGACGAGTGGCACTTATTTGATGTCCCGGTGGTGTTTGCAGGAGAACGCAGTAGCGTCGGTTGGGGCCCATGGCAGCATGTGCACGATCTGCTGGGGGGGTTGCAACGGCGCCAGAGGGGATGTGCCGGGAAGAAGGGGACCGGAGATCGTTGGGAGACGGAGGACAAGGGGGACAACTTGATTTGGCGGTGGTGTTGCGGGGGACGACGATGGTGTCGGTCGGAGATAATGACGGTGTCGGAACTTTCAGCCAGGGGGCCCTTGGTTTGAACGGCTCAGGTGAGGCCGCACGGCGAGAGAGGATACCAGAGACTGGTGGAAAACGATGATATTAGGAGTAACCGTCTGTAGTGGCACTAGAACAATTTCTGCAGATAACGGCAAAAATTTTGTGGCTGTTTTATGTGAATAATTACAGCACATATCGCGAGCTGTTAAGAATGAGACTACAAAACCATTTCTTATATCGCGGTGGTTATTCCAGCGGTTAAGTTAAACCGTTGTTAACTGTTTTTTCGCAGCCTATCTTTCAGTATGTATTTAACCGCTGCAATATTGCTCCAGAACTGCCGCTTTATGCCGATAGTGTTGTAATGCATGAGAATGTGTTTAACTGCAAATCCTAAATTTTTAAATTTCAAAATTTCTTAATTAGATCATTAATTAAAAAATCTGAATTTTAACTATAATTCACCTTCCAATTTTAAATCATTATTCACATTATTCAGACATATCATTTTTTTCTCATACTTTCTCTTTCATATATCGTAGTTATGTAAATTGCTACAAAATTTTCGCTCCTAGACTGCGTGTTTCTTGTTCGAACATTACTTCTTTTTTCTTTTATTGATAACAGTGTACTATTCGAAAAAAATGCAAAGTTGAATCAAGATCATCAGTATTTTGTCATGTAATAATGTTTCCTATTGTTTATTTTGTGTTGAGATTACATTAAACCGGGGGTATTGATCGTTTATTTTGGATCTTATTTAGCGTTTTAAATAATATATGTTTATTGATCTCTTTTTGTAGTAAAATATAAAAAGATTATATATAGCAACAAGCTGCCAGATCAAAGACAAATTGAAGTATAAAGTTGATTATATATAAATTTCTATGCACAATCTTGGCCACTAAACCTGGTCTTTTGCCGATCTTGACCTGTCAACTGAGTGGTGGTAGCTAGAAAGGGTAAAAAGATTGTGTATAGACTATAGAGATCATACGCTAAATTCCAAATAAAAATATAGGGGGAAAATGTTTCTTTTATTCTTTCAAAGAATTAAGAATTTTTTTTAAAAAAGACCCACCATTAAAAGTGACCACTACCCTCTCAAAAGAAGCTTCAAAAGGTATAAGATGTGTCTCTTATAGCCTTCTGATCTCTCATGGATTGTTCTTTGCTGGGCTTACATACTTTCCATGCAAGCTTTCAGTTTTGAGTAATAGGAATATTTCCACTTCTGCACTTCAATATAGGTTCTTTCATTGAAATCACATGAATAAAAGAAAGGACACAGTTCGTGCTCTCTGTTATATATTTAATTTTGTTTAAAGAGTCCATTATTTGTGTACTTTGATCTTTTAAATTAAATATTATACAATCTCTTAAAAAGTTAGTTATTATGTACGAGAATGCGAGATTATAATCTGTGTGTCAAAAGCAAAGATATATTATGCCAAGAGACAAGAGTGGGTATTACATCATGAATGACATAATAAACTAAAAATTTTGGTACACCTCTAAGTCTTTTTTATAATTAAGTTTAACTAAATTAATCTAAATTCAACAAAAAATAATTTCATTAGTGAAAGCGTGATTACACACTCTAACTCCCCAACTACTAACGTGAACATGAACATTCATATCCTTCTTTTTATTTGCGTTTATTCTTCTTCTTCAGGTACCTTTTTTTTTCGTGTGCTTTTATCTTATCGTTGTAACACCCTAATAACTACCAAAGCTCACGTTTCCGGCTGCACGACTCTGATAGCTCGGACATTACGACGACACTTATACTATTTAATACTAAAATATGAGCCTGTTTAAAACTTTAAACCGCAAAACCGCATCTCAAAAATACTTTTGCTATACAACGTACATCCATACATACCATACAACTTACAGAAACTCATAAAGAGTACATCCATATAATATATATACATACATATATATAAATAATATTACAATCATTACCCAATACAATCCCTATCCCTCTTACAAAATATATCAAGATAAAGACGAGGGTACAAAAATAATAATCTAAAGCAATACAGAGCATCTCAATAACAAATAAATAAACTCTTCGTGACTTCTGCGCCCATATCCTGAAAGGGGAAAAATGTAGGGGGTGAGAACATCATCCTCGAAAGGGTTCTCGGTAGAGGATTTTTGGGAATTACTGTAATAGGATACATGAAGATAAACCGTACCAGTGATTAATAACCGTCTTATGCCTCTTTTCAAAAACAACAATTTACAATAAAAGTAAAGTCGGAAATCTTTTCTAAAAGAGGAATCGTTCAATTCTCAAAAACATCAAAAGCCTTTCAAAAGGTTTATCTATACTGAACCAAAATAGCCTTTCATATTTTTCCAAACCAGAAACACAAAACCGAAACCAATCGTCGGTCCATCTCAATCCAACCATCAACCAAATCACCACAATCCAACAGAGTCCCAGTTGCAAACACAGATAGGGAGTTTAAGCACAAACAAACAGTTACAGCAAGTAGAACAATTAGCAGGTAATCTCAAGTAATCACATAGACAAACCAAGTACAATATGCACACCCAAACAATGTCACATAGATGCATATGATGCATGCCTGTCCCTAGTGGCTGATGATATCATCTGTCGGTTATCAAGACAACCCAACGTGTTCGGTAGCTAACCCGGGCACAGTCTCTCTGTTGCACATTAATATCATTAGAGGGTATCTGCGCCCTGTCGCCATTAGAGGGTATCGGTGCCCTGTCACCCTTACAACCAGAGAGAAAACACAAGCATACTTACTTACAACTTTCATCTCAGCCATTCGGCTTAAATTCACAAATCATTCAATTGCATACATGCATTTATATTCAATCATGGATCACCATCCATCTCAGCCACCCGGCTCACGGTTCAATCCAGAACCAACCAATTTATCAATAAATACAGCCCTTCGGCTTAAATTCATAATTCATAGCCAGCCATATGGCTTATAACTCATTCGGCAATCATCCATAAATCAATATCACACACAGCCATTCCGGCTCATAACAAAAATAGTACTTCCATCATTCAACATCATCAAATTCATAAAACCGGCATTTAAGCCATAAATCACTTTTCTCAAGCCATTTCACTTTGAAATCATATTTCAACTCTTTTCAGCTTTGGCTTTTAAGATCTCATTTCTCAAATTATCTCAAAGCCACTCCCGGCATTCTCTTTCCAAAACTTCCAAAATCATGGAAAGTTAAAGATTCATTTTGGGAACATTCAAAATCACTCATCCAACAATGGGATTTTATAACAAAAATTTCTCGCCAGAGTCCCGAGTCTTTAGGGAAGGTCAACTTATATAAATTCCTTAAAATTCATTGAAACTCTTGAAATCATAGATTCTCGGTTCAAGTAAATAAAAACTGAATTTATTATGAAACCGATCATACAAAATCACAAGTTCCAGCCCGGTCCAAAAATCAACTCATTTGAAACGGAACCGGTTCATTTGAATCAAACCACTTTCAGGTTTCTTTTTGGAACCCATTTTTCTAACTCTTCCAAATTGCCTCAAACTTAATTACTCAATCAAAAGTCTAGATTCCTTTGAAATCACTAAAAGCTCCTTTTTATATTGAAATCAATATTAGAGCATCATTCTTTCCTTCAGTAATTCAAACGGTAAAAATAGTTCATTTCTAAATAAGTCGAACTCAAGGCATAAAGTTCACTAAATAAATTAAGCTTGAAAACATAAATATTCTCTTAATAACTCAAATAATACAACTTCTCAAATCAAACCCTTTTAAAATAACTTTTCAAACAAGACTAGGATTTTGTAGAAATTTCGGCAGCACCTCCCCTAAAACTTGGACTTTTGCCACCCGGTTCGGGTCCCAACTAAACCGTTTCTCATTCCTTTTCAACAGCTCAAAACCAGAAATCAATTCAAAAACAAGCTAAATCCAACAGTTGCCTCAGTGGCATATCTCAAGGAAACCATTTCAAAATCAACTCAATATCAACCGATTTAACTCGTTTCCAAAATTTTAAAGAAACGGCTCAATAACAAATCATTTGTCTAAGACCAAGTCATTTAAAGTAAACCAGGCTGAATTCAAAAGTGCATTCGACTTTTCATATCATCAAAATAATGAACTCAATTCAAATCAATCCTCAGCGGATTAAACTCAGATATCAAAGCTTCAAAAGAATCAACTCCAAAAGCATTTCATTTTACAAATCCACACCACGATCCATTCACCAAAACCAAATAATAATTACATTCATCCAGGACAATCAACAACACATAAGAAATCAACATCACATAAGGCTTATACAATCACCAAATACATTATCTCACATCAGTATCCATATGTAATAATTCCAATAATAAACTATAGTTTTCGGAAAGCGCCCCTACCTCAAAACGCAATTCCATAGCCCAAACGCGTCACATAATCCTTTTCGCCTCGACTCGGAATCACCGGCAACCAAAACCTCAGCTCCAAGCCACTTTCGCAACAGTCTCAACAACTCTAATCGCAACATACAACAACCAAAACTCAATCGTATAGCAATTAACGATGCGAAACGTCAGTGTATGATAATAAAGCAGCGATTAAATGACTCTTCCAAACAAAACGCTTACCGAACTCGAGGGAACCAAGTGACTCGAGGGAACCAAGTAGCGGCTGCATCAGTGGTGGATTCCGACAACACCAACATCACAGCCGGTGACCAGAATGATGGCAACTCGCGGTAAGCTCCTGACACAACCAGCCTTAGCAACAACTCTCATGGCCCATGGAGAAAATAACGGGTAAAGAAGTTGAAGCAGGGTTAGAGCTTACCATTATAGAAGACTCAGCGGCTGTTTCCGACAACAGAGGTGGCACGTCCTCCATCAATGGCGTCAGGGCTCGACGGCGACGCCGGGCTGAGCCAGAACGGCGATGGCGAAGGCTCCTCCTTCCTCGCGTGTCTCCCTTCTGTTCACAGACCTCCAATAACGGCGATGGTGAGGACCCCAATCGCGGTGACGAAGCGGCTCCGGCGGCGCGCGGATCTCCTTCCCCGGTATTCTCCCTGGACAACTATGGCGGCGCGACCCTCTCCCCCTCTTCTCCGTTCCTCGCCCTCTCATCCTTTCTAGTGCAACACGGCGACGCGGCAGCAGTGACGCCTGCCGGCGCCGTACCTTTCTCTCTTCTCAGATCGGCAGCCCCTTTCCCCAGCTCCCCTTTCTTTCTTCGTTCCTTCTTTCACGTTGCAGCCGCTGCTGCTTCACAGCTAGGGTTTGGCTTGTGTGTGTGCTGGGTTGTGGGAAAAAAAAGGAACCAGGTCGGGTAACAGATCGCTGGGTTAGGGTTTCATTATTTTGAAAATTAGGGTTATGGGCATTTTAGTAATTTTACTTAAAAATAGGGATAATATAGTAATTAGAAATAAATTCTAATCCAACAATAATAATGTATAAAAATACTATTTGCTCATCAATTTTACAAATTACTTTCAATAATATGTCTAAATCCAAAATTTAGAAATAATATAATTAATTTCTCTACTTTCCCAAATTAGTAGTAGTAATATTTAAAATATTAATTATTCAATCCAAATCATATAAATTCCTTATTATTTCATAACTGTCAACTTTATAATCTAAATATAGAAAATAATCATAACTCGTCTCAAATTCAATAAATCAAAACTTGCCTTAATTATTTTTAATAAAATAATTTCTGAAATCAAGGCTATAAATAACTCTATGATTTGAGACTTGATTATAATAAGAGTTTTCAAAGGTTTTGGGTCTTACATTCTACCCACCTTATAAAAATTTTCGCCCTCGAAAATTGATACAAAACAAAAGGAATTTCATAACAGTTCACCCTTAAATACATTTCAGGATTAAGCAAAAATATCTCAACATATAGACTTATATACGATTTTCAAATACTTGGATGGTCGTATGCATAAAGATACAAAGGTAGGAATATGGTTGCAAAGCAAACATTACAAGATAGGCTCAAATGCAAAAGATGTTATGGTTCAAGCATGTGGTAGTAAAGCAAGGCATTGAAGGTTATAAAACAGGATGAGGTTACAACGACGTGCTCAACATCCGCACACTAATCTCATCTCAACCTCAAAGCTTCAACTCTCCAACTCCATCAAGCACTTTACAACCTCATAGCCGATCATGAGCCTAACACCCACAAGCTCGTTTGCAAGGAACAAAACACCCACAACTCATCATAACGTTACGCACCTAGCGCTTCACTTTCCATATACACATATCACGTCTTGTGATATCAAAATAATTCTCGAGTCTACTCAGAAGGGTATCAGATTCAGAAAGGAAAGACACATGTCAAAAATAATACTCGTAGATTTGGGAAAATGCATCCAATCCAGGTAACAAAGACACTCAACCAATGAAGTTTGCTAGAAATAAATTGATTGACAACTTCAAAGATAACCCTTGTATCAAAGAAATTCAACAGGACCAATAAGAAGAAAATTCAGTGCATTATTTTGAAACAAATCCAGGCTGAGTCGAAGAAGTGTGAGGTCTACAGAAAAGAATATCTCAGACCCAAGACAAAGCTCACATAACTCAAGAGCACGATTAGAAATACTCCCGAATTCATTGTTCACAAAAGAATCGAAAACTTGCGGAAAAATCACTTCGCAATTTAGAAGAAAGGTTAAGTAACAAACATTCTCCAAGAGAATAACAAAAGCAATAACGTGGCTTTGCTGTAATACAATTTTATGTTGAAACAGATCATGCAGAATTTCAAAAACAAAATGGACACTGGTTTAGCCAAGGGCTCAAATATTTCCTCAAATACGTTGGAGAGATAGTTAGGTGCACAACCTGACCGAAAGCAATCATAAAACTTAGAAGAGGAATCAAATGCTTGTTCAAAAATTTCTCAAAGTCCATATTCAAACAAGGGTATATAATATTCATAGCAAGGACGAAAGAGAAAATTAAACTCTATTTAAAAGGAAAATCCGAGGTAAAAGTTTGCTTATAAATTGGTAAAGGAAACAAGTGGTGCATTACATACGAACCGGTTTCCACTAAACAAGGAAGCATTTCCAAAACCTCATTTAAAATAGCGCATGCCAACTTTAAATTAACTTCATCAAAATTGAACAATGGTTTCAATCTCAATCAAGCAATAGAAAATAAATTCCGTTTAATACTTCTTCAAAGAGAATTCAAAACTTCTTTAAAAGTTCAAAACAAGACTCACAAGTGTTCTTGAAATCACCATCTCAGAAGGATATTCAAGGAGATTAGAATGTACTTAAAAGAAGTCAATCCAAGCAAGAAAGGATTTTTAAACCAAGATAGCTCAAACAAGATCCACTATGCATGAGACATCAAATAAGCTTTCAATTGATTCAAAAGAATACAAAAGTCATAGAAAAAGGCAACTCAACCATTAGAAATTTCTCAAAGATAAATCTTTGACTAAAAACTTTTGTAGAGATAATGAGAGAATAAACGATGCACTAATTTTGAAACGAATCAAACTGACTCACATAAGAATGAGATTCACAAGAGAGGAAAAACCAAGATCAATGGTAGTGTCCACAAGATGTGAAAGATTAGTTAAAAAAACAAAGTCAAACATGACATTCATGGAGATAGAAAGCTATGAGTCCAACATTCTCAAAAGAACAACAATGGCATAAACCATATAGCATGCTAAATCAAACTCAATTCAAAATAGGTTAAGTAAAGCTTATCAAACGAAACTCAACCGGGATAAAAATGAAAAATTCTTTCTTTCTAAAATTTTGAAAAATACTCGAATACATAATCACATAAAGATGTGCATTGGAACTATAGTAAAATTACTAAAAAGTCAAATTGTAATTTTAAAGTAAATACAGTTCCGTAAACCAGTAAAAGTACAGGCGAGGTATTAGAAATAAATAGTTGTTAAACTGTGTAAGAAATCTTCAAAGTTTCATATATAGATAAGTATACACCTATTCAACAGCAATTTTCATAAAAATCTCAAAATTGGCTGTAATTACTGTCAAATAAGAGAAAAACCGAATCAATAAGTTCTCTAAGAACGGACTCGGAACCCGGAGTCAAAAAGAACAACACATTAAGACAAGTTCATAGCTGTATAAAAGAACACGTGAATCAAGAAGAACTCAAACAGAGAAAGATAGATACAACAAGGATCTCAAACAAGCATATGCACTTAGGACCAAACAAGAATACATATAAATAGAGGAATAGAGTGGAACATCAAACTACTTTTCAAGAGGAGTAGCAAACGAGAACT
Source organism: Arachis duranensis (assembly GCF_000817695.3). Classification (NCBI taxonomy): domain Eukaryota; kingdom Viridiplantae; phylum Streptophyta; class Magnoliopsida; order Fabales; family Fabaceae; genus Arachis; species Arachis duranensis. Next base: position 84,471,971 of record NC_029773.3, on the reverse strand, counting down.
TCAAGTTAGGACATGAAAGAACAGGTCGGCTTAAACAAAATTCAAGACACATAACTGAGCAGCCTCGAGAAATAGTTCCCAACGTTCCCAAAACTTGCGATTCGCTTTACTCAAAACTCGTGGATCATCTATGATAACCCATTAGTGCTTTCATATACATAATTCACTAGTATTAAGCCGGCCAAACTTAATACCAAGAATTATGCAATGCAAGACTAACAGCATTAATCAATAGATCGTCATGTGCATAAGGCTTTAATTCTCGTCACTCGACAAGACCTAATACATGACAAACGTTCAGAGTATGCAACTGAAGCATAGTTGGTCCATTCCTCAGGCTCTACAGGAAGGACTGCTCTGATACCATAATGTAACACCCTAACTACCAAAGCTCACGCTTCCGGCTGCGCGACTCTGATAGCTCGGACATTACGACGACACTTATACTATTTAATACTAAAATATGAGCCTGTTTAAAACTTTAAACCGTAAAACCGCATCTCAAAAATACCCTGTTTAAAACTTTAAACCGCAATACCGCTCCCAAAATTACTTTTGCTATACAACGTACATCCATACATACCATACAACTTACAAAAACTCATAAAGAGTACATCCGTATATATATACATACATATATATAAATAATATTACAATCATTACCCAATACAATCCCTATCCCTCTTACAAAATATATCAAGATAAAGGCGAGGGTACAAAAATAATAATCTAAAGCAATACAGAGCATCTCAATAACAAATAAATAAACTCTTCGTGACTTCTGCACCCATATCCTGAAAGGGGAAAAATGTAGGGGGTGAGAACATCATCCTCGAAAGGGTTCTCAGTAGAGGGTTTTTGGGAATTACTGTAATAGGATACATGAAGATAAACCGTACCAGTGATTAATAACCGTCTTATGCCTCTTTTCAAAAACAACAATTTACAATAAAAGTGAAGTCGGAAATCTTTTCTAAAAGAGGAATCGTTCAATTCTCAAAAACATCAAAAGCCTTTCAAAAGGTTTATCTATACTGAACCAAAATAGCCTTTCATATTTTTCCAAACCAGAAACACAAAACCGAAACCAATCGTCGGTCCATCTCAATCCAACCACGGCCCTAGGCCCAAGCAATCCAACCATCAACCAAATCACCACAATCCAACAGAGTCCCAGTTGCAAACACAGATAGGGAGTTTAAGCACAAACAAACAGTTACAGCAAGTAGAACAATTAGCAGGTAATCTCAAGTAATCACATAGGTAAACCAAGTACAATATGCACACCCAAACAATGTCACATAGATGCATATGATGCATGCCTGTCCCTAGTGGCTGATGATATCATCTGTCGGTTATCAAGCTAACCCAACGTGTCCGGTAGCTAACTCGGGCACAGTCTCTCTGTTGCGCATTAATATCATTAGAGGGTATCTGCGCCCTGTCGCCATTAGAGGGTATCTGCGCCCTGTCGCCATTAGAGGGTATCGGTGCCCTGTCACCCTTACAACCAGAGAGAAAACACAAGCATACTCGCTTACAAATTTCATCTCAGCCATTCGGCTTAAATTCACAAATCATTCAATTGCATACATGCATTTATATTCAATCATGGATCACCATCTATCTCAGCCACCCGGCTCACGGTTCAATCCAGAACCAACCAATTTATCAATAAATACAGCCCTTTGGCTTAAATTCATAATTCATAGCCAACCATATGGCTTATAACTCATTCGGCAATCAGCCATAAATCAATATCACACACAGCCATTCCGGCTCATAACAAAAACAGTACTTCCATCATTCAACATCATCAAATTCATAAAACT
>NC_029773.3:84463119-84470015 GCF_000817695.3 Arachis duranensis | reverse complement strand
TCATTTCTCAAATCATCTCAGGCTCATAAGCCACTTTTACTCAAGGCAAATTCCTCTTTTAAAAACAATGCCACTCTCGACATCCTCTTTCCAAAACTTCCAAAACCATCGCAAGTTAAGGATTTATTTCAAAGTATTCAAAATCACCCATCCAACAATGGGATTTTATAACAAAAGTTTCCCGACAAAGTTCCAAGTCTTTAGGGAAGGTCAATCTATACAATTCTTTAAGATTTATTGAAACTCTTAAAATCATAGATTCTCGGCTCAAGTAAATAAAGCTGAATTTATTATGAAACCGAATCATACAAAATCACAAGTTCCAACCCGGTCCAAAAATCAACTCATTTGAAACGGAACCGGTTCATTTCAATCAAACCACTTTCAGGTTTCGTTTTGGAACCCATTTTTCTAACTCTTCCAAAATGCCTCAAACTTAATTACTCAATCAAAAGTCTAGATTCCTTTGAAATCACTAAAAGCTCCTTTTTATATTGAAATCAATATCAGAGCATCATTCTTTCCTTCAGTAATTCAAACGGTAAAAATAGTTCATTTCTAAATAAGTCGAACTCAAGGCATAAAGTTCACTAAATAAATTAAGTTTGAAAACATAAATATTCTCTTAATAACTCAAATAATACAACTTCTCAAATCAAACCCTTTTTAAATAACTTTTCAAACAAGACTAGGATTTTATAGACATTTCGGCAGCACCTCCCCTAAAACTTGGACTTTTGCCACCCGGTCCGGGTCCCAACTAAACTGTTTCTTATTCCTTTTCAATAGCTCAAAACCAGAAATCAATTCAAAAACAAGCTAAATCCAACAGTTGCCTCAGTGGCATATCTCAAGGAAACCATTTCAAAATCAACTCAATATCAACCGATTTAACTCGTTTCCAAAATTTTAAAGAAACGGCTCAATAACAAATCATTTGTCTAAGACCAAGTCATTTAAAGTAAACCAGGCTGAATTCAAAAGTGCATTCGACTTTTCATATCATCAAAATAATGAACTCAATTCAAATCAATCCTCAGCGGATTAAACTCAGATATCAAAGCTTCAAAAGAATCAACTCCAAAAGCATTTCATTTTACAAATCCACACCACGATCCATTCACCAAAACCAAATAATAATTACATTCATCCAGGACAATCAACAACACATAAGGATTATACAATCATCAAATACATTATCTCACATCAGTATCCATATGTAATAATTCCAATAATAAACTATAGTTTTCGGAAAGCGCCCCTACCTCAAAACGCAATTCCATAGCCCAAACGCGTCACATAATCCTTTTCGCCTCGACTCGAAATCACCGGCAACCAAAACCTCAGCTCCAAGCCACTTTCGCAACAGTCTCAACAACTCTAATCGCAACATACAACAACCAAAACTCAATCGTATAGCAATTAACGCTGCGAAACGTCAGTGTATGATAATAAAGCAGCGATTAAATGACTCTTCCAAACAAAACGCTTACCGAACTCAAGGGAACCAAGTAGCGGCTGCACCAGTGGTGGATTCCGGCAACACCAACGTCACAGCCGGTGACCAGAATGACGGCAACTCGCGGTAAGCTCCTGACACAACCAGCCTTAGCAACAACTCTCATGGCCCATGGAGAAAATAACGGGTAAAGAAGCTGAAGCAGGGTTAGAGCTTACCATTATAGAAGACTCAGCGGCTGTTTCTGACAACATAGGTGGCGGCATCAAGCTTTTCTGGCAGCCAGGCAGGGTTCCAGATGGCGGAGGTGATAGGGAGCACTGTGGGTACAGCAAACAGTGGCGGTGGCTCCCCAGCTTGCCCTCTGTTCGCGTTCTCTCTCTCTCGGACCAGATCGGCGGCGGCTGGGCTCACCAGCGACGGCGGCAAGGCGACGCTTCTCCTCGCGACGACGTCCTCCATCAATGGGGTCAGGGCTCGACGGCGACGCTGGGCTGAGCCAGAACGGCGATGGCGAAGGCTCCTCCTTCCTCGCGTGTCTCCCTTCTGTTCACAGACCTCCAATAACGGCGATGGTGAGGACCCCAATCGCGGTGACGAAGCGGCTCCGGCGGTGCGCGGATCTCCTTCCCCGGTATTCTCCCTGGACAACTATGGCGGCGCGACCCTCTCCCCCTCTTCTCTGTTCCTCGCCCTCTCATCCTCCCTAGTGCAACACGGCGACGCGGCAGCAGTGACGCCTGCCGGCGCCGTACCTTTCTCTCTTCTCAGATCGGCAGCCCCTTTCCCCAGCTCCCCTTTCTTTTTTCGTTCCTTCTTTCACGTTGCAGCAGCTGCTGCTACACAACTAGGGTTTGGCTTGTGTGTGTGCTGGGTTGTGGGAAAAAAAGGGAACTAGGTCGGGTAACAGATCGCTGGGTTAGGGTTTCATTATTTTGAAAATTAGGGTTAGGGGCATTTTAGTAATTTTACTTAAAAATAGGGATAATATAGTAATTAGAAATAAATTCTAATCCAACAATAATAATGTATAAAAATACTATTTTCTCATCAATTTTACAAATTACTTTCAATAAAATGTCCAAATCCAAAATTTAGAAATAATATAATTAATTTCTCTATTTTCCCAAATTAGTAGTAGTACTATTTAAAATATTATTTATTCAATCCAAATCATATAAATTCCTTATTATTTCATAACTGTCAACTTTATAATCTAAATATAGAAAATAATCATAACTCGTCTCAAATTCAATAAATCAAAACTTGCCTTAATTATTTTTAATAAAATAATTTCTGAAATCAAGGCTATAAATAACTCTATTATTTGAGACTTGATCATAATAAGAGTTTTCAAAGGTTTTGGGTCTTACAATCGTCGTTCTTTTATTGCTGCATTTTTTTTTCTTTTCCTCTTCCTCTTCCTGGTGATATTGCAGCGTATAATGTATTTCTTCTTCTTCTATGTATAATTTTTTCTTGTTTTTATTCTTATTAAAAGAATAAAATAAGAAGAATTATAAAAGGGTAAAACGAGGAGAAGAAGAAGAAGATGGTGATGATGAAGATGATGATGATAATGATGAAAAAGAAGAAGAGGACGAGAAGTTTTGAGTTATGCAGAATTTATCAAGAAGACGTTTTTGTCTCCAATGTTTGGGTTAAGTCTCAAAATTGTCCCTAACGTTTCAATCGTCCTATTTAAATCCCTAACGTTTCTAAATTGACTCAATGTTGTCCTGCCATTAGATTCGTTAACAGAATTGACGGCGGGACAAAATTGAGACGATTTTGAAACGTTAGGGACTTAAATAGGACAAAAACGATACATAAAAATAAATTTTAATTTAATTTTATCTTTCAATAATATTAATTTTTTACTTTACATAGTATTCAATTATTTTTTAATTACATCTAAATAAATTACACTTAATCATATTATTTTTATTTTAAATATTTATTTTTTTATAATTTTTAAAAATTTTGATACAATAAAGACAAAAAGTATAATTTATATTTTATTGTATATATATTATTTTTTTCTGCAAGTTTATATACTAGTCATTCTACAAATATTTCATGATAACTAAAAATCTATAAGAGTAAAATTATAAAAAAATAATTTATTTAGAATGAAAGTAATATGATTAAGTGTAATTTACTTAGATGTGATTAAAAAATAATTGAAAACTATGTATAGTAAAAATTTGATATTATTGAAGGATAAAATTAAAGTTTATTTCTATGTATCGTTTTTGTCCCCAACGTTTCCGTCCTATTTAAGTCCCTAACATTTTAAAATTGTCTCAATTTTGTCCCGCCATCAATTCTGTTAACGGATCCCTAACGGCAGAACAACATTGAGTCAGTTTTGAAACGTTAGGGACTTAAATAGGATGATTGAAATGTTATGAACAACTTTAGAACTTACCCCAAACGTCAGGGACAAAAACGATACTTTACTCTAATCTTTAAATGATAAACCCTACTCAAAAGATAGAGGATATATATTTCCTTTCTTTGGACGCTCTATTACTTTGCATCAATTTTCAATGTATAGAGTCAATTGTGGTTGTTGTTGTTGTCGTCGTCGTCGTCACCAGAGATGACAATACTATTTAGATTTGCGGGTATTCGTTCTACCTTTATCCGGTAAGGACGGGTAATTACTCGATCAGGTGTTGGACGGGTTTTTGGCAAAATCGGATTTAGAGAATATTCATCTTTATCATATATATATATATAATATGTAATATAGGTAAAATAATTAATAAAATGATTGATAATATTATATTATTTTTAAATTCTTACTTTAATTTATGTTATGTATGTGATGATAGTTATATAAAATTTAAAATTTAATTTTATTTATTGGAATTTAATAATTATAAGAGTGAGATTAGGGTGGGTACTCGCGGAAGCGCGATTAGAATTTAAATTTTTACTATTCTCAAATAAGAATGGGAGAGTTCTATGTAGATTGTTGTAAAGGAAAACTGAGTCAGGTAAGCAAAAATCTCTGCTACTTGTCCTATTACTACCCCTTAATTTATCACTTTTATTATATTACTTTTTCTTCTAGGGAGTAGATTACCGAACAAGGGAACAAGCTACTACAAAATAAAGTGACAATTTCTCAAAAAATAAAACTCTACGACCAAATAAAATATTTAACAAAGTCCAATTAAGTTGTTATAATCATTTCTCACATTACGCGCTTTATAACCGTTTTCCACATCACACGCTTCTTCTTTACCACCACCACACCACCACCTCCATCTCTTCCTCCTTCTCCTCTTTATTTTCTCATATGAATTTTTTCGATCTCCTCCTTCCTCCTCTGCCATCATCATCATCGTTATTGTTATCATTGTCGTTTTCTTTTTTTACGTATAACATTTCAAATTCAGAATGCATTGAAATTACTTAATGATGGCGATACACAAGTAAACTCAGTCCAAAATAAGAAACCAAGTACACCTTATTTAAATCCAGAATGCACCAAAATTACTTAATGATGATGACACACAAACAAACTTAGTTCAAAATAAGCACAGACTAAGTGCACTTTATTTAAATTCAGACTGTACCAAAATTACTTAATGATAATGATACACAAACAAACTCAATTCAAAACAAACATAGACCAAGTGTACTTTATTTAAATTCAGAATGCACCAAAATTACTTAATGATGACGACACATAAGCAAACTCAGTTCAAGACAAGTACATACCAAGTGCACCTTATTTAAATTCAGAATGCACCGAAATTACTTAATAACGATGACACACAAACAAACTCCTCCTCATCCTCTTTTTTCTTCATTATCATCATCATCTTCTTTTTCTTCATAACGGTGTCTCATATGGATATGGCAGAAAGGTTTAAGGACAAAAAGTCTCCCAATCCTAAAACGATGTCATTCCAGTCTAAATCCCAATCCTACAAATTTAGAGAATGGATGAACGAAAATGGGGGGGCTCTGATGCTTTTTATGGTCAGTGATGTTGTATCCTCGAGTTCAAATAGAAGTGGAGGAAGAGGAAGGCAAAAACGATCAGCTGCGAGCTCTGGACCATGTGCATTGCATGCAAGAGATGAGAAAGACAACGTTTCTCCAAAGTGCTTTTGCAGAATGATATGAGAATCTGAATTAAAAAGAAATAAAAGGTATAATTATTTTGTAAATTTTACTAATATATGCTATTGTCCTCAAGTCATGAAGCTAATTTTAATAATATTGACATAAAGTTGATTTGGTTGTTTTTTAAAATTTCATTTAGACTGATGATGCCAAAATTGCAAAAGAGGTTGAAGCCTATGAATCGGGGATAAGAAAAGAGCTTGAGAAGCAAGATAACTTTAGACAAAAAGTATTATTAAAATGGATACAGTCTTTTATCATATTTGTGTGGATCTTAAAAGGAATATTTAGCTGGTTTTTCTTTTCCTTCTTTCTCTTAGAATGAAGAGCGATTAAGGAACGATATGGAGAGACAAGAATGCGAAAGAAAAAAAGAAGAAAGACTGATACGCGAGAGATAATGAAAAAGACTGGAATGATGTTGTTTTAAGATTAGAGGACTTTTTGTCCATAAACCTTTTTGCCACATCCATGTGGGACACTATTACGATTACATCAACACAATAGCATCCACGTCAGATATTTTCGTTACATTTCATAAGCTCAGTTTGACAGAAGAATCTAAATGTCCTAATTTTAAGAAAGTAAAAAATATAAATGTATTTTTTAATCTCTAAAAAGTTAAATATCAGTATGACAAAAGATCATTGATCTATTTATCTTTTTTTCTAAATTTTTTTAATATCTACATAGTAGACTTTTTCTTTACTTTCACCACTTGTTATTTTTTCTTTTCATGGATTATTAGTATTAGCTACATTATTTTTATTATATTTATTGAGACAAATACAGAGTGCAGGATAAGAGTAATATGCCAATCACTCGCACTACCAACTAACAATAGCAGGTCAGCAGCACAGAACTAACAAAACAATGAATATTTCTTAAAGTTGTACCAATTTCGGGGCTATCACATAATACGTCTTGTAAAATGTTGTCAGCTAATAGCCTAATACGCCTCATATAGTGAGCATATGATGATGCCCTTTCATCAGGGTCAGTCTCCTAAAATTTTTCAAACCACCTTTTTTTAACACGAGAGAAAAAAAACAATATAGTCAATACCAAACTCTTATGAAAAGAAGTTAATAAAGCCGCAAATAATGCACGCAAAGCACATGATTAATGATTTAGATTAGAGATGAGAAAAAATGAATTAAACTAGGAGAAAGCATATGAAAAACAAAAGAACAGAAGGCATACACTAATGATGAGAGTACAAAAGCATGGGCAACAACAGCTAATGTTCCCATTACACAACTTGCTTCGCGGCTTACCCTAATTAGCCCCT
>NC_029773.3:84461980-84462916 GCF_000817695.3 Arachis duranensis | reverse complement strand
TCAATCTTTTTGTATTTGTATATAAATATATATATTATTTAATTTATTTTTAATTTATATTTATTTTAATATATAAATTATATTGATAATTAATTTGGTAACTAAATTTTTATATATACTAACATAATTATTATTATTGTTGTTGTTATCCACTAAAACAAAAAGTTTGTAAATTTGAAATTTCAGACTAACCCTATCTAACACCATTTAAGAAACTTAAATATTGTTGTAAAATAAATGAATAACTAATGAAGATATAATATATAAAGTAAATAAGTATAAATAGAAGACTCTAATTTTGATATTCACTAATATAATTATCATAATATAATAATAGAAGAAACTTATATATTTATTGCTATTATATATTAGTAGCGTATGAAAGAGGGAGGAGAAAAGTTTAATATAAAGAGAGAGAAAGTATTAGCAACGTAAAGAAAGAGAAAGAAGTGATTTGTTTATTACTCTTCCTTTTTCAGAGACAAATAGCCTCTATTTATAAGCATATATGGTAGTAGGTTTTCAAACTTCATTAAATAATATTCTCCTTGAAAACCTGAGTCTTGTGGGAAAATGGTCATCCACCAAAGCTATCTTATCACAACACTCCCCCTTGGATGACCATTTAGGATTATGCCTCGTTAAAACCTTACTAAAGGAAAACCTTGTGGGAAAAACCTTAGTGAAGGAAAAAGAGTACAATATCCTTTGTGATGAGGACTGCTTCATTAAAAACCTTGTCAAGAAAAACCCAATGGAAAAAAAACCTGTCCAAGGAAAAAAGAGTACAGTCTCCCCCTCATGCCGACATCATTTAATGTCTCGAAATTGGCACATCCCAATCTCATGTACTAATCTTTCAAAAGAGGATTTTGGGAGTGACTTTGTAAATAAATCTGCCAGATTGTCACTTGAGCGGATCTGTTGGACATCAAT
>NC_029773.3:84457103-84460821 GCF_000817695.3 Arachis duranensis | reverse complement strand
AACAAAATTGACGGCGGGACAAAATTGAGATGATTTTGAAACGTTAGGGACTTAAATAGGACGAAAACGTTAGGAACAAAAACGATACATAAAAATAAATTTTAATTTAATTTTATCTTTCAATAATATTAATTTTTTACTTTACATAGTATTCAATTATTTTTTAATTACATCTAAATAAATTACACTTAATCATATTATTTTTATTTTAAATATTTATTTTTTTATAATTTTTAAAAATTTTGATACAATAAAGACAAAAAGTATAATTTATATTTTATTGTATATATATTATTTTTTTCTGCAAGTTTATATACTAGTCATTCTACAAATATTTCATGATAACTAAAAATTTTTAAGAGTAAAATTATAAAAAAATTAATTTATTTAAAATGAAAGTAATATGATTAAGTGTAATTTACTTAGATGTGATTAAAAAATAATTGAATACTATGTATAGTAAAAAATTGATATTATTGAAGGATAAAATTAAAATTTATTTTTATGTATCTTTTTTGTCCCCAACGTTTTCATTCTATTTAAGTCCCTAACGTTTCAAAATCGTCTTAATTTTGTCCCACCGTTAATTCTGTTAACAGATCCCTAACGGTAGGACAACATTGAGTTAGTTTTGAAACGTTAGGGACTTAAATAGGACGATTGAAACGTTAGGGACAACTTTAGGATTTACCCCAAACGTTGGAGACAAAAATAATACTTTACTCTATCAAAAAATAGTACTAAAACTTTTTAATCGTGACACCAAAGTTTTTTAAATCTTGTTAAAAAGGTGAAACAAGAATTATCAAAATGTGAAAGATGATAAAGATGATGAAGAAGGAAAGAAGGAGGAGGAAGGAGAGTTTTGACATCAAAATTTTGCTTAAAAAGTACAAAAATATCTTTTTTAATGCTGTATTTATTTTGCTTCTTATTCTTCTTTTTTTCTTTCTTTCTTTCTTTCTTTTCTTTTTGCTTTTACTTCTTCTTTCAAGAGTATTACTTTTCATATTAAACTTGAATGAATATATTTATACTGTATTGCAATCTTATTTAATTAAATGAATATATGTTCACATTTATCGGACTAAATTCTTGTCAGAAACAAAAATAGCACTAAAATTTGTTTAAAATGACACAAAAATTTAATGAATTAAATGCTTATCTCATATATAAAACAACACATAAAAATCTAAAAGAGAATAAATGAAAAGTCTGTAGATAACACAACAAAATTAAACAGAACAAGTGCAAAAAATTAAAAGAGAATGAACAGTGGCATTTACGTATAAGAAAAAGACGGCATATCTGATATATAGAATAACACATAAATTTCTAAAGAATAACACCGAAATATCTTCATCACTCTAACACCGAAATTTTCAACAAATGATGTGATGGAACTAAATGAAGACTTGAGTTGCAGATTTATAAATTTTGATAGAAAAGAAAATAAGTAAAAAAATCACTAGATAACCCAGCAAAAATAAGCAGAACAAGTGCAAAAATCCGAAAGAGAATGAACAATGTTATTTGCATATAAGAAAAAGACAACGATGGCGACAATAACGATAACATAACGATGATGATAATGATGATGATGATGGAAAAAGAGAAGAACAAAAAAGAATTAAAAGAAGAAATCAAATGAGGAGGAGAAGGAGGTGATGGTAATGACGACGACGATAACGAAAGAGAAAAATGAGAAAAAAGAAGGAAAAAAAGAAGCAGCAGCAGGGATGTAAGTAGAAGTAGTAGTGGAAGGAGGAGGAGGAAGAAGAGGAGAGATGTGTGATGTGAATTTCAGTTATAACAACTTGATTATGTTTGGTTAGATATTTTATTTGGTTGTAGAGTTTTATTCGAAAATTTATTGTTGATTCAATGTATTATATTTATTATTATGAGTAGTATAGGAAATGAAGTTTTAAATGGTTAATATTAGTTAATTATTTTTATTATAAATTATTTTTTAATTTTTTTTTCTTTTGGAGAATTTAAAATTTAGTGTAACAGCCTAGCTTATCGATTTTTAAATATTGTTCGTTTTAGCACTTCGTTTCTTATAATTTTGTTTTTGATGATGGTAATGACAGCAATTCATCTATCACAATGCATCATAAAAGAGAAATTTTCACATTTTTATAAGATATGTTTTGTTTACCTCTTTAATTGATGTGAAACTTCTCATTTAAGATTAAAATTTACAGTTAGCATTTAAAATTTATGATAAATATATAATTTTAAAAAATTAGTTGATATTAACTAAAAAAAGTTAATTCTCTAGTTGAACTCAATTTTATATAGTATATAAAGAAAGGTTTATATTTAATATATTTACATTGTAAAATTTTTATATAATGATTTAATGTTTTGAATTTTCATTCACGGCATAAAAAGTAATTATATAGATATAATTAAATGTATATATAATTTTTTTATACAAAGAGTGTATCAAAATTAATCCATAATTTATGGCTTTAGGATTAAATTAAGCTAAGGAATTAAGTGATAAATATAAAATGGATTGGATACTATATATTTTTATTCAAAATTGAAGACATAAGTATATAAATCTTTTTAACTACACACTATTATTTAAAAATTTTAACTTAAATAAGTAATTTTATGACAAAGAATTTTTGTGATCGAAAGTTATAAACTTCGATCTTTGTTATTCACATTCTTCTAAAATAAATAAAAAATATATTTACACATAAAACAAATAAAAAAAATCTTTATGCACAATTTACATTCCAACAAAAAAAAATTATAGAAAATTTATACGTGAAAAGACTTGTTACATAAATAACTATTTATGTAATGTACCTCTATTTAACTATTTAAACATTTATATATGACACACTAATTTTTTTCTTTTTGAGACAATAGTCTAAACTTTAAACCTTTTAATAAGATCTTATATTATGTTATAAAATTTAAATGGTTATATATATAATATGTCTGATACACTAACAAAGTAGCTTAACGAAGTGCCCTTGCACTAATTAATTAGATTCCAATTATATGAAGTAACAAAAACCAAATGTCGGACAAACTGCTTTTGGTTCCCTTTTACTCAAGAATCTGCCTAACATAAAGAGTAGCGTTTTGATTCAATTAATTAGGGGGAATGATGGACTTCACTAGTTGCATATTAAGAAAAGTGAAATGTTAGGTAAACTAATCAAGAAATCTATGCTGCACCCAGGAATTATACCTATATATATATGAACTATGTTTTTAAGAAAACAAAAAATATTATATAATTTAATAGTTTTATATGTATTATTTTTTATTATATGATGAGTTTATGCCTTAGTTATTTAGTTCATTAATATTTTTTATTTAATTAATTTAATATCATACTCAAATTTTTATACTTTTTAAATTAGTTTTTATATATTTATCTTTATATCTATTTTTTTTTGAAAATTGTTTATTCTTTTAATATTAATATATTTAACATTTATATTATTATATAGAATATTACTAATAACTTATATAGTTATAATAATTTGATAATTACATTATATTCTTTAGATATTTTTTACTTGTAAATAATATTTATTTTTTTTCTAAATGTATTTTTAAAAGAAAAAAAATTTATCTTATTTTTTGTCTTAGCTTATTTAATTTTAACTATTATTTTATTTAATATTTGTACCTTGTATGCTATAAAGGTACAATATCTTTTAAGTAACTAATAGTTTATGAT
>NC_029773.3:84456278-84457047 GCF_000817695.3 Arachis duranensis | reverse complement strand
ATTATTTTATATATATAAATAAAACTAATTTAATAATTATATATTATGTCTAAATTATTTTTATATAATAAAAAATATAATTAAAAAATAATTAAAAAATTTGTTTAAAATTCAGTCCTTTCCCACTAAAATTTTTAAATTCGTTCCTGACTGCAGCTTTGCTAGCACAATTGAAACATACGTACGGAGGGTTCAAAATTCAAAATTGTGTCTCAACACCAATTAATAAAGTGTCACAACATCATCCACTCGTGCAAATTCCCATAGGCTGATTATTATTATTATTGGACCACACAATTAATTGTGGTTCCCGGTTTTTTTACAATAATAAGGGTCGTATAATTAATGGAACTTCAAATATAATTGGTGACATTGTTAATTAGCTATATAAGATTGAGAGATAGCCAGATAGGGTATAACATATACACTTTTATTGGGTGGATCATAGGCTTCAATGCTCAACTTGGCACGGCGGTATCATGAAGTCTAATTTAGAAAATGAGATGCTTCAGCAAGTACCAAGTATGGGTTGGCTTAATAATTGGAAAATCTAATGGGGGTAATGTTGTAAAAGTTGAATAAAATATATTTAATGTTGAACTATATAATTAGGTTTCTTAAACCCAATGCATGCATGGGAGTAGTTTTGGACTACTGTTGTAAAATAAATAAATAACTAATGAAGATATAATATATAAAGTAAATAAGTATAAATAGAAGACTCTAATTTTGATATTCACTAATATAATTATCATAATATAATAAAAGA
>NC_029773.3:84454700-84455620 GCF_000817695.3 Arachis duranensis | reverse complement strand
TGATCAATCAGTCCACATGATGATAGAATATATTGGATCAAACTCCTGAGCCAAAAACACTCGCGACTAGCTTCATGTATCGCAAGTATTTTAGCATGATTAGAGGAGGTTGCAGCAATCGTCTGTTTCGTGGACCTCCATAATATAGCTGTTCCACCATATGTAAACAGATATCCTGTTTGAGATCTCCCTTTATGTGGATCAGACAAGTATCCGGCATCTGCATAGCCAACTAGTTGTGACTTGGATCCGTAGGGATAAAACAATCCCATATCAACCGTTCCATGAAGATATCGAAAGATTTGCTTGATTTCACTCCAATGTCTTCTGGTTGGAGAGGAACTATACCTTGCTAGTAAATTCACCGCGAATGATATGTCAGGTCGCGTATTATTAGCAAGATACATTAGTGCTCCAATGGCACTAAGATATGGTACTTCAGGACCAAGGATATCTTCATTTTCTTTTTTAGGACGGAATTGATCCTTTTTCACATCCAAAGATCTTACGATCATTGGGTACTTAATGGATGTGACTTATCCATATAAAATCTCTTCAAGATCTTTTCTGTGTATGTTGTTTGATGAATAAAGATCCCGTCTTTTATATGCTCGATCTGCAGGCCGAGACAAAATTTAGTCTTTCCAAGATCCTTCATCTCAAACTCTTCTTTTAGAGTTTTTTATAATTGTTGGAATCTCTTCAGGAATCCCAATGATATTTAAATCATCAACGTACACAGCAATTATAATGAACCCAGATGTAGTTTTCTTTATAAAAACACATGGACAGATATCATCATTCTTAAATCCATTTTTGGCCAGATACTCAGTAAGACAATTATACCACATTCGTCCAGATTGCTTTAGACCATATAAATATCTTTGCAATTTAACTGAGTATAACCCTTGCGAATATTC
>NC_029773.3:84451639-84453056 GCF_000817695.3 Arachis duranensis | reverse complement strand
CGATCTAATGAGCCGTATAAATAGGCTGTTACCACATCCATTAAATGCATATGCAGTTTATGATATGCAGATAAACTGACCAAATAACGCAATGTTATCGCATCCACTATAGGGGAATACGTTTCTTCATAATCTATACCGGGCCTTTGTGAAAAATCTTGTGCCACAAGTCGGGCTTTATAGCGCACAACTTCATTTTTCTCATTTCGTTTTCTCACAAATACCCACTTATATCCAACAGGTTTTACATCTGCAGGTGTACGGACTACAGGTCCAAAGACTTCACGTTTTGCAAGTGAGTCTAATTCAGCCTTCATGGCTGCTTTCCATTTTGGCCAATCATTTCTTTGTCGACATTTTTCAACTGATCTTGGCTCAAGATCCTTATTTTCATGCATGATATTCAATGCCACATTATATGCAAATATTTCATTGACAATTGTCTTATTTTGGTCCCATTTCTCTCCTGTAAAGACATAATTTATCGAGATCTCGTCATTTTCACAATTTTTAGGTACCTGAACGTCTTCTGGCGTTAATATTATATCAGAATTTTGGACAACTGCAGGTGTCTCTACTATGTCTTTTTCAACAGGAATATTATTTACCTCTTTTCTCTTTCGAGGATTTTTGTCTTTGGAACCGACAGGCCTGCCACGCTTCTGGCGTGAATTTGCTTCAGTGGTTACTTGTCCTACTGGGACGTCAATTCGAATGGGGGCATTTTCCGCTGGTATATAAGATTTAGTAATCCTCTTTGTATCGAAAAATGCATCAGGCAATTCATTTGCTACTCTTTGTATAATCTTTTGAACTTCTAGTTCACATTGCCCTGATCGAGGATCTAAATGCATCAACGATGATGCATTCCAGTTAAGTTCCTTTTCAGGAAGCTTATTCTCTCCCCTTAATGTTGGAAATTTTGATTCATCAAAATGACAATCCGCAAACCGTGCTTTAAATACATCTCCAGTTTGTATCTCAAGATACCTCATTATAGAGGGAGAATCATATCCAACATATATCCCCAATTTTCTTTCGGGTCCCATTTTGGTGCGATTAGGTGGTGCAATGGGAACATATATCCCACACCCAAATATTCTTAAATGGGAAACATTTGGCTGCTGGCCAAAAGCTAATTGCATAGGAGAGAACTGATGATAACTTGTTGGCCTCAAACGAATAAGTGCTGCGGCATGTAAAACAGCATGCCCCCAAACCGAGGTTGGGAGATTTGTTCTCATAAGTAAGGGTCTAGCAATTAATTGGAGGCATTTAATAAGTGATTCTGCTAACCCATTTTGTGTGTGAACATAAGCTACTGGATGTTCAACACTTATTCCATTAGCCATACAATAAGCATCAAAAGCTTGGGAAGTAAATTCACCAAAATTATCAAGACGAATTGCTTTGATTG
>NC_029773.3:84450106-84451284 GCF_000817695.3 Arachis duranensis | reverse complement strand
AATAAGCACACATGTGACCATCTCGAAGATGCGTCTATCAAGATCATAAAATATCTAAAAGATCCACATGGTGGATGAATAGGTCCACATATATCACCTTGAATCCTTTCTAGGAATTCAGGGGACTCAAATCCAATCTTTACTGGTGATGGCCTTAAAATGAACTTTCCCTGAGAACATGCAGCACAACAAAATTCACTAGTTTTAAGAATCTTCTGGTTCTTTGGTGAATGTGCATGAGAGTTTTCAATAATTCTCCTCATCATGGTTGTTCCCGAGTGACTCAATCGGTCGTGTCAAATTATGAATTCATTTGGGCTAGTAAACTTCTGGTTTACAGTGGCATGTGATTCAATTGCACTAATCTTGGTATAATATAACCCAGATGAAAGTGAGGGCAACTTTTCTAATATAAATTTCTTATTTGAATCATGAATTGTGATACATAAATACTCATGATTTCCCTCATTCATTGCCTCAACATAATATCCATTTCGGCGAATATCTTTGAAACTCAACAAGTTCCTCAGAGACTTGGTAGATAATAGTGCATTATTTATTATAAAATTTGTTCCTCCAGGAAACAAAATTATAGCTCTTCCGGAGCCTTCTATCACATTGCCTGAGCCAATAATAGTATTAACATATTCCTCTTTTGGCACAAGATGGGTAAAATATATAGTACTTTTAAGAATAGTGTGCGAACTTGCACTATCCGCAAGGCAAATATCTTCGAAAATGTCCTTGCCATTTTTCTTCAAAGACAAATGATAATAATAATAAAATGAGTAAAAGTACATGCACAGTAAAATTATTCACATGAATACTTAACAAACACATACACATATCAAACTATTCCATCATTGATCAAACAATCAATATTTCTTTCAGAATCCTTAAAGAAATTAGATACATCATAATGAGTGGTGGAATTTTCATTATTTGAAACAAAATTTGTTTCCTTTCCTTTGTCATCCTTTTTCAAAGATACTTGATAAAGATCAACTAGGTGCCTTGGGGTACGACAAGTACGTGACCAATGGCCCTTTCCACCACAACGGAAACATTTATCCTCAATTGATTTACTTTACCCATTATTTCTTTCTTTATTCCACTTCTGGTGAGATCCTTTGTGAACATAATTTATTTTCCTTCCATAATTTTTCTTGCTACCAAAA
>NC_029773.3:84427152-84449211 GCF_000817695.3 Arachis duranensis | reverse complement strand
ATTTACCTCTTCTGGGGTTATAATTTGCCGCATTTACTTCAGAAAATGGGGAGGCACCAGCTGGGCGGGCTTCATGATTTTCCAAAAGTAACTCATTGTTGCGTTCAATAACAAGAAAGCAAGAAATTAACTCAGAATATTTTTAAATTCTTTTTCTCGATACTACTGCTGCAGGAGCACATTCGAGAGGCATGGAAGGTCGAAAAAATTTTCTCTAACATATCGGGCTTGAGGAAGTATCACCGTTTTTTCATGATTATATATTTTTCAAGGTCTTTCCACAGATCTGCAGGATCTTTTAATGTGGGGTATTCATTTTTCAATCATACTTCAAGATGATGACGAAGGAAAAATATGGCTTTATTTTTTATCCTTCTGGGATGTATTATTTTCAGCCTCAATGGTATCTTCAAGATCCATTGAATCAAGATGGATTTCAGCATCTAATATCCATGGTAAATAATTATTTCCAGATATATCAAAAGCATTATATTCAAGATGAAAGAGATTCAACATAATAAAAATTTGTTACCTGAAGTCTTCTAATAATTTCGTTAGAGCTTCGTGCTGATAACGTGTTGTAAAATAAATAAATAACTAATGAAGATATAATATATAAAGTAAATAAGTATAAATAGAAGACTCTAATTTTGATATTCACTAATATAATTATCATAATATAATAATAGAAGAAACTTATATATTTATTGCTATTATATATTAGTAGCGTATGAAAGAGGGAGGAGAAAAGTTTAATATAAAGAAAGAGAAAGTATTAGCAACGTAAAGAAAGAGAAAGAAGTGATTTGTTTATTACTCTTCCTTTTTCAGAGACAAATAGCCTCTATTTATAAGCATATATGGTAGTAGGTTTTCAAATTTCATTAAATAATATTCTCCTTGAAAACCTGAGTCTTGTGGGAAAATGGTCATCCACCAAAGCTATCTTATCACAACAACTACTAATTTTTTTTAATTATTTATAATTTCATCAATTTTTTAATTAGACAGTTGTAATTTAAAGTTTATTTTTTATACTAGATGAAAATTTACAATAATATATTTATTAATTGTTATTTATTTAAAAAATACAATAATCCTAAAGTATTTACTTTTTAGAATATAAAAAAATTATAATTTTTAACAAAAAGTAGTTGAAAAAGACTTAGTTAAAAATTTTTAAAAACTCATACAAATTTTTAAATTATAAGAATCTAATAAAAAATTTGATAATATTATAAAGTTTGTAGTGTAATTAACTAATTTTTTGTTCATAATTTCAAGTGGTTGAATTTCAAAAATTATTTTTTAGAGAAAGATAGAAGATTGTTATTCTAAATCCTAAAGATTGAGAATTTTTTTTTTCTAACTTTTGTTTATCAAAATGACAAAATTGCTAATATAAGATCACAAAATTGATACGCAATACACAAAATGTATAAAATTCCATATCTATGGAGAAGAGAGTAAATGATATGCACAGGTGTGAATATCTTCTCTTTTTTCTAGACCTATTTTGATAGGTTGAGTAATTTTTATCTCTTTATTAGAAACAAAATCATAAAGTCTGAATTGGGATATTATACAAAATATTTAAGATTTTATACATTATTATGGAATATTTTGAGTATATAAAAAATAGATTTAATTAGTTTGCAGGTTTCTATATTTTTACCGAATTTTTAATTAGATCTTTATATTTTTTTTTTCAATTGAATCCTATATCGTAAATTTTTTTTTTCAATTTAGTCTCTGTTAATGTTAAATGTCAAATACCATTAGTGAAATATGAAATTACTTATATACCCCTTTCTTTAACATAATAGGTTCATATTTCTCTCAGATTTCTCTTCTTTTCCGTTTTTTCTTCTTTCCAATTTTCCTCTTCTACAAACCTATGGATCAAAGTCAAAGAATCTCCTTCATTCTCTCTTTGAGAAGTTGTGTTTCGAGGAACTTCAATCCAAAAAAAAGAAGACATATGTGTTTCTGTGGAGAAGCAGTAACTGTACGCCCTTCATCGGCCATTTCTGTTGGAATTCTCAACTTCTTTGAGTTCTTCATTGTTTATATTACTTATTGGATTCGATAAATCTTCAGGTCTTGGCGATTCCACCATCAAAAAAACAGAATAGAAAAATATAATATACAATTATTAATACATTTAAAAGGATAATCATGTAAACTATTCAAATGATAAGAATACAGAGGAATTTAAGAATTTGATTCTACAATGAAAAAAAAAAAGCAAGACTTTTAATGCTATACTTAATATAAACAGTGCTAAAAAAAATCCCAAAAGTTAATTTTATTACCTAAATTTTCAGGTCGAGGTGAAAAAAAGCAGCATTTTCCAGAGAAGAACAAGCTATGCTTTGAACTCTTGAGTGTAATCGGCAAAAATTATATTCTTCCCTCGGTAAAATGTAATTGAATTATGCAATTACAATGGGCTTGTCTTGCATGTTCTAACTAGGGAAGTTGCATTAGAACCTTGAGGCCCACGTTGTTGTACAGATTCTGCATGGTTTGGTGCTAAATTCTCAAGCCTCTGAACAAATTCATTGCTCCGATCCCTCCACAGAAGCAAATGTCTCAATAGAATTATCAAAAGCCTTCAAGCTCTGGCTAAGTAATAAATCTTCACTGGCTTTCTCCAATTTATCCAGCGCAAATTTTCTCAATTTGTCATCCTCATCATCACTTTCCTTTTCAGTAGGAGATCTCCAGCATCATCTTTTCCTGGTTTTGAATCCTCAATTTTGTCCTGCAACTCTGTAAAACTCTTTGAAGCTGTTTCTGCAACTGCAGCAGTATTATGAGAGATTTCTTCGACGGCAACGACAATGGCCTTCTGAAGATCGGAGAGAAAGGTGAAGGTCGAAAATCCTCAGCCTCCAATGGCTGCTGGCGGATTGGGCTATTGTCGTTCGCGACTAATTTGTCTTCCTCGTCACCGTCTTTTTTCTTGTTGAGAGGCTACGTTTTGTCATCCATTTCTACTTCAAATTTCTTAATAAGGATTGAAATTAAGGGTGAGATTCATGCGATGGTGGAAATGGTAGTGGTGAGTATGTTATGTTGGTTTGATTTTGGATTAGGATCAGAGGATGAAGAAAGAAGGCATACTGTGTCACTTTCAAGTGTTTTCGCGTATGGGAAAAGCCACGCACCAAGTGATGGACGACGACTAACCGACGGATGACGATTATGCCACAGATGGCAACACTAGAACGTGACGGAGGAGAAACGCAGCTAGACGGGAGCTCCGAGAAGAAATTAGGGCTAGTGTTCTCTTACTTTGGGACAAAGTGTCAAGGATTGTTTTGGTATTTTGAAAATATGGAGGTGTCCTCAATTAGGTATTCTGCCTTAATGGTGAGAACATTCCTTTTTTTAACAGAACATTCTATTATTTTAAATGTTTTTGTCACGGCACGGACTAAATTGAAAAAATTTACGGTATAGGGACCTAATTAAAAAGAAAAAATATAGGGACCTAATTAAAAATTTGATAAAATTCAGTGCTTCGATCCCTCCACAGAAGCAAATGTCTCAATAGAATTATCAAAAGCCTTCAAGCTCTGGCTAAGTAATGAATCTTCACTAGCTTTCTCCAATTTATCCAGCGCAAATTTTCTTAATTTGTCATCCTCATCATCACTTTCCTTTTCAGTAGGAGATTCTCTAGCAGCATCTTTCTTTGGTTTTGAATCCTCAGTTTTGTCCTGCAACTCTACAAAACTCTTTGAAGCTTTTTCTGCAACTGCAGTAGTATTATGAGAGATCTCTTCGACGGCAACGATGATGGCCTTCTGAAGATCGGAGAGAAAGGTGAAGGTCGAAAATTCTCAGCCTCCAATGGCTGCTAGTGGATTGGGCTGTTGTCGTTCGGCGACTACTTTGTCTTCCTCGTCGCCGTCTTTTTTCTTGTTGAGAGGTTACGTTTTGTCATCCATTTCTACTTCAAATTTCTTAATAAGGATTGAAATTAAGGGTGAGATTCATGCAATGGTGGAAATGATAGTGGTGAGTATGTTATGTTGGTTTGATTTTGGATTGGGATCGGAGGATGAAGAAAGAAGGCATACTGTGTTACTTTCAAGTGTTTTCGCGTATGGGAAAAGCCACGCACCAAACGATGGACAACGACCAACCAACGGATGACGATTACGCCACAGACGACAACACTAGAACGTGACGGAGGAGAAACGCAGCTAGACGGGAGCTCCGAGAAGAACTTAGGGCTAGGGTTATCTGACTTTAGGACAAAATGTCAAAGATTGTTTTGGTATTTTGAAAATATGGAAGTGTCCTCAATTAGGTATTCCGCCTTATTGGTGAGAATATTCCTTTTTTTAACAAAACATTCTATTATTTTAAATGTTTTTGTCACGGCACAGACTAAATTGAAAAAAATTTATGGTATAGGGACCTAATTAAAAAGAAAAAATATAGGGACCTTATTAAAAATTTGATAAAATTATAGAGACTTGTAAAGTAATTAAACTTAAAAAATATAATAAATATTGGATATATATTATAGAAACTATATAGTCTTTAATCAATTCAAAGACACCCATCTTATATTGAGATGCAAAATTTTACAAGAAGAAAAGGCAAACAAAAAAGGAAAAAAAAAGAAAGAAGAAAGAAAAAGTGAGAATGAGAATGAAAATGGGTAATTAATTATGAGAATTTAATTAATTTGTGTTCTAACAACACATTTTAAAAATATAATAATAGAAATTTTTTAATGTTTTTGATGTATTCAATGCATTCAAAACATAAAAGAATAATTTTTATAATAACTTTTAGAAAATATTTTTTTATGATATACTTAATCTATATTCTTAGGACACAAGTTAATAAAATCCTAATTATTATATAGATTATTTTAATATAATTATGTTAAGATAACTACAGTGACTATGATATTTTAAAAGTATTACTAAAATTAAAGTAATATTTTTTATTATTAAATAATATTTGTTAAAAAAATATTGCTTAAAAAAAGTATTATCAAAATATAAAAAAATATAACTTTAATTTTAACGATACTTATATAATCACTATAGCATAATGATACTAAAATCTACCTTCTTATTATATATAAAATTGATTATTGATATGGAACTGAATAATTGAGAAAGAGTACTACACTACTACTCTTGTTTAGAATTCCTGAGTCAGAATCTGAGTGCACAACACACAAAACCCTTTTACTAATTTAATGTGCAGATGCTAAGTGATGATTTCTCTTTTAATAATTATGAATGCAACTTTAATTTCTACAAAGAATGGTTTTGGCCGTACTTAATTTTATGCATGCGTGGGAAGCTTAATTGGAATACATTAACTATTAGCATCCTCTAATCAAGTTATTAGTACAATGTTGGGACCATTAGTATTAATGTATGTAACTTAGAAATTAAAGCACTGCTGTCACCGTACGAAGATACCTAATACCACCAACCATTGCGTTCGCATATGCTAGCTATGTATGCTGGGAAGAATTCCTTGCCATTAGAATTTTAGACACGACCTTTGAGTTGTTGGAGGGTCCTCATTCATATATAATTTCATGTGCTTGTACTAAATCTAAGCAAAAGGGATGGGTTTAGCGTTTATTTTTAATTCGTTACATTCTTTTTTTTTCTTTTGAAAGATGAAGACCAATAATTATATACTTTTTATATATTTTTTATTAAGTCTCACTACAACAAAAATTACTCTTAATAACAGATGTTTAATGGCAATATCATAATAATAATAGTCACTATATATCCTATTTAATTTATGATTTTACGATAATTATATATGTATCGTTATTACTATATGTTGTAATGATAATTATATACTTTTTACGGTTATTAAAAAAGTTTTTACCAATAATTATATAATTGTCGTCTAAAATATTTTAACGATAAAATATAAGATTAATGTTTAATTATCAATAAATATATTAAAATTTATTTTTATTATTATCGTTAAAAATAAAATAAATAATCGTTTTAGTAGTGTCTTTTTTTGTTTTCCACGATATCCCCCAATCCGATAGATTAAGGACTAATCCGTCGCAGATCTGAACTCCATTTAAGAGTCTGCCGCTGGCCAAT
Organism: Arachis duranensis; assembly: GCF_000817695.3. Taxonomy (NCBI): domain Eukaryota; kingdom Viridiplantae; phylum Streptophyta; class Magnoliopsida; order Fabales; family Fabaceae; genus Arachis; species Arachis duranensis. The sequence goes on along the minus strand of NC_029773.3, from coordinate 84,443,092 downwards.
GAATTATTAGTTAAAATCCTTAAAACTAGAAAATAATTAAATAACTAGTTGGTTTCTAGTAAAAATAAAATAAATTTTACGGTTGATCACTCGACCAACCCAAGTTAATTTTTGACATTGTCTTTTATTATTAGTTAGAATCCTTTAATACTTTAAACTTTTGTTGGACCGGTTCTCTGACGAAAATACCATTTGCTATGGGTACAAGACTTTAGGAGAACAATGTCTTAAAAAGTAATGATGTTGAGATAAATAAATTACAAGACTTTATAAAGCCTTAGCTTTAAGATAATCTTATTAATTATATAAGGGTTTGATAGAGTGAACTTGTTACTTTTATAGGTAAAATTTGGAATAAGGACTTTGTTGTTGTCTCATTATTATTAAGAGTGATATAACTAATAATTAACTATTTTTTTTTCTTTAGAAGTAAATCTTATTTAATTGTTGAAGAAAAAAAGTAAGTTTACATTTGAGTCCTAACTTTCATATATAGAAAAAAAAAAGTGAATGACGAGAATTTAACCCCAATGACCAACAGTGGTGGTCTCCACTTCAACTTGATCTAAATTAGTTGGAGTTCAAACACCAATTTTAAAAGATTTACACTCTTGTTATTCATTTAATTAAGTTGGTCTAAGTGTCATAATTTTTGAATGCTAATCCTACTTAAAAAAGGAAAACTAACTACACTATAAATTTAGTACATTTTCAAAATCAATCACTCAAATAAAAGAATAAAATAATTTTTGTATGATTAATTTTCTTTGTCTTTTGTGTATCTCTCAATATCATCTTTATATAGACAAAAATAAAACTATACTTAATGACAAAAAAGAATAAAAATAGCGAAGATTGTATTTCTCAATATAAATTATTTTTAATTGGTTGTCTTCTTTCTTAGATGATTATTCTTTCATATATAGTAATTTAATCTCTTCTTTAATTGTAGGAATTATTATATTTTTTTTTATTGAGTTGGTCGTTGAACAATTCTTGTTTATAGCTGTTGGCATTGATGAGGAAATCTTTTTATATATATAATTGATCACAAATGCAGCAGCTTCTTATTGTAGTATAATATGATCTTTGGAGTGTAGAATTTAATTATTTGCTATTTTGCACAAATTATAAGTTGCTAATTATGATCTTTGATTTCCTTTTAAATAGTACCTATAATGATCATAAAAAAAATTGTTATAATAAAAAATATCAATTATATCTGTCATCACAAAATTAATATCCAAAACTTGACTCAACATTATTTTTATTGCAAAAGAATGCCAAGATCAAGTGAAGTCTAACATGCTTGACTTGATAAGCTACAATAATGACATCAAATTTTTTATATTATCACATTACTTAGAGAGAGAACTCAAACATAATAATTAGGAATTTTGCAAGCATACAAAAAATTAATTAACATGTCTTTAACAAACTTGTTATTATAATGAAAGAAACTTTTAAGACTTTTAATATATGTTAGTCTCTATACATACAACAATATACAAAACGATAGTTAATTACTTCCTTATTCCATTGGTTTCAGCATTTCATTTATCCTATATGAAATTCACAATGGGGACCAAGATCAACAAATTAAAATAACAATCGATCACAAAGGCACTCATGGATAACATTTTTAAAATGTTTCTACTAACTCTATTATTGTGATATGTTGGCCCGCTTCATGTACGTTCAGCAATAATAATAAGTTATTATATCATATTTAATTTCGTGTATTCTCTATACATAATTATCTCGCGTTCATAAATAAGATTAAAAAAAAAGGGTCACAACCAAATAAAAGAAATGTATATTTCTTTATAACAAAAAGGAAAGATAATTTGTTGGAACATTCTTATCTACTTTGATCACACTGATGTCAATTTTATGATTGTTGTCTACTTTGATCACATTAATTGATGTCAATCTTATGATAGTGGGAAAGTACCAAGACTATTAGTATATATGCCTGGTGTTCACACAGCAATCCTTATCCATGTCAATGTTTTGGGGGAAATCTTACATTCTATTTTTCTTTCTTTCCTCTGTTGTGTTTAGAAGTTCTATAAATATTAGAGATATAAACATTCATATTATTTTTTCTTAAGCTTAAATTAAAAAAAAATAATTTCATGACATGATATTAGAGTTTTATGTCTAACAGATCTAAAATTCGATCTTTTGTAAATCTTAAAAGAAAAAAATAATAGCATAAAAAAATAAGGCTTATGAAAAAAAAATAAACAAATAAATCTAAAAAGAGACTCTTATTTAAAGAGGCGTGTTAGAGATATAATTATTTTAAAATAAAAAAAGAAAATATATAATTATTTATATGTCTCCTTCAATCAACTTAGATTTTTAAAAAATATAATTTTGTGACATATAAAAATATTTATTTAATCCAAACAGGTATTTTAGTTATTTAAAATATTTTATCTTTAATCAATTTTGGTTAGTCAAGTAATCAGCTTACTCATCTGTTTAAATTAAATAAGTATTAGGAGTTTAAATTTCACTTTGTATATACAACAACCTATTGACCAATAACAATCTCTTAAAAAAACTTAAATTCGCTACAGATTAATTCTTAACATGTGAAATTAAAAAATGCTGTGAAAAAAAAATTATTTTATCTTTTTTAAAGGTTAAAAATATAAAAATAAATATAATTTTAAAATGATAGAATTCTGAACATGTTTTATACTACTTCTCTAAATTAAATAACTACTTATGCTCATATATTAGGCAAATTATGTCATCTCAATACTATATGAAACTCAAGTTTTGTCCTCTTTGCAAGTTTTGTCCTCAAGATCAGAAAAATTTGTAGACCCAACACTGTATAGATCGGTGGTTAACACACTTCAATACTTAACAATCACTAGACTTGATTTATCTTTTACTGTGAACAAAGTCAACCAATTCATATATTGTCCATTAATTGCATATTGGAAAGTTGTTAAAAGAATTTTAAAATACTTGCAAGCCACCAAAGAGGATGGATTGATTCTGTGTAAATACACTGATTACAGAATACTAAGAGGATCGAAAATCAGTTTCAATATTTTTTTATTTTCTTAAGAACTAACTTAATTTCATGGTCTTGTAGGAAGCAGATAACTATAAATAGATCCTCTATAGAAACTAAGTTCAGGAGTTGGGCGACTTGTGAGGCAGAAATTTAATGGATCAAGAATCTTTTGAAAGAGTTAGATGTGCAACTAGCTAAGGTTGACAACATTCTTCAGGGCAGTAGTGTCCGTACAAATCTTTCTTCAGGTACCAAACTACCAATGTAAATGTAAATGTTTGGTCTTTTTTTTTTAAAGTTAGGTCTTTATGTGGTATCTCGTTGTCTTTTATGCATTAAATCATTTAAAAAGGAAACAGTAACTTTTTTATTATTTAATTTTCATCCCTTTTAAGACATGTTTATTCCTTTTTTTATAAATCTAAGATCATCACTAGAATAAGAATTTATAGTTTTTGTTTTCTAGGGTATTTAATTTCAAGTTTGAACATTTATATATTATATTTATATTAAATTTAACTTTTCAAGATTATTTGTATCACCAATATATTCACTTATTTCTTTTTATTTTTCACTTTGACATAATTACTTTGTTCGAAAATAATGGTCTCATTTTTATATGTAAAAGTTTATTATAGAATTGAATTGTCATTAGATCCATAAATTATAAAAGAATTAATCTCCACATACAAGCTTTTTTATTATATAACTTATGGCACGTATGTTTTACGCGCTTCTTAACAAATTTTCTAATCAATTAACGCGCGAATATATAACTTTTTTTTCAAAGAATTTCGTTTCTTTTTTTGAATTCATTATGTGTTTTTTTACATTCTCTCTTCGATCTTTTTCGTGCATTTTTCTCTCTCTTCTCCTTTTTCAACTTCAGATTGTCAGCTGAACCAGACAAAGTGGATTTTAAATTTGAATCCAATGAAGTTCCTAAGATGTGGTTTAATTCCAGTTAATAATTGAATCTGAATTTGAATCCAGTCAGTAGTTTATGATTGTGTAGCTGAATAATACGTGAACCTTGTTTGTGAAATTTGCTGTTTATTATTTCTTGTTTGAATTGAATCTAATGTACAAGTTCAGATGAATTTTTTATATTTTATATCAGACGTTCGGGTATAAATCAGGAATATTTGGGTATATTTCAGGAAAATTTGGGTGTATTTACAGTTTATGACTTTTTATCTCACTAAGGGTGAATTGTCTTATTATTTTAGTTGAATTATTTTAGTTTCTATTTAATGATGATTCATGAATTTGATTTTTGTCATTTTTTATGATGGTTTTATAGTTGTATTTGCATTTTATAGTTTATGCTTGTTTTAATATGGTGTATTTTGCAGCTCCTCTGTGGTGTTTTTGAGCAGTTTGTTCTCCACATACAAGTATTTTTCTCATACAAGTCTTCTCCTCCTTTTATTGTTTTAAATCCAATCAAGTGGTTGAGGTGTGGTTCAATTCAGAAGAAAAAATGCACCATTAGAGAAAATATTTTTCTGTACAAAAATGCTATTTGTACAATAAAATCAGCCACCAATGTATTTGTGTATAAATATACGTGTGGCTTAATTGATTTTCAATGTATATTTGTATTTAAGTATATATTTTATATTGGTGGTTGACTTTTGTGGCTAATTTTAGTGTACACGTAGCATAACTCATTTTTGTATTTGCAGTAAATTTGGGTGTAAAATGACGATATTTGGGTTTAACATGAAGATATTTGGGTGTATTTTTATTCTGATAAGTTCTGCATAATTCAAAACTCTTCCTCTTCCTCTTCTTCCTCATCATCTTTTGGTGTTGTTTCGTTTTTTTTATCATCATAACCATCTTCTTCTTTTTTTCTTATTCATCTTTTTCTTTTTGTTTTACCTTCTCAAGTTTCTTCTTGTTTTACTCTCTTAATAAGAATAAAAACAAAAAAATCAAACAAAAAAGAAGAAAAAATACATAATACTTCAAAATTACTTGTAAGAGGATAGACTTACATTCATTTAACTATAAGAAAGAAAGAAATAAGGAAAAGAAGAAGAAGAAGAAAAAATGCAGCATTAAAAAAATATTTTTCTATATAAAAATGCTATTGGTACACTAAAACCATTAAAATCATCCAACAATGTATTTGTATATAAATATATGTGTGGTTTAATTTATTTTCAATGTATATTTGTATTCCAGTATGTATTTTATACTGGTGGATGACTTTGGTGGTTGATTTTAGTATACATGCAGCATAACTCATTTTTGTATTTGCAGCAAATTTGAGTGTAAAACCAAGAAATTTGGGTGTAACACAAAAATATTTGAGTGTATTTTAAGAAATGTTGGGTGTATTTTTATTATGATAAGTTTTGCATAATTTAGAACTCTTTCTCTTCTTCTTCCTCATCTTCTGCTGCTTCTTTTTTTTTCATCATCATCACTATTTTCTTCTTCTTTTTTCTTTTATTCATCTTTTTCTTTTTATTTTACCTTCTCAAGTTTCTTCTTGTTTTACTCTCTTAACAAGAATAAAAAAAATCAAACAAAAAAGAAGAAGAAACACATAATGTCCCAAAATTACTTGAAAAATAATGAACTTACATTCATTTAACTAAAAAAAAGAAAGAAATAAGAAAAAGAAGAAGAAAAAAATACAGCAATCAGAGGAAATCTTTTTCTGTACAAAAATGCTATTTGTACACTAAAATTAGCCACCAATGTATATGTGTATAAATACATATGTGGTTTAATTTATTTTCAATGTATATTTATATTCCAGTATGTATTTTATATTAACTCATTTCTGTATTTGCAGTAAATTTGGGTGTAAAACGAAGATATTTGGGTGTACTTTAAGGAATTTTGGATGTATTTTTATTCTGATAAGTTATGCATAATTCAGAACTCTTCTTCTTCCTCCTCCTCATCTTCTGCTGGTTCTTTTTTTTATCATCATCACCATCTTCTTCTTCTTTTTTTTATTTATCTTTTTTTTGTTTTATCTTTTCAAATTTTTTCTTGTTTTACTCTCTTAATAATAATAAGAAAAAATCAAATAAAGAAGAAGAAGAAATACATAATGCTGCAAAATTACTTGGAAAAGGAAGAATTTACATTCATTTAACTATTCATTTAACTAAAAGAAAGAAAGAAATAAGGAAAGGAAGAAGAAAAAAAATGAAGTATTAGAGAAAATATTTTTCTATACAAAATATTTGTACACTAAAATCAATCACCAATATATTTGTGTATAAATACATGTGTGGTTTAATTTATTTTCAATATATATTTGTATTACAGTATATATTTTATACTAGTGGCTGACTTTGGTGGTTGATTTTAGTGTACACGTAGCATAACTCATTTCTGTATTTGCAGTAAATTTGGGTGTAAAACGATGATATTTGGGTGTAACACAAATATATTTGGGTATATTTTAAGGAATTTTGGGTGTATTTTTGTTCTGATAAGTTCTGCATAATTCAGAATTCTTCTTCTTCCTCTTCTTCATCTTCTGTTGGTTTTGTTTATTTTTATCATCATCACTATCTTCTTCTTCTTCTTTTTCTTATCATCTTTTTCTTTTTGGTTTACCTTCTTAAGTTTCTTCTTGTTTTACTCTCTTAATAAGAATAAAAACAAAAAAATCAAACAAAGAAGAAGAAGAAACACATAATGCTGTAAAATTACTTGAAAGATGGTGAATTTACATTCATTTAATTGAAAGAAAGAAAGAAATAAGGAAAAGAAGAAGAAGAAAAAAATGCAGCTTTAGAGAAAATATTTTTCTGTACCAAAATGCTATTTGTACACGTAGTATAACTTATTTCTGTATTTGCAACAAATTTGGATGTAAAACGAAGATATTTGGGTGTATTGTTATTCTGATAAGTTCTGCATAATTCAAAACTCTTCCTCTTCCTCCTCGTCTTCTGCTGTTTCTTCTTCTTCATCTTCTTATTTCATATTCTCATAATTCTTTTTAGGAGGAAAAAATCAAATAAAGAAGAAAAAATACATAATATTGCAAAATTAAAAGAAGAAGGAGGAGAAATACGACGATGAAGATGAAATACGCAAAAAAAAAGAAGGAAAAATACAAAGAAGAAGGAGAAGAAGAAGGAAGAAGGGGAGGAGGAGGAGAAACGCGAAGAAAAAATGACAGTTGTGGTTTTCATCAAGATAGAAGAAGAAGAGTCGTTCATAATGGTAAATGAGCGCTTTGAAAACGTAATGCGCATGTTAACACGCTTTTGTAATGAGCGTAACTTCTGTTGAGTTTGCCCCAATTTATAAGACTTGTATGTGGAGCATTATTGACTATAAAAATGTTGAAAATTATAGGAATATTCTATTATTCTCTCTTTATTAACTAATAAGAGTTATTTAATAGCATTATCATTATTATTTTAATTTTAAGTTTTTCATATCAAGCTAGCTTGGGGAGAAAACATCATGCGCACTAGTGCTGAATCTCGAGGAGATATAAATGGTGACACTATGGTGTTGATGTTGGAAGAGATTATCACAACAATGAAGAGAGAATAATAATCATGAGAGGAAGAGAAAGTGGTAATGAAGCAGCTTCCAACAATGGCTTATTATCATTCATTCATGGCCTTCTTTGCCACTTCCATAATCACCTCATTGCTCTTCTCCCTAATCTCTCTCTCTCCGAGGTTTGTAATTAACTTCCTCTCTCACGTGATTCCTTCACTTAATTTGCAAACTACACTGCTATTGAATATGCAACTTATTAGATTAGTTAGAGTTTGATAAAATTTACATAATGGTTATTATCTATACAATTAAGAACATTAGGACATGCTTTTTTATTTAGAAAAATATCCATCATTTATCAAAAAATTTTCGTTTATTTTTTAAGAAAATAATAAGGTAAAGCCATTTCATTTGACCAAAATACCCACAATCAAGTTCAATATAAATAAAGAATCTCCAATGATAGTCCTGTTTCTCATTTGGCACCTCTCATTTTGAATCTTCTATAATTCATCTAGCGAGCTAGTCCTTCTTTGACAAGATTTTTACCTAAACAATGTTTTAAAGGCACCTGTTAAACTTAGCAAGAATGAACACTTTTAATTTTTTCAATAAATATATTATATATTTATTGAAAATTTCAAATTATTTTCGTATCATTAATAGGGTTTCTATGAAATACAAAAATTTTTACTTTACATTTTCTCTCTTTTTTTTAACTATTTGGTGTTAATAGATCTTTCTTCTCTTAATAAATTTTTTTATATTAAACACCTTATGAAGTTCTCTTAATAAGATACTTGTTAACAAAACGTATTTTTATATCATATTAATCATGAGCATTTTTTTCATTCTAAAGTTCAAATTTTTACTATATAAAGGCATATTATAGCATGCTTTGGTTTATAATTCCCTCACATGCCTTTTGCTTATGAGTTAAACTGCAGAAAAAAAAAGGGAAAAAAAGAAAGCATATACATAAACAATTTTATATTTTTAATAGGAATTGCCAACTTTTAGGTTACTTTATCAAATTTCAACAGTATAATGAACAATATTATGATCTTTGATTAGTAATACTGAACCTAATATACTATACATAGTCTCTTAAATTGAGAATGATACATTTCTCTCTCTATTTAATTACGTTTCTATATTTTTATCGAATTTTTAATTAGGTCTTTATATTTTTTTTTAAATTAGATTCCTATACTATATTAGATTTTGTAACTAAGTTCCTATCGTGACAAAAATATTGAAATTAATGGAATATTCTATTAAACTATATAGAATATTTAGTTAAGTGTTAGGTATATTCATTTTATTTAACGAAATATTCCGTTAATTACAATGTTTTATCATGGTAGGGACTTAATTACAAAATCTGATATGATATAGGAACTCAATCAAAAAGAAAAAAAAAAGGTATAAAAATCTAATTGAAAATTCAGTAAAAATATAGAAACTGACAAAATAATTAAACCTATAAAATAAGGCTGAACAATGTGAAATAGATAAATTAAAATGAAATTATATGCACAATGTTATTAGTATATATTGATGACAAATTCAAACACAATTGGTTGCAGGTGAAAGAAGAGTTGCAATCAATTATTAAGATTTCATTTCCCATAATAATGACTAGCCTGATGATATATTCAAGATCTGTTATTTCCATGTTGTTCTTGGGTCACCAAGGGAAAGTGGAGTTAGCTGGAGGGTCATTAGCACTTGGTTTTGCCAACATCACTGCAAATTCGGTTCTAAAGGGTCTAACCATGGGAATGGACCCAATTTGTTGCCAAGCATATGGAGCTAAGAGATATTCACTTCTAAATCAAACATTTTTTAGGGTAACATGCCTGCTCTTAGTTGTTTCCATACCAATTTCAATATTATGGCTAAACATGGGACCAGTCCTTCAAATGTTAGGTCAAGATCCACAAGTCACAAAAGTTGCACAAGTTTTCATGCTATTCTCAATTCCAGAGCTACTAGCACAAGCGCACCTTAATCCTTTGAGAACTTTTCTAAGGACACAAGGTTTAGCCACGCCAATAACCGTGGTTGCTTCTTGTGCCGCAGTTTTGCACCTACCAATCAATTATTTCTTGGCTATACACTTGAACTTAGGAGTCAAGGGAATTGCCCTAGCCACTGGATTGAATTCCATTAACATGATATTAGGCTTGTTGAGCTATCTATTTTTCTCAAAGAAGCCATTGAAACCCTGGCAAGGAACTTCCTTTTTCTCAATATTTCATGGATGGAAGCCTTTGCTAAGCTTGGCATTGCCTAGTTGCGTCTCGGTCTGCCTCGAGTGGTGGTGGTACGAGATCATGCTCTTTCTATGCGGCCTATTACGCAACCCCCAAGCGACGGTTGCGACTATGGGGATCCTAATTCAAACTCTAGGGTTTCTTTATGTGTTTCCATTTTCTCTAAGCATTGCATTGACAACAAGAATTGGTCACTCTTTAGGTGCAAGTCAACCTAACAAGGCAAGGAGTAGTGCAATAATAGGTTTTATCATAGCATTAACATTTGGAGTCATAGCATTCATTTTCTTAATGTTTGTGAGGAGAAATTTGGGTAAGGTTTTCACTAATGAGACACAAATCATTGATATGGTAACAAGTGTGCTTCCAATATTAGGGTTGTGTGAGATTTGCAATTGGTCTCAAACAGTTTCATGTGGGATATTATCTGGGACTGCACGCCCTTACTTAGGTGCTAGGATTAATTTGTGTGCATTTTACTTAATTGGTTTGCCCGTGGCTATTTTCGCTACATTCATATATAAATATGAATTATTAGGGTTATGGTTTGGAATGTTAGTAGCACAAATTTCATGTGTTTCTATGATGATATACACATTAGTAAAAACTGATTGGGGGGACCAAACTAAGAGGGCAGTGGAATTATCTCAAGTAATAACTACCCAAGACAAAAGTGTAAATGATGAGGAAAGAGGGCTAATTAGTTCTCATCCATGAGAATTTAAAAAAAAAAAATCATAGTTGAAAGTAAGTAAAATTCTTCCTCAAAGATTTGTTTTAGAAAAGTTGTGTGGAATTTTTGGGAGTTTTAATTCTTGATGTAAAGACCATTGAAAATTCTATATGATGAATTATTTTGGATAGATTTTCTTAGAATTTTAAGTTTATTATACCTGAATGTGCTACATGTTAGTTGCCTCAATTGCTAGCTGATGGTAGAGATTGTAATAGTTTAACTTGTAAAGGTTAGTTCAGGCAGTTAGAGAGTGAATTACTTATAACAGCTGGCACAATCTTATTATATGATGTGCAACTAACCATTTTGTACCTAACTTTCATTTTGAGACTCAATTCAATAAATTCGGTTATCTATTTCTTTTCTTTTCTTTTTTTTTCCAAGCTTTTACTCCACCTTTTATGGCTTCCATCGCTGAAAGCTTACAAACCAATCTCTCTAAAGTACAATCAAATATGCAATCAAATTTCATCTCTTCATTTATCTCGATAAAATTTTATGATGATAATTTTTTTCAATGAAAAGATCAAGTCAAATAAATCATTAAAGGACATGATATGTTAAATCACATTGTAGAAGGGATTCCACCTTAGTTTGATGCATCAGGAGCAAAAACTCTACTCGAATGGTAAAATGTATCAAAATATAAATACGGATTTGGATACTATTAAGAATAATAAGTAGTATGACCACAATTTAATCTTATATATATTAAATAATTTGTTATTATTATTATATATTATTCAATTAAAGGGTTTATATAATAAGATTTTTAATTAAATTTAAAAATTTATTATTTTAATAGTAATTATAATATTAAGAGAAAAATTTTTTATAATTTAATTTAAATTGTTCTTTCGTCATAAGATTATTAAAAGGACATTAATAATTCGTAAAGATCAATATATATATTGTGGTTTTCATTGGATGAAGATTAATAGATCTCATTTATTAAATTACATATAGAAATAAGACTACTGAACTAGCTCACTTTGAGAATCCTTAATGGTTATAATTACCGTATATTTGTTAATATGATATTCTCAAGATGAACATGATAATAGAGTTTTTTTTTTACCTGCAACTATTATAGTAATTAACAATGTATTTATCATACTTTGATTCCGAACATCTAATACCCTAGGGTGCTAGTTGAATGAATATTGGATATGATTTAAATACTTGTAGAATTAAAGATTAGTCAATAAAAAATTCGTCAATTATCGGTAAAGAGTTTGAACTCTGTGATTATAATGACTGATAAATAAACTGTTCTTGAGATTGTTTGATAATTGTTTAATTTTTGTTTAATTTAGTTTAGGTTTGATTAGAATTTCAATTTCAATTTTGAATCAGTTTCAAAGTTAGTTTAGGGTTAGTTTTCTAATATCAGTGGATTTAACTTGATTAAGTTAGGTTAGATTCAATACATTAGGTTTTAAATTGTTGAAGTGTTTGGAATTGTCTAATTGTGTTAATTACTGCGTTGATGACTATTTTGCTGAGAAATTATTGTTGAGATTGTTTGATAATTTGGTATTTGCAGACAAGTTGACAGACAGAGGTGCTACAGATCAAGCTATTGGTCGTGGTTGTAGTCGTGGTCGGGATAGAGGGAGGATTTCTTCCGATACCTCCGAGACTTTTGGATCCTCTTCCTCTACTCTAACCACGCCGGTGATGCCACAAGTTGTGGATTTAGTGGACCAGCTATTCATCATGGTCCCTAACTCCAACTACATGCCTTCATCTACGGTGACGCACCACCTCCTACCGCTTAATAGCTCACATCCACGGCAACTCCACCTCCAAGGACAGTTGCCGCGGCCACAGAGTCCAGCCACGAAAGTGAGGCAGTAGTTGATGCCCCTTCACCAACTCCCACAACACGGTTGTGCATTTGGCCTGATGGCGGCACGGGATAAGTATCACGATTAATGCTAATGTATTTTCTGTTTATAGTTATCACTGAAAGTGCCTGAATTGTTTCTAGTTTAGTTGATTTAAGTGTTAATTGCTGGTTATTATTTTCTAGTTTTAATGATTATGATTCTTGTTAATGCTAAAAGTTCTTGAAACCTGATTTCTGTCTGATTCCTATTTAGTGTATTTAGGTTGATGTAGATTTTTTGTTATTATTTTCTAGTTTTAATGATTATGATTTCTGTTAATGATGAAAGTTCCTGAAACCTGATTCCTGTTTAGTGGATTTAGGTTGATGTGGATTGCTGGTTATTGTTTTCTAGTTTTAATGATTATGATTTCTGTTAATGCTAAAAGTTTCTGAAACCTAATTCCTGTTTAGTGGATTTAGGTTGATGCGGATTGCTGGTTATTATTTTCTAGTTTTAATGATCATGATTCCTGATTTCTATTTTCTAGATTTAATTATTAGGGTTGAATCTTGTTTGTGGGTTGTTGTTAGGTGTTTACCAAACCCGAACGCGTGTACTCAGGAGATGACGTATGTCATCAAGCTGATGTACGACCGGCCTTGGCCCAACTACACGAAGATCTCCGCTTAGAGTAGGAAGCGCTGGTTTGAGAAATGGGCAGTAATTACTTTCATTTTTTCTGTTTTAAATATTTTTAGCTAGTTTATATCCTCTGTCTTGTTTAACTAAATTTAAAGCTTCTTTATTGCAGTTGCACTTTATTTGGGATGCGGACCATGACCTGGCCATCCGGAAGATATTCGATCATAGGATGGGTCGACGACTCCAACAGATGCTGGATGATGATCATCATGGGCGGGACCAGCGAACGGGTTAGCTCTGGCCGGAGGTAAAGAAGGGACTGTTAGCTCATTGCGAGACCAATGCGGGATTCAGACATAGCAATCTTACCAAACGAGTTAACAGAGTATCGACCAGGTCGTCCAAGTACACTGGCGACTCGGCAATCTTCATGAAAACAAAGGCCAGGCTAGTATATAGTTCCTTTAATTTAATATTGTTAATAACTTTGTTATGTTATTTGTTTTGCATATCATTACTAGGCATTCTAATAATTTTGTATTTCAATGCAACTTGTGTAGTCGAAGTCATTGGACCGCGAGGCTACATTGGCAGAGACGTTCAAGTACACCCACACGCTGAAGGAGAATAAAGCAAGATTTGCTAATCAGCGATCTCAGGATTATTATGTGAGTAAACATACATCTGATTATCTTCTGATATGAAATTATTAGAGATTAATTGTATATCTGTCTTTCTAATCATAGTAACTTGTGTTAATTGTACAGGAATCCCACATACAGACACTAGAAGACGCGACTCAACAGTCTCTGCAGTCTCAATAAAGTGGGGAGGACGCCGTCAATAGATCTACGGCCTCAATCGTTGACCCCGATGTGGTTTGGCGTGAGACCACCTCAGCCCCGTACAAAAACCGCATATACAAGATGGGATCGTTCTACGCCAGCAGCCTCCACACCTCGACGTTGAGGCCATCGTCAGACTCCGCCACTAGTCAAGCCGTCCAATCCGAGGAAGGCATGGATTTGGGGTTATAGGTGCAGGAACTCCAGCGTAGCCTTCACCAACAGGCTCAAGAGCTTAACGATTATCGGGAGAAGTATTAGGTGATCCTCACCCACGTGACATCTATGCATGAGCTTAGGCTGGAGTTTAGGGCGTCGCTGGAGTGGATGTAGCGTATGGAGGCTCAGATGGAAGTGTTCTAGGCCCAGATGTGTGCTGCTGGCATCAACCCTGCTGGTGGTAGCGCTCTTGCTGCAGGTGGCACCGGTAGCGCTGGTAGCACATAGACATCGTCACCGCTTTCTGTGCCGCCGACTCAAGGTCACGGGACTGACGACGATGACAACTACCTAGATCTATAGATATTAGGTTTTTGTTGTATTGTTTCATATATTTATTTGATATACTTTACTTTTATTTAATTTACATATTGTATTATTTATTTATTTTAAATAAAAATTTTTCATTATTTATAAATTGACCACTAGTTGTGTAAAAAAATTTAAATTTAAAATTAAAATTTACAATTTATTTCAAATTAAAAAAATAACATTAGTGTCAGAATTATTGATGGAATAATCCGTCAGTAACCAATTAGTTTTTCAAATAGGTGATCCGCCGGAGAGTCTGACAGTAATTACCGTCGGATGAAATAAATCCGACGGTAAGCACTTACCAGCAAGATTTATACCATCCGATTGTTTTCGACGGTAAATTTGATGGTACTCAGCATTTTTCTTGTAGTGACAAACCAACTTTAAAAAATTTCTTCTTAAATGCTTTCAAAAGCACACATAACTTTTAAAAGCCGTAAGAACAAGCATATGAACTTTTTGATTTATTAAATACAAAATGAAATGCTTATGCTTTTGAAAAGCAATATCATCTTTTCGAAAAATTTTATCAAACTAAGCCATAATAGAACTTACTACTCTAACACTTAAGAGCTCATCTTTAACCAACTTCTCTTCTAACAAATTTTTATACAATGACACTCTTAACATATCTTGATATGTTAAAAATTATTATCTTTATCTAAAAATATTATTATTCTCTTTCGACTGTTATTTTCTTTCGTAGGTCACATTTTTAAAGTGTGGCTAAACAAATATCTTTTTAGAAAGATAATTTTAGTATTTTTATTAGAGTGTACCTTATTACAAATATCACATCTTTTAAAGATATGATATGATAGTTTACAATATTTATTTTTTGAACTAACTTTTGAAGTCGAGTTAGGCTCACTTAATGTCAATATATACTAATATTATTTTAAAATTAAAAGAATTTAACTCAATAAAAGAAACATTTTAACTAGAAAATCAACTATTTTTATACTTTTTCTATCAAATTAAACTTTTAAAAGAAATAATTTTATAACATAACATCAGAATTTTTATAGTATAAAGGTCTAATATTCGATCATTGTTGTAAAAATAAAATTTCAAGGCAACTACAAAGAGAAAAAAGTTTATGCAAAAATTCACACAAATTTTAAAAAATTATGTGAAAAGACTTATTAAAGATATAAATATTTATCAAAAATGCTATTCGTATACTAAAATCAGTCGTCAATGTATTTACGTATAAAACATGTATAATTTAATTTATTTTTAATGTGCATGTATCTATATTCTAACATATATTTTATACTAGTAATTGACTTTGATGGCTAATTTTAATGTATACGTAACATAGTCCAATATTTATATGCTTTCTTCTAGAAACTTAACCTAACTAATTAAACTTTAGTTCAGTGTTCTGATTGATATCTCTTTATAGTTCATACATATATAATACGAGACTAAGAATAATATTTTTCAACACTTACTATAGAGAACACGAAGTCCTTTGATACGAGGATTGATGAACGTACAACTAATATCAAACTAAAAATTGTTTATAT
>NC_029773.3:84395894-84427140 GCF_000817695.3 Arachis duranensis | reverse complement strand
TCAAATATATATTATGTTAAAACAAGTTGCTTCTCAAAAAGTTATAAATTCCATTAAATTAGGCAACAAATCTTGGCATCTTGAAAAATAATAATTAAAAAAATAAAGAAAATTCAAAACATAATATCTTTAATTCTTTCAAAGAATTTTGGGTTTTTTCTACATTCTATAAAAAATTAAAGCATAACCACCACTAATTAAAAGTGATCATTCCCTCAAAAGAAGCATAAAAAGGTATGTAATGTGTCTATTGCATTGTCAGTTTATAAGCCACCCTACTCAATATTCTCATGCTCATCACTTTGTGTGTACGGTTTAGCACTTTCCATGTATACTTTCAATTTTGGGTAAAAGGAATATTTCCACTTCTGCACCATAAGTATAGATAATTTATTTTTAAAAACTGTTTTTTATTCATTATATCACATGAATACACAAATTAATCAAATTAAAATAATGGATGGAACTCTATCTTGCCTCTCTTCTTTTCTTTATATATATAACCATTTTGATACAGTTTTAAATTAAGTATTGTACTATGTAGGTAAATCTTACAAAACTCTCTGAGAATAGAGAAAATATGTTTGTGTATGTGTTTGTTTAAGCTTTAGGAAAATGGATAAATAAAAATTACAACCTAAATATCTTATGACTAAAAAAATGAAAATATTTTTTTAATTATTTACTATTTTATGACTAAAATTTTAACATAATATTTTTTAATCAAAATTGTATAATAACCATTTTTGTCAAAATTAAATCACCGACATGCAAAATTTGTTATTAATAATCCAACTACATATTTTGATCTGATCTCACTAAAATCTCAAGTGGGTAGAGGTCTAGCTTCAATGAGAATAGTTTTTTGTTTTCAAAACTAGCTAGAACTTAAAACTACTGGTTAAGAGAATATAAAATACTACTTGTCATCTTAATTTTAAAATAATGTAATTAATAATATAGCTTTATTTGCGTTAAAAAGGTATTGTAACTTGTTACATGATGCAACTATGAATTATATGTTACTCATGCAATTTTGTTAATATGAACAGCAAGTCATCAAATTGTTATTGCCAAGTCACTCGACAAAAAAAAAATTAAGAATTTTATTTTAATAATATAATCTCTTAACATCCACTTTTCATTGTTAAAAAACCTTTTCAATATTCATTAACTAAAAAATAATATTATATTAAATTACTTTACACCTTAATACCATAATACCATACTGTAGGTAGTATATAGTATTATATATTATCAAAGTAAAAAAGTTGAGATTTTTAGTTTTTTAAGATATAAACATGTTTTATTTAATTTTTGCTTACTTTGATAATATATAATACTATATACTAAGTTACTAACTACACTATGGTATCAAGGTGTAAAGTACTTTAATATAATATTAATTTTTAGTTTGTGAATACCAAAGAGGTTCTTCAATAATAAAAAGTGAATGTAAGTTAAGAGGTTATATTATTAAAATAGATTTTTTTTTTGTCGAGTGACTTGACACTAATATCAGGGATCATCCTTAAGTCTATATTTTTTTACATTAATTTTAGAAGTATTTGCAGAGCATATCCAAGAGTCTCTACTATAGTGCATGTTTTTTGCTGATGATATCGTTTTTATTAGAGAGTAAAAAAAAGACCTAAATAAGAAGTTTGAATTTTAGAGAGAAGCTCTAGAAGTGTATGGTCTGCGCATAAGTCATAACAAGATGGAATATATGGAATGTAAGTTTGGCCTATGAAGAAAAAATCCTAATATAGAGGTGAAGATTGGAGATAATATCCTATGAAAAGTTAAAAGTTTTAAGTATCTTGGGTGCATCATACAGAATAATGGAGAGATTGAACATGAAGTAAATCATAGGATCCAAGTAGGTTAGTCAAAATGGCGGAGTGCATCTGGTTTTATATGTGACAAAAAAGTGTCTTTAAAACTAAAAGGTAAATTTTATCGCACTGCTATTAGACAGGCTATGCTTTATGGTACAGAGTGTTGGGCGGCCAAAGAGAAGCACGAACATAAGTTAAGTGTGGTAGAGATGAAGATGTTGAGATGGATGAGTGGTCGTATGCGATTGGATAGAATAAAGAATGAAGATATAAGAGAGAGGGTTGGAGTAACATCTATTGTGGAAAAGATGGTAGAATCGCATCTCAAGTGATTCGGGCATGTGAGAAGAAGACCGACAGAACATCTAATCAGGAGGGTGGATGAGATGGAAGATGAAAAATGTGTAAAACCCGGTTAATTAACGGCTAATTAACCCATAAATGAGAATTTATTCTAGAAAGCCCAAAATGTGATTTTTATGGCTAAATGTGATAGAGGAGATTGAGACGAGAATTTCGGTACCAATTTTATAGAATTCGGACCAAGATTGGACCAAACGGGCCAAACCGGGCCAACCAGACCCAAAGTGGGCCCTTGGCCCAACATAACTAAACCAAAACCCTAGTTTTCAGCACTCTCTCTCCTCACAACACTCAAACTCACGCTGAAAATTAGAAGAGAGGGGGGAAGAACACTCTCTCAAGTTCTATCTCTCCCTTGATCTTCAAACCACCATAACTTTTGATCTAGAGCTCCGATTGTCGCACCGTTTGCGGCCACGCGTTCACTGCAGAGAGCTCTACAAAACCCATACAATTAATTTTGAGGTAAGCCACGTTTTGCTCTTCGAATTTCTAGCCTTATTTTCGAGTTTCATGAGTAAAAATGTTGAGATTTTGGGCTCTTTGATGTTATAGGACCCAACTCTCTTGAAGGAGAAGGTTAATCTTGTCTCCTTGGACCTTAGGTGTGGTAAGATTCTCAACCCTAGTGTAATTTGTGGTTCTATGATGTTTGAGTTTTGAGATGTTGTGTATGGGTGTGATGATTGTGGCTTAGGTTGTGTATGTGTGAATATTGGAGCTTGATTGGTGATTTTGAAAAGCTTGAAAATAGATTTGGTGGTGAAAAATCTGTTCTTGGAAGTATTGAGGCCTTGAGAGTTTGAGGAAAAACTGGTTTGGAAGTGCTCCGGTTGAGCTTGGAAAATCGGCTAAAGTATGGTCTCAGTTTCTCGTATCTAATATGTAATGTGGTAGGAAATACTTAGGCTAGAGGCCCTAAGATAGGCATTGAATTATTAATGTTGTTGGATGGTTGAAATATATGATGTGGTCATATATGTGATGATGATTATTAATGCCTTGATGGTATGATGTATGAGAAATATGCATGTTGTGATATATGCTTGATGATTGGTTGTGGTTGAATTGTGGGTTGAACCATGTTGATGGTGAGTATGATATTGATTGTGTACAATGATGATTTATTGGAATTGGTGTTGTTGAAAATTGGCATGAGGAAGAGTATGTGATATGTCAATGTGTTTGGGTTTAAACCACTTGGGTGAAGTGGGTTAAAATGATGGGATAGTGATTTTGTAAATTGTGGTAAAGTGTCAATGTATGAGTTGAGGAGGCTTGATGTTGAATTTGATATATTTTGATTGATTTCAAAGAAAAGGGATGAAATTGGCATGTTTTGATTGATTTTGAAAAGAGTTGAAAATAACTTGTTTTGAAAATGGCACTTTGTGGTTTTGTATGAAAAACATGGTTTTTGGGCATACTTTGACGGGACATAACTTGGACTACGAATCTCTGTTTTGTGCCAAATCTGTTTAGAAATGAAATTGGATCCGGGATGTGCATGCCGTTCGAAGAACGGGTGAAAAATGATTTAAAATGAGGAAGTTATGTCCGTCGAAAGATTGGGGGTTGAATCTGTAAATTCTGCAGTTTTTAACTTAGAAAGTTTTTAGCAGAATGACCCCCGCGCGTAGGCGCACTTGGCGCGTACGCGCCATTCTTCTTGAAAACGCCATCCAAGCGTGCGCGTGATGTGCACGGGCGCGCCGAATGTGCTGCACGGAATGCCCAGCCATTTTCCAGAGAGTTATGCCAGTTTTGTGCCTGGGGCACGAGAGTACCCACGCGTACGCATGGCTGAAGCGTGCGCGTCGATTGGCTAATTTTCAATCCACGCGTTAGCGTGCACGACGCATACGCGTCGATGAGTTTTGTGGCCATCCACGCGTGCGCGTGGAGTGCGCGTACGCGTGGCCCTATTTTCATCCCCAAAGTTGATTTTTGAGTTTTAAAAGCGAAATCTTATACTTCTAAGCCTCTGATCTCACCACTTATGTCTTAAATCATTATGATATGCCTAGCAATTAGAAAAGGAGCTAGGGGATTTGGTAACTTGCGAGTGAAGCAAGGGAAAAAGGAATGATCAATGAGGATCAAAGATGATTATGTGAGAGGCGGAGGATGGCGGTGGAAGTGCTTGTTATGCCATGTGCCGAAGGGCCGTAATTGTTGATGAAATGGCTGGTTATGGATTTAACCGTGAGCCGGATGGCTAGATTATTGCCGTGTTACGGCGGAGCCATGATTATGGCTATGTATAAATGCATATATGCTGTTGAATGAATTGTGAATGTTGCACTTCCACTATTGGAGATGAGAGTTTCCCTGGAATGAAGCAGTGGCTAGCCACCACGTGCTTCAGGTCGAGACTCGAAGCTCTTTTGTCCCTATGTCGTAAGGGTGGTCGGGCACTGTGAAAGTCCCGAATGAGCTCGCCCCCGTAAATATTCACCAGTGAAGGTGATGGATATAGATCATGATTATGATCAAGTTTATGATGAGTATAACTCGAGTTGGGGATGCGCGACAGAGGGACAGTCCAATGGTTAGCTACCAGGACTTGTCGAGTTGGCTCTATAACCGATAGATGATATCATCAGCCACTAGGGACAGGCATTCATCATATGCATACTATATGAATTGTTTGAGATTGCCTATTTGACTGCATATTACTTGCTAATTATCTAAATGCCTTAATTGTTCCTATTTGTATATTTCTTGTTTGATATAACTGTGTTTGCTACATTATACTCTTGCTGGTGGTTGGGAGGTCTGAAGGAATTGGAGAGGGAAATATTAGTTAGACTGAAGGATCTTTAGTCATATGCCCTTTATGGTTTAGCTTGTTTATAAGCTTTGAATTATCTGGAGGAAGTTCTAGGATTGCCTTTGGCTTTCCTCTATTATTATGTATTATATATGTGGAAGCTGTTACCATGCTGGGGACCTCTGGTTCTCACCCATGCAGATTTTGTGGTTTTCAGATGCAGGACGTGAGGTTTCTCGCTGAGGCCTGCTGGAGACTTCTGGATTAGCGAAGATCCTTTGTTCTCGGGACTATGTTTTGGTTTATATGTTTTGCTTAGATACTTTTATCTCCATTAAATAATACAAACTGTGATGACTCCTCTTATGGGAGATTTTGGAGAATAGGTTTTATGTATTTGTGTCCCTTTGGGTTTCCTTTGGGGTTTTCCTTATTTTATCATATGTATATATTGCTATGCTCGGACCGGTTATCTTCGCAGCCGGATTTTGAGTTTTGATATTCCTGTTTTTGACACTCCTTTGTATATATATAATCTCGCATTGGTTTATCCTTTGTTCGTTACATTATCGATCGGAGTGTTGCGATTTCGAGTTGCGATTTTTGTTTACCCCTTTTTCTACAAAGGCTCCTAGTTATAATCAATCATTCATACTATTATACTTACTAAATTTTTATTTTAGAAGTCGTAATACCTTGCCATCTCTGAATTATGACTTAAGCATAAGACTCTGTATAGTAAGTGTTACAA
Source organism: Arachis duranensis (assembly GCF_000817695.3). NCBI lineage: Eukaryota > Viridiplantae > Streptophyta > Magnoliopsida > Fabales > Fabaceae > Arachis > Arachis duranensis. The sequence goes on along the minus strand of NC_029773.3, from coordinate 84,421,412 downwards.
AATGGGTGAAAAGAAGAGGAAGATCTAAGAAGACCATCCATGAGGTGGTCAAATGAGATTTATATGTAAATGGTCTCTTTATAGACATGATACATGATATAACTCAATAATGTTGTTTGATTTATATAGTCGATCCTACCTAGTGGGATAAGATTTTGTTGTTGTTATTTTATTTAATTTTAAAGTTGTAAATATTTCATGATGATATATATGTTATATGTTTTGTGGAATTGATTGATATGACGTTTTATGTTTTTAACTGTATTTCATACATATCTAAAGAGATTAGAAGAAACTCAGTTTATTAACAGTGAAAAAACGAAAACAAATAGCAGAAAAAAACAAAAACTAAGAATGTTAATGTGAATCACTATTTATTGAAAATGAAATCGATGTTAGTCCACCATCACACGCTAATCTCCAAAATGATAACTAACTGTCTAACAGTTTTCACTAACTCATAATTCCATTAATAATATCAATTGTCAATTCTACTATATGCGAAATATTGACATATATCATTACTTAACATGATTTATATATAGGAACAGAATAATAATAATTAATTCATTTGTATTAAAAATTAAATGGGTTTAACTTATCTCAAAAATCAATTTGCAGAGGGAAAAATATCTTTCATTTATAAATTTTTTAGAGAATTTATCTCTGAGAAATATAAAATTTGTAATAGACACATCTTGACATCTAAAATGAGTCAGAAATATGAATATTTATAGATGGGGACCCAACAATATTAAATCAGATATACTTTGATATCATATTAAAAATTAAGTGAGTCTAACTTATCACAGAAATTAACTCATAAAATAAAAAATATCTCACATCTATAAATTTTTTAAAAATTTTATCTTTAAGAGATGTAAGACTTGCGAAAATTTGAAACTAAAATAACATACAAAATGTAGTTTACAATTAGATTGATATATATTATAAAATTTTAAAACTAAATTAATTTATTTTTATCATTTTAGAAACTAAATTGAATTTTTATTTATATTTTTGATAAAAAAAATACTTAACATAAATAGTTATATATCTACTCTACATTTTACTTAAGAGTCTTTTTTTATTTTGCATAATTTTTTATTTTTTATGCTAAAATTTTTTTGGAGTTAGTGAAAGCTAAATTTTAAACGTTATAAAAATTCAAATATTATATTATATAATTATTTATTTTAAAATTTAAAATAAATAATAATATATCATTTTTCTATTATTGACTTCCACTTGCTATATACATCAATTATATGAGCTTATAAAAACAAAATGATGGGCAGCTGTGCTTTTGGCTCCCTTTTTGTGAGCATCTGCCAAACTATATAGAGTAGGGTTTAGGTTGAATTAATTAATGAAAATGAACTTTATACATTGGATATATATATATATATATATATATATATATAACGTTAGGTAAACTCATCAAGAGATCTATGTTGCATGTTAACAAGCACAATATATATAATGATTTTGAATTCATTTAAATTTTTAGAAACAATCTATAATATTTAACTTTATAATTCAATGCTTTTAATTTTTTAAAAAGTATAAAAACAAAAAATTATTGAATAGTGTAAGATATATGGAGAATACCATGAGTAGTATTATTTTAGTTATTGGCCCACTAATGAATAGAACTAATAAAAGTGTCACAACATCATGTCATCATCCATTCGTGCGCATTTCATAGGCTGATTATTATTGGACCACCACCCTAATTGTGGTTCCCGGCATGGTTACATTACTAAGGTCATCATATAATTGGTGACATACATTAGAAATAGAAGATTGAGATAGCCTATCTAGGGTAACATACATTATAGTATATAATTGGATCGAGGGCCTCAATTATCAACTTCACTGGCTAGGTCATCATGCAGTCCAATTTAGTGGATGCATGGGTGAGTATAATCATTTAGTTTAAATACCTTTTTAATCTTATTATTCTGCCACAATATTTAAGATAATTTTGATACGCTAATTAATAGTATATAATTTTACTTGATCATTTAATTACATTTTTTTATAATTATTTGTGTGATTAATATAAAAAATAATTATTTTTATTGATGTGATTTTACATAATTAAATATATTTAAAACTGTTTTACATTCGCTGTATATCAAAATTAAATTATATATTTAATTAAGTAATTTTGATAAATTTTTAACTCTAAAAATTAGATATATATAAAGCTTAAAGTTGGTTGAACTAGATATCTGCAAGTGACCTAACTAATAAATTAAACAAAACATAAACTTTTGATATTATATTAAAATTGAAAAGTCTGAAAAACCTCTAATAATTAACAAAAAAATAGACAAACAATTTATAAAAGTTAGCATTACTATATGCTTACGTTAGGTAAGTGTTTTGATACTTTTCAATCACATAATATCGTTATTGTGTATGTGATTGTAAAGTAATTTGCTATGCTATAAAAGTCATAATTAAGCTGTATTTACTTCAATGTCATAATTCATTTTGAGCTTGTAATTATTGACGATCTTTTTAACGATATTATATATTGTCAACTTATGACAACCAAACAACCATAATGGTTAAAGATAAAATTATTTATGTGTCTCTTTTTATTTGTTTATATTTTTAAAAAGTGATATCATAATATAATATTAGAATTTTTGTGATAAAAAAGTTTAGAATTTAATCTTTATTATTTTTAAAAGAGAAAACAAATAATATAAAACAAATAAAAAGATAAATAAAAAAGGCCTATGTAAAAGTTCGAATAAATTAAATCATCCATAGAACTAATGAAACTTCTAAGAGAAACTTAGAGTTACGTTATACTCCATCTAACATTTTTATCTAGCTTATATTTCTTATAAACTAGCTATGTATTGTTTCCTAACATTTTATATGCATAAATTTATATATTATTCATCTAAAATAGGACTTACAAATTTAAGCATTGTAGTACCTTTTACAAATTCATCGTAACTTATTTTCAATTCAACTTCGACTACAAGTAAAGAAAAATTTTCAACAAAAAACTCCTTGATCGAATTACAGCTCGAAGTGATCATCACGAAATCACTTATACTTCGATTATAATCTCTACGAAAAGATTTCAAGACGACAAATCATATCCTCAACTAGTTATATGTGAGAGAAATGTTTCTACCTGAATTACAAATGCCTATAGTTGAGCTGCAACTAAATTGGAATTTTTATCCAAACAATATTTGAAAAAAAGCAACAAGGATTTAGAAAAAAAAAATGACTGGTGGCTTGTTAATAAAATGAGTAAATGATCATTTGTACCAACGAAAGATATAAACGCTGACAAATGTAACCATAAAAAAAGGAAACTTACCTTATAACTATAGAAGATGATTTCTGTGTGCCAGAAATACCCTGACTTTGGTTACGCACTTGGTTAGAATATTTCTGACACACAAAAATCATCTTCCGTAATTACAAAGTGAATTTTCTTCTTCTATAATTATATTTATCAGCGTTTCTTTCGTAGTTACAAATGTTCATTTATTCTTAATAAAATTCAACCACTTCAATTCAATAGTTCGGTCGACAAGTACTTAAAATATTGATTCATGACTGGATTCAGAATTCCTGAGTCGGAATCTGAGTCCACACCCTAATTTAATTAATCCATAGAAGCACGTCAAGTGATAGATAATCATATTCATGCTAACTTTCTACAAAGAATGGTTTTGGCCGTACGTTAGTTATGCATGCGTGGAAAATATGTCATTATATATATACACACACCATACTACACCATAGTACCAATCCTCTAGTCATTTTATTTTTTATTTTTTACAGTATTTTCTTATATAATAGGTTAAGGATCAATTAATTATTCCCAACAAATTTAAACTCTATTTAAGAGATTTATCATTAACTAATAGATTATTATATAATAAACAAAAATAAAATTTAATCATCGACACTTATTTAAACAAACAAATAAATTTATAAATTAAGTTATTTTCTCTAGTAAAGTTAATTATTAATTAGTATAATGTTGGGACCACTAATGTAACTTGGAAATTATTAAAGCACTGCGCTCTCATCGTACGAAGATAATAACTAATTAATGCCACCAACCATTGTTTCATCATATGCTAGCTATCTATCTCGGTAGAATTTGAGAGACTCACATTCTTTTGGGTTGTTGTAGTCCACACCTGGGGACGATTTATTCACAAGGGAGTGGGGAGAAGTGCCTCCAAAATTTTTTGAATAGTTCTTAATAAAGAAGTTTATTTGTTCCATTATATTATTAATATTAACCACACTATATTAAGTTATTATAAAAATTATTTTATTAAATTTAACTCTAACAATGTATAAAATTATTATGTTAATTAATTTTAAATTAAAAAAGATTGTCTTATTAAACTTATTTTAATATTAAACTTTAAAAAGAAAAGTTAATAAAAACATAAAAAAATTAGAATTTAAAATAAATTACAGCTTTATAATTATTCTAATTAATTATCCCAACTCTCCAACTTTCTAACTCTTGACTCTTATTCTTTTTCAATTTTCAATTTTTATCTATTAAAATTTTCTTTCATTCAATTTTTGATATTTAATAGTCAATTTGAGAATTTCATATTAGATGTACGTTTTGATTATCAATTTTCAAATTTAAAAAAAATTGGTGTTTTTTTTTAAATTAGTTGAGACTCGAAAAAATATTATTTATCCATTAGTATTTTTTCTTTTGAAATTAATTTTAATTTTACCCGTAGTGTCTACATCAATTGAAAGAACTATATTTACTATGAACATTGTAAAAAGTTGGCTTCATAATCGTATGGGAGATAAATTTTTAAATAAATATTTAGTAATATATATAAAAAGAAAGATATGTATTTGATTGTATTAATGAAAAAATTATTTAATCTTTTTAAAATATAAAATTCAAAAAAACAAAATTCTAAGTTATTTGTTATTATTTTAAATTATTATTTTATCATTTTAATTTGTTAGTTAAATAATTTAGAGGCTAATCAAATTTTTATAATAACATAATATAATTACAAAAATTATTATTATATTATGTATATTTTATTTCCATTATCAAAATTTTTGAGATTCATCACTGACCACACCTAATTAATTTGATGTAACATTATATACTCGTTTAAATGAGTTACTATTTATTTTTTTTAACGAACTGCATTTTAAGGGTTAAAACTTCTTCCAAAAAAAAAAGAAGATTTAATCCTTGAAAGCTTGTGATTTAACACTTTAGTCGTTTATAAAATATATAAATACATGTGCTTAAACTTATCGACTTAATTTTTTTAAAAAAAATAATTTTATAATATAGTATTAGAAATTTTATGGTAAAAAAAATTAGAATTTAATTTGTTACTAAAAAGATTAAAAAAATCAACAGAAACATAGTAAAAGAGAAAAAAAAAATCTATACATAATCAAACTTAAAAAAACTCTAGAGAGAAGACATAGGTTTCTCTAGAAATTAAGATGATTCCTATATTTAAATTTCAATGCTGATTAGGAGAAAGATTCAGTGTATTGTTGGAGGGTTACTTTTGAAAAGAAAAAGAAATATAATAAGGGGAAAAAATGAAGGTTCTCCTTTAGATAATTATTATTTTTTCTTTTCCAATCCAAACTCTTGTATCTTGACTCCTTTTTGGCATAAGCTGACTATCACCCTAAATAAAGAAAACTTAGTTCTAAGGCAATATTTTCTTTTGGAACTCATAAATGTGGCTAACACGTTCCAAAGTACAAATTTTATTGCAAAAAATACCAACTTGATGAGGTAGTGATGAATCTCTAACATGCTTATTATTATCTTGCCTTAATTATGAGAAGAAGGATGATATGCTATAATAATGACATCTAATACTTTATATTATCATTCTGATCCAATTAAATAAGAGTAAGGTCTAATAAATACGAAAGGTTCACTAATAAAGGTGGACCTCGCCACACACCCAATCTTTTTAAAGAGGTCGGACAAAAATATATAGGTCCAGTTCCGCTTGATTAAAATGAGTAATTGTCTTCTTAAATTTTTTTAACAAATTCTATCTCTTTTAGAAAGAAAATTTTAACAAACTCCCAAGATAAAGAGAGCACTTATTTATTAGAAAAGATAGACCTACTCCAACAAAGATAGTTATCTACCCTATTATAAATACACTAAAACTCTCAGGTATAACTCACGTTCTAATCTACTAAAAACCTGCCTAAAACCCTTGCAAACTTAAGTATTGGAGTCTCTTACAGGTACCACCCCCACCTCTTTACGAGTGACTCGGACAGGCGACATCTCGATACCAACAAGTTAGTCGTTGCCACTAAAAGAGTTTGGACCTCACGTTCAAGGCCAAATCAGTGTTTCAGATAACCCTTATAATAATAATAATAATAATAATAATAATAATAATAATAATAATAATAATATAATGACTAGACTTTAAACTATAATTCATCATCTATCAAAATTGTTTGAGAAATCTACTAGCATGCTGCGTAATATATAGCTTCTTAAAAAAATTGGTGCTTTTAAGTGTTTTTTTTTTTTGGTTATCTTCCAACGCAACCGTTTTAAGTTAGTAAAAGCGTTTAAAATGAATTTGTATGTGAGAACTGAGTATATGAGTTTACACATTTACATACGGATCCCGCTAGGGAGACAATGGACTATTTGTACAATGTGTACAATGGTTATTGAGTTATGAAATGAACATCTCTTATACTATTTAGAATAACCATCCGAGTACAAGGGATAATAAACATCTTCTCAAAAAATTAGTTTAATTTTTGGGTTCACCAATGATCGAACTCTTGACCTTTCGGATCTAGCGCTTTAATACCATGTCATGATACTACTCATTCCAAAAGCTTCGGCTGATGGGAAAATGTAACACTAATAATTATATCTCTAATACTCCATAAATTTCCATTGTGCACATTGTATAAATATTTCATTGGCTCCTCATACTTTTCCTTTACATATAGATCTTCCTGGCGTATTATTTTCTCATTTGTGGCAGTTTCATTACAAGTTGCGTCGGTTCAGAAATGGCTGCAATTCCAACAATTGAGACATAAAGGGGAGCTATTCAATAATAACTTCTTTTTAATATAATCCAAAAAATTCGTTTTCAACAATAAATGTCTTCTTTCAAAGCTCTGCAAATTATTGAGGTGAAATTATTTGGTTTGAAACATTTGAAAAGTGCATGAATATTTAATTTAAATACAAAGTATTATTCATCCATTTTACAGAACAAAAACATTTATAGAAGGTACCATATAATGAAAAAAATAAGAAGAATCATTTGTTTCTTTTTTTTTAGTTTTTTGGTCAAGCCTCATTTGTATTATTGGACCATTTCTAATCTTAAGCATTATATTTAGAGGTGTTCATGAGTTCGTTGGGGTTGAACCGAATTTAAGTGGACCTGAATTTCACCCTAAAATATTTTTCGCTTTATTTTTTACCCATCCACAAAAGTGATCCGAAATAAATTGGATTAAACCAGAATAGATCTGATGTAAAATTAGTATATATAAATTTATAAATTTTATATATTAAAGTAATAAAATTTTATTTTTAACAAATGTTATATCATATTTATATTAAAATAAATTATTTTAAAACAAAAATAATACCATATAATATAAAAAATATTAATTGAAGTATAAAAGTATAATATGACATTACTAATTTCATTCTAATATATATTTTTATTGGAAAAAACAACTTTGGGCCGGCTCGGTGACTCGAAACATAACCCTAACCTATCTCGAAAATAATATCGGGTAAAAATGACAAATCCAAACCCGGTAAAATATGCCTCAGGTCCAAACCGAGCCGAGTCTTAACCACCTATAATTACTTCACATACTCACACATATTTAAAGATTCTATCTACTATTTGGTCATCGTCAAGATTCAAACCCGGATGCAACATATTAAGAGGTAATATATTTAACCACTCAACCAAAACTTCACTTGCAGCATCATTTGTATCATGAGTTAACTACCAGTTTGATACCCAAAAGATTCAGCTGCTGACAAAAAAAATTCTTGAAAGATGTTATCGATAAAATAGCTTATGAATGATTTGAAAATACGACAAAAAAATCAATAAACATTATATTTTTTGTAAGTAATAAAAATTTCATAATTAACAGAATAAATATTTAGAAGATGCACAAAAAAATTTGGAACAAAATTTAATTTCTAATTTTTTTTATTTTTCAAAAAGAAATGATCATTCACAATAATTTAAAAAAAATTACTTGACAAAAGATTACCAAATTATAAAGATAAAAATATCTTTTTTTAAAATAATTAAAAAAATTTATATCAAATTTTGATCTCTAAAATAATATTTTAGAATATATATTTAATATTTAATTCTTTTTTACTTTTTTAAAAATTTTCGAGAACTTATTTCAAAAATTATTTCGTGAGCATCTTCTAAAATTTATTTTATCAACAATACAAACTTTCAAAAATCATTTTTATAGTTTACTCTTTCTATTATAAATTGCTACTAAACTACCTTGGCAACAAGAAATTGTGGCATATACCAAAAAAATAAACAAGAAATTGTAGTAGTATTTTTGTTTTTTGTTGATGATTATTGTGGGAGCACTAATTTGCATGTATGTTTTTGCTCAGTGCTAGCCCAAGAAACATATAGACTAATCAGGTTTGTTCAATATTTTTTTGGCCTTTTGAATCAACTCATCGTAATGAGGGCCCAAAATAGCGTGTAGTCCATGCTCTAGTTAATTGGGAAATGACCAAAGACCGAAAAAGAATTGTTCTGTAGATCAAATGAGGAAAAAAAATTGTTCTACTTCTACCATAACCAAGATAGAAAAATATTGTTTATTTTTTTTTACAATTTATTCTTTTAGTTTTTTTATTTGTCACTTTAAAAGTAGAGGTAAATATGATTATTAAATGGCATATAGTCTGATGTCCAAATTAGAAAAGTTAACCTTAATAAAAAAATATATATAATAATTATATATCTAATACGGATTATCACATATAAACTTTTTTTTTTAAATTCGAAGTATGAATTTTGTATAAGCCTTTATTTTTTTGTTTATCTTATATTAAATAGATTTTTTTTAAGGACAGTAAAGATTGATTTAGACCATTTATCTTAAAAGCTTTGTTGCATGCTATAAAATTATTTATTTTTATATAAGTAATTATATTTCTAATGCATTTTCTGTATTAAGATAAGTAAAATGTCATAAAAGGAAAAATCACAAAGCAGACCCAATCTCATAATAGTTTTCCACAAAGAAATCACCTCTAACAACAACAATATTTCTACAACGCCTAAATTGATTACAAATAGCACAAATTCAATAATATAAAATCCTTATAGTGATAGTGAACCGAATTTAATTAAATCCATAATTCACGATAATGATATCAAATAAACTTGATTCATATATGAAAAACAGAGAAGTTATTATTAATTAATTACTAGATTCATGTATCCGGTGCCACATTTGAGAAACCACGTGCACACGTTCTTACTCAGCCTGCAAAACATATGTAATCATGTTGAATTGCTCTATGAGGCGTGCTATTTCATTTTGTTAAATTGTCTAAGTTTCAATCATTGTAATAAAAAAATTTTATGACATCTTTCATGGTCTTTAGATTTTGTGGCGTTGAAAAAAATGTAACGTAGCTATTGGTCATCAAAGGCACCAGAGAACAAAAATAATGATTTTTTTTCTTTTTTATCGATTACATAATGTATCTATAGAAAAAATAGATTTATATGTTCTCAAATCGTTTTCTTCACACAAATTTAATCAGCGTGAAAAATGAGAAAAGATAATTAAGAAAATAGCACAGCACACGTCATGTATAATGGACTAAATACTATAGTATAATCTGAAGGAAAAAAACAACCACTTCATCAAGTATGACCAATTTACTAATAAGAAAAGATAATCTATTTTGGAAACTTTGACTGTTTCACCATGTTACAAGAAAGTGAATGTGATATTAACAAATATATCAACTATGGGTAAAGTATTATTTTAATCTCTAATATTTAAGGTAAATTTTATTTGATTTTTTAATATTTAATTATTTTATTTTTATCTCAAAACGTTTAAAATGATATCAATGTTATCTCATCGTCAAATTCTTTACTAACACTTAACAAAATTAATGTACTATTAATAATGTTTTTGTTAAAGCTACGTTTGCTCAACTTCTCTCTCACTCCTTCACTCTCTCAATAAGTCCAAATCTTATTATCCTACTCCCTTTTTCTTCCTCTTCAAACCCTTCTTGGAGAATTAATAGTGTAAAAGGGAGAGGAAGAAGGGAGTAAGAAAATGTAATTTAGACTTGTTGAGAGGGTGAAGATAGGAGAAGAACGTTGAGCAAACTAAAAAGTATCAATGCATAACTGAAAGAGAAGAACAAGAGTAGTAAAACAGGGAACAAGAAGAGAGAATTGAAGAAGAAGAGAGAAGAGTTTCACTGATTTGGTAAAGATGAATTGAACTATTATAACTCTCTTTGTAATTAATAGCTGGCTATATATATTGAGTCTAATGACAGCTAGTTTGTAACTAATTTAGCTGAGAGAGTGTGTAACTAACTCTGCTGACTCAGCTTGGCTTAACTAATTCAAGTTCAGCTTAACCATTATTCTATCATGCACCCTGCTATCTGACTCCATTGTTTTGTTCGACACTTACTCCATCATGCACTCTACTACTGAGGCCTCTAAGCTTTCTCTGCCATTCTGTAGGATGCCTTCATTACTAGGCATATTTGGCTCATGAACTGTTTCTGCTGCTCCTTTAGCAATGGCATTGCACGACAGATTTGGCTCAACATTTAGCCTTACTCTAGCACTGTCAAATGATCAAAAGGCAGTTGCCTTTGTAAGAATGTCTACCAACTGAACATACTCCGGAACATGACTAACTTGCACTACTTTTTTTGTGATATAATCCCTCACAAAGTGAAAATCAGTTTCAAAGTGTTTAGACTTTGAATGTATAATGAGGTTGGCTGCCAAAAGCACAACACTCAAGTTATCACGGTATATGGTAGGAGTGAAAACTATGACTTTTAGCTCGCTTAGCAGGTTCTTGATCCAAGTTAGTTCTGCAACTAAATCCCTCATAGCTCTATATTCAGCCTCTATGCTTGACCTGGGTATCATATGTTGCTTCTTAGATGACCAAAAAACTAAATTTCGTCCTAAGAAAGCACATATACCACCAGTCGACTTTCTGTCATTAGGGTCTCACCCCAGTCCGAATCACAATAAGATGTGATATTCAAAGAGTCATTCCTGTGGAGATGTAAGCCATATTTGATTGTGCCACTCATATACCTAAAGATTCTTTTTACTAGTTTCCAATGAGACTCCAATGAGTCCTGCATGAACTGAGAGATCTTGCTTACAGCATAAGCAAGCTCTGGTCTTGTATTGTGAGGTACTGAGAACTGTCTACCACTGAACGATAAAATGCTGGTTCATTAAACTTATCACCACCAAACTGAGAGATTTTTAATGATGATGGGAGAGGTATTCTATAAGGTTTGCAGCCTATCATGCCTACCTTAACCAGTAAATCATTAACATATTTCTCTTGGCTAAGTAATAGTCATCCACCCTTAGTCTTGCTAACTTGAATGCCTAGAAAGTAATAAAAGTCTGCCATATCTTTGAGTGAAAACTTGCAATTCAGCTGATTCACCACAGTAGTCATAGCACTAGTTGAGCTTTCAGAGATAATTACATCATCTACAAACACAAGAACAAAGGTGATGACATTGACATCAAATTTGGTTAAGACCAAAACATCAGAGGCTGTGGCAGAGAATCCAAGTTGATGCAGAGCTGTAGATAGCTTATGATACCAGGCCTTCGGAGCCTGTTTTAAACCATACGAGGCTTTGGTAAGTCTGCACACCAACTTTCCATCACCTTGCACATAGCCCTATGGCTGTCGCATGTACACATCCTCAAGCAACTCTCCATGTAAAAATGCATTATTTACATCCAATTGTCTAATTGACCAATTGTTTATTAATGCAAGTGTCAAGACTATTCTGATTGAAGTTGGTTTAACTACCGGGCTGTAGGTCTTAGTAAAATCAAACCTAGGTTTCTGAGAGAAGTCTTGGACAACCAGCCTGGCCTTGTACTTCTAGAATGTGCCATCAGAGTCGTACTTAATTCTAAAGACCCACTTGCTGCCAATAGCTTCTCGGTCCTCTGGTAAAGGTACAAGCTACCATGTCTTGTTCTTTAGCAATGCTTGATATTCATTATCCGTGGCTTCTTTCCATTCGGGTGAACCATAGCCTCTGTCACTGATCGTGGCTCAACTGCAGTATGATAAGCTTTCGATCGAAGACTGTCAGACTTACTTTTTGTGGTCATAGGGTGTATGTTTTGAGTGTGGGTATTGGGTGCAGGTTGACAACTAGGGAGAACAATTTCTAGGGCTAAAATGGGCACTGGGATAGGTGTGGCTGAGGGTGCTCGCTAAGAGATAATGAGTGGAGATGCCATAGGGCGAATCAAGGCTAAGGATGGAGCTGTAGGCGGTTGGCAGTGGACAAAAGGTTGGGTGGTATTTATGAAAAATTGAGAAAAGTGTTGAGAAACTGCCAAATGATCTGTGACATGTGATGGAGGTAGGGGTCTTGGTGAGGAGTGAATGTTTTGAGGTTGTGGAGGTAGGGGAGGGTTGGAGATCAAGGAAACAGTTGGTATTGTTGGAACTAACTCAGAACTACTCTGCTTGTCAATGACATCCACGATATGATTTCCAGTTTTAAAGGGAAATTGTATCTCATTGAACATAATATTTCGCGTGATCACCACTTTTTCTTCTGGTGTGAAATACTTGTACCCGTTATGAGTAGTACCATATCCCAAAATCACATAGGGTGCTGACCGAAATTCAAGCTTGTGACAATTGAACGACTGTAAATAAGGAAAGCAAAGACAACTAAACACCCGTAGACAACTATAGTCTGACTTCTTACCAAGTAGCTCCTGCTGGAGACATGTTTTCCAAGGTTGGTGTTAGTAGAACATTAATGAGTTGAGCTGCAGTAAGGAAAGCATCACCCCAGTATCGCATTAGCACTCCAGAACCAGCCATTAGTGTCATCCCCATCTCTGCTACATGCTTGTGTTTGTGCTCTGTAACACCCTCACTATCAGAAGTCATGCTTCCTGCTTCGCTACTCTGATAGCAAGAAGTATTACGACTACTTTACATACTAAATAATAAAATAGGAGCCTGTGACTCGACACTGTATCACTGAATTCTTCAAAAACCAGAAATAAATACTTTATCTTAAGAAAAATACAAACAGACATAGATTCATATACTAGACTTCTTACATAATAACTCAATATATTATACATATAAAACATACAATTCCTATCCCTCTTACAAACTTGTAATAACAAAGACGAGGGAAGAAAATAATCTAATTATTACAGCAACATATATAAACCAAACGCAGTATAACTCTCCATAATGCTTCCTCATCTAGTTCTTGAAAAGGTAAAGTTGTAGGGGGGTGAGAACCTAACCACACGGTCTTACCAGGGAATTTCAAAGATGTCATAAGAAGATATTTAATAAGAAAACTGTTCTCAAGCTCAGTGATTTTCATTGCCTTATGAATCTTTTAAAACCCATAGGAAATCGTTCAAAACTTTTTCAAAGAAACAATGTTTAATCTTTCAAAAATCCAAAACATTTCCTTTCTTATAAGAAAATCTCAATCAGAAACCAACCACGCAATCAAACAACACCATCATTAATTCAGCACCAAAGTTCATTCTCAAATGTAGCACGCCAGGACAAACACGGCGCTGATGGAAGCACGACGGCGACGAGGCAGATCTGACGGCAACGGGATCCTCGACAACATCTTCTCCCTCTTCCCGCGAGCCTTCTCCCTTGGTGTGACTGCACGGCGACTTGGCGGCGAGGCTTCGGCGGTGACGTCTTGACTCAGCAGCGGCGCAGGAAATGATGGTGCTGGTTGCGGCAGAGCGCAGCGGCTCTTCTCTTCCTTGCATCGTCGGCGGCAACAGTGGCCCCTCCTGGGTGTTTCCCTCAGTCACGCGTTTTCCCCTTCCGTCAATCGGCGACGGCGAGGCAGCAGTAGCAGCGGCGCCTCCTCTCCCTCGCGACAGCGCAGCAGCTCCTTCCGACTCTCTCTCTTCCTCAGACGCGTCACTCTCTCTCTCTCCCCTCAATTCTCTCCTGCGCTAGTGGTGTGGTCAGCCCCATCTTCCCCTTCTCTTCTTCATTTACGTCGCAACTCTCTTCTCTCTTTTCCCCTAATTCTATTTCCCTTTTCTTTTTCTTTCTTTTGGTTCTCCTTTTATTTTTTTTGGAAGCTACGTTGGGTATTGCTGGGTATTGGAGAAAAGGAGTGTGGCGGTGGAAGGGGTTTAATTTAGGGCAAATGTGAAATTATGAATTTTTAGGTAAATTAAGATTTTGTTAAATTTTAATAAAACTAAGAGATATTGTATTAAATTAACTTCTAAATTAATCTCTTTAAATTATTTTAAAATATTATATAATTATCAATTTGTTAACTGACTTTTAATTAAGTATTCTAATTTAAAATATAAGGTAATATAATTAATTTTCTTTGTTTATAAAAATTAAAATATTAAATTCCAAATCTCAATTATTTAAACTAAATCATATAAAATTCTTATTCTTTTACAACTATTAAGTTCTATAATTTAAATATAGAAAATTATTCAATAGATTTAGTAAAATTTCTAATTTAATTATTAAAACTTAATTTAATTACTTTTAATAAAATAATTTTTAAAAATAATTTTTAATGAATATATAAATTGAAATTAACTCATAATAATATTTTCTGAAAAATCTCAAGTTTTTCATATGGTATAAAGGTATAAAGGATATAAGTGTTATGCAAAACAGAAGTTACAAGATAGGCTTGATATACAAGGTGATATGTTTCAAACATGTGATGGTAAAGCAAAGCGACAAAAGGCTATAAAACAAATTGGGGTTAAAATAATGTGCTTAACGTCCGCATACTGATCTTATATCAACTTCAGAGATTCAACTATTTAAACTTCAACATAACTTATTTCCATCATTCTCAATCGTACTTCATCAATCAATTCATCCGAAGGTTCTCAACCTCATCAAATACCTTGCAAATCTTAGTAGTCACAAACTTAACATCAATAAAACTCTTTCACATGAAACAAGATTCCACAACACTTTGTTACGTCATATGTTTACAAATTTCACCTTTTGTGTACATCAAATGTGTTCTAAAGGACTACAGTGTCGTTTACTAAGCGTACAGTCACACAAGACATCAAAACTAATCTCGAGTATATTCAGAAGAATAATAGACCATAGAAAAGAAGGAACAGTGACAAGGACCATGTTCGCGAGAATGTGAAAGAATTGTGGAAATCATAAGTAGACAAGGATGAACAAGCAATAAAGAGTACTGGAAAGAGAATCAACTGATAATTTTAAGGGTAACTCTTGAATTGAAAGAATTTAATAAGACCAATAAGATGAAAAACAATGCAGTATTTTGAAACGAATTCAAGCTGAGTAAAGTAAATATGAGGTTTACAAAAGAAGAGTATCCAAAACTAAAAACAAAGCTCTCAGAACTCGAGTTTGATTTAAAAATATTTTCGAATACATTGTTCTTGAAGAATGAAAATCTTAAGGGAAGATCATTTCACGTTTTACAAAACAAAAAGATAAGTAACAAACATCTTTCAACAGAATAATAAAAACATGAATGTAACATTATTTTTAATATAAATTCAAGTCGAAACAAACTACATAAAATTTGAGAAAGGAACGACTAATTTGGCTAAGGGAAAAATTTTATTATTATTTTTTTTCTCGTTTTTATGTTAAGCATGCATGAAAATTATGATCTTATTGGAAGGAAACTTGAAATAAAGTTTTGCTTATAAAAGAAAAAGAAGATGCATCACAATGAAACGGATTTAAATCACATATAAAAATTTTTAAAATAAGGGAGTATAAGCTAAGTTAAAAGCGATTTTATTAAAACTTCAAGAGATGGTTATATCGCTCCAAAACAAATTCAACTTACAGCAAAAAGAGGCACTGCCCAAATAAAGGAATGCAGAGTCAAAAATAACCTTACATACAAATAAAGCAAACCTTATTTAAAAAGGCTTAAAACAATCCAAGAATATACTAGAAATCACACCTTATAAGGATATTCAATAATATTAAAATACATTAAATACGTTCAAAGAGATACAAATCGCAGAAAGAGAAGAGTGAGTGATAAGGATAAGATTCACATGAATTCGGAAGGAGGCATATGATTACAATTAAGCAACAATGTATGGGCATGAGAAAACGTTTTGGAAAGAGTTATTTCGCATCTTAACAGGAAATATTAAATCTAGGAACTCCAAGGAAAACAAGAAAAGGGTAGTGATAAATTGGATCAAAACAAACTGAAACCAAACTAGAGAAGCGCAAAGTTTACAAAAATATGAAGGAATAGTTCTAGTCACCAACAAACTAGGATGGTTAAAAGTCGTGAAGTATGTCAGAAGAAAGAATTGAAATATAAATAGGAAAGAATTTGGACTTCAAAGAACTTCAATAGAAATCCTAAAAGAGAACACGGAAATTATTTACAAAGTTCAAGAGAATTGATAAAAACATAAATATTGCGTCATATTAAAACAATTTCAAGTCGAACTAGATTATGCAAGATTTGTGAAATGAAAATTAGTTAGGCTAAGAATAAAATATTTTCTCGAAAATCTTGAAAGACATTTTACATAATAAAATAAGAATTTGCATAAAAATAAATATGAGATTGGTAGGAATTTAAGTTGTAATCCTAGGAAGGAATTTGAATCTAAGAATTTTAAAAGGAACAATCAAAAGGAAGAACGGTGCCTCTTTTGAACCGAATCTAAGCTGGGTTGAAAAGAATACTAAAAATCAATGGTAGCGTCCACAAGGAATGGATAAACTCAAAAAGGAATGAATTCACTTTTTCAAAAGAAATATAAAAGGTATGGCATCAAAACAACTCAGATTAAAATTAGATAAGCAAAATTTATAAAATAGAACTTAATCAAGCTATGAGCAGAAATATTTTCTTAAGTCTTGGAAAATACTCAGGTGCAAAATCACAAAAGTATACGTATAAAAATTGTGATAAAATTGGAAGTAAATCAAGTTGTAGTCAAAGAAGAAAATCCAAGATAAACAAATTTAAATACGTATAGGTGAAGTATTGTAGATAAACAGATTTATATATGACTCGCATATCGTCTATGATAACCCGTTGGTGCTTCCATATACATAATTCACTAGTGTTAAGCCGGCCAAACTTAATACCAGGAATTATGCAATGCAAGACTAATGGCGTTAACCAATAGACCATCATGTGCATAAAGCTCTAATTCTCGTTATCTGAACGAAACCTATTACATGACAAACGCTCAGAGTATACAATTGAAGCATAATCAGTCCATTCCCAAGGCTCTACAGGAAAGACTGCTCTAATACCATAATGTAACACCCTCACTATCAGAAGTCACGCATCCGGCTGCGCTACTCTGATAGCAAGAAGTATTACGACTACTTTACATACTAAATAATAAAATAGGAGCCTGTGACTCGACACTGTATCGCTTAATTCTTCGAAAACCAGAAATAAATAATTTATCTTAAGAAAAATACAAGTAGGCATAGATTCATATACAAGACTCCTTACATAATAACTCAATATATTATACATATAAAACATACAATTCCTATCCCTCTTACAAACTTGTAATAACAAAGACGAAGAAAGAAAATAATCTAATTATTACAGCAACATATATAAACCAAACGCAGTATAACTCTCCATAATGCTTCCTCATCTGGTTCTTGAAAGGATAAAGTTGTAGGGGGGTGAGAACCTAACCACATGGTCTCACAAGGAAATTTTAAAGTTGTCATAAGAAGATATTTAATAAGAAAACTGTTCTCAAACTCAGTGATTATCATTGCCTTATAAATCTTTTAAAATCCATAGGAAATAATTCAAAAAATTTTCAAAGAAACAATGTTTAATCTTTCAAAAATCCAAAATATTTCCTTTCTTATAAGAAAATCTCAATCAGAAACCAACCACGCAATCAAACAACACCATCATTAATTCAGCACCAAAGTTCATTCTCAAATGTAGTACGCCAGGACAAACATAGGCAAGACAGACAAGGAAAGCACAAGTAGGTAGCAGTTACAGCAAATAGTTCAAGTAGCAGTTAAGAACAGCTTAGCAATTAAGCAAACCAAAACAAGTTCAAACCCAAGCAAAGCATACAAATGCATATGATGCATGTCTGTCCTATGGCTGATGAGGCTCATCTGTCAGTTATCTAGCCAACCGGACATGTCTGAATTGTCCTTAGACTATCCCCCGACGTGCATCCCCAAGAGTCTATGTATAGCTTTTTCTCAAATAATCAATATTGCTCAAGGGGGGTAACATTCCCGGGAATTTATATAGTGCCCGGTCACACTTATGTCGTAGGGTCAATAGAGTATCAAGTTTTCAACCTAGTACACGTGGTGGCAAGCCATGGTACTTTACTCAGGAAACCTCGTATCTCAGATAATTCAATTTCATAAGCCATATAAATAATTCATTCAACATTCATCAATGTTCAAGTCATTCTCAACATCATCATCATCATTCATCAATCCATATCTCATTTCCAAATTCATCCAAAATCATGTTTCAAAGAAAGTCCTCATTGTCTTCTTTCCATTTCGTTCACTAACAATTCCCAATCCAAAACATAACTCTTCCTTTGATAATTGAAGTAATCTTAAATCATATAACGCTTAAAATTAAACCTTTTAAAATAACTACTTCAAATGAAACTTCTAATTTTATAAAATTTTGACAGCATCTCCTCTAAAACTCGGGTTCTGTCACCCTTTTCGGGTCCCATCCAAACATTTCTCAACCCTTTTTAAATCTCATTCATTTCCAAAATTCAACCAGTTCCAATATCAAATTGTTTTCAAAGCGAATCAAAGCCAGTAATAAATCTCCTTTTAAAATCAAACCAGCTCAAATACTAAATCATTTATAAAGTCAGACTAACTCAAAATTAAATCGTTTCTAAAATTAATTCATTTTCATATTTCAAATCATTTCCAAAGCCGATTCGTTTACATTCTCAAAAACAGCTTCAAAACCAAGAAATCCATTTTTCATAATAATCAACTAAATAACCTTTCAAACTAATTCCTTTTCAGCAATCATAAACTACTCAAGCAATCAAGCAATCAGTCATTCAGTCCAGCAAACAACCACATTTATAAGACAATCATAATCACAGACATATGTTTCTCACATTAATATCTATTTATAACAACTCTGTAATGTAAAATAGATTTTAAGAAAAACCCTACCTCGAAAGTTGAACCCATAAACTAAAGGCATCACAAGAACCATTCCTCTCCGCCCGAAATCAACTGCAGCTTCAATCGCAGGTCTGCTCACCTCCGCAATAGCAGAAACGACTTTAATTGCAACAGGCAAACCCGGTAACTCAATCCTAAAACATAAATATCGTGAAAACCTTAATAACACATAATAGAAAACTAACGGCGAGGGTTCGCAATAAGATATACCTACAGTAAGAGCAAAATGGAACAGTCGCAATCCTGAGCTCACCCGGCGGTAGCTCCGACAGTGGCCAGAAACTCTGATGGTCCAACAACAACCTTAACTTTGATATTAAATCATCGGAATTCAATCCTACAATACCAACAGCTCAGAGCCTCTAATAACTTATATTGGAATATTGATTTCAAAAGTTCTGGAAGTAAACGCTTACCAAGAAGGCAAAGGCTCGGCGACGGCTTCCGGCAGCCAAAACGGCGGCGGTTCGTGGCGGTGACACGGATCTGGCGACGGGACAGCGGTGGAAGGTGTCTCCCTTTCTCATCACATTCTGACCCTTCCTTCCATAGCTCAGTTCGGCGATGAAGCAGATCCACGGCGCTGATGGAAGCACGGCGGCGACGAGGCAGATCTGACGGTGACGAGATCCTCGACAGCGTCTTCTCTCTCTTCCCGTGAGCTTTCTCCCTTGGTGTGACTGCACAGCGACTTGGCAGCGAGGCTTCGGCAGCGACGTCTTGACTCAGCGACGGCGCAGGAAACGATGGTGCTGGTTGCGGCAGAGCGCGACGAATCTTCTCTTCCTTGCATCGTCGGTAGCAACCGTGGCCCCTCCTGGGTGCTTCCCTCAGTCACGCGTTTTCCCCCTCCATCAATCGGCGACGGCGAGGCAGCAGCAGCAGCGCCGCCTCCTTTCCCTCGCGACAGCGCAGCAGCTCCCTCCGACTCTCTCTCTTCCTCAGACGCATCACTCTCTCTCTCCCCTCGATTCTCTCCTGCACTGGTGGTGTGGTCAGCACCCTCTTCCCCTTCTCTTCTTCATTTACGTCGCAACTCTCTTCTCTCTTTTCCCCTAATTCCATTTTCCTTTTCTTTTTCTTTCTTTTGGTTCTCTTTTTATTTTTTTTGGAAGCTACGTTGGGTATTGCTGGGTATTAGAGAAAAGGAGTATGGCGGTGGAAGTTTAGGTTAGAAGTGGTTAGGGATTTGTGTATTTGATTTTAGGATTATGGTTTAATTTGGGGCAAATGTAAAATTATGAATTTTTAGATAAATTAAGATTTTGTTAAATTTTAATAAAACTAAGAGATATTGTATTAAATTAACTTCTAAATTAATCTCTTTAAATTATTTTAAAAATATTATTTAATTATCAATTTGTTAATTGACTTTTAATTAAGTATTCTAATTTAAAATATAAGGAAATATAATTATTTTTCTTTGTTTATAAAAATTAAAATATTAAATTCCAAAATCTCAATTATTTAAACTAAATCATATAAAATTCTTATTCTTTTACGACTATTAAGTTCTACAATTTAAATATAGAAAATTATTCAATATTATAAGATTTAGTAAAATTTTTAATTTAATTATTAAAACTTAATTTAATTACTTTTAATAAAATAATTTTTAAAAATAATTTTTAATGAATATATAAATTAAAATTAACTCAATAATATTTTCTGAAAATTTTGGATCTTACATGCTTTGCAGTTCCATTTTATTGATAGATATGAAGGCATGAAAATATGTGCCTAATCCCTTACGATTGTAACTCCTTTGACAAATTGACATACTCAGCAGTATTGTCAGATTGAAATAATTTAATTTTCGTACCAAATTATAATTCAACCATTTTTTGGAAATTAATGAAAACTGATTTGAGTTATGACCGTGCTATAATTAAATAAGGCCAAGTGAATTTAGAGAAAGCATCGATAAAATTGACAAAATAAAAGTTTTCATTATATTCAAATTTAGCATAAGGGCAGGACTCCATATGTCTGAATACTCCAATTCTAAAGGTGACTGATACACTATGTTTAAAATCGAAAATAGTAATTGGTGTGATTTGCTTATGCTACAAGCTGTACAAGGCTCTTTATTCTCAACAAAGGACAAATTATAATTTTTCAAGACTACACTAACTATTTTATTTGCTGCATGCCCCAACCTTGCATGTCACAATAAGAGAAATTGCTCAGTTGTGAGCATGATAGAATTGTAAGCAACTAGACTTATTGAGGAGAGAATTTGACAAACTTATACATTTTCTTATCAACTCACCCTATAAAATCAACTATTTAGTTTCTTGTGATTTGACACAACAACCATGAGCATCAAACTCAAAAAGTACATTGTTATCACAACAGAATTGATATAGACTCAAAAAAATTTTGGCTATTTCAAGCACATGTAGCAGTTTTTGCAACAAGAACTTCCTAGAATTTAAATCAGTTTTAAAAATAGAATTTTTAATATAAGTGATTTGCAAACCTGTTCTGTTTTCCATAATTACTTGTTCTGGCCCTTTATAGCTTTTACTGCTCATTAATTTTGAGGATCTGAAGTCATATGGTGTGTAGCATCACTGTCAGGATACCAATTTTGATCATAGCTAGTGGATGGTATTTTTACAGCACTCAATTGAGCTTGGATTGTGACCAGGCTTCTATATGCTCATAACCTGATCTTGAATTCTGGCTTTCATTTCTGCATGATGAATCATACCTGAACCAGCATCTGCGAGCTGTGTGAAAAATCTTATCACATAGCTGGCAAGCTGGTCTGCTACTTCCACCATCATATCGTCTTTCATTTTGACCCCACAGTTAAATCTTCTATCATTGTCATAGAATCATCTGTCATATATATCTTCCATAAGATCTTCTTTTATTGCTGGAGAAATCGCCTCTCATCATTCTTCCACCTCGTCCTCTGAAATCACCCCTGAAATGCCCTCGACCTCCATAATTGTTTGAATACTGAGCTATATTCGATTGAATTAGCAAATCTGACCTCCTGAATCTTTCTATCATACTTTTATGTGCAAGAAGCAAAGACTCTAACTCTCCAACCGAGACACTAGACAATCATGAAACTACAGCTGTAATCAACGGTCTATATTCTTCCATTAAGCCATTGAGTATGGCACTGACATTGTCACTTTTTTTGACTGGTTCTCTAACTGAGGCTAACATATCTATCGCTCCTTTAATTTCTAACACATAGCTATTTGTAGAACTTCCAATTTTAATACTACTTAGTTTGTTCTTTAATTGCAGAATTCTTGCTCTAATTTGTGATGCAAAGTGATCTTCTAACCTTCTCCATACCTGATATGTGTACAGGCAACCTACCATTCGAGTAGCGAAAGGCTTGGTCCTTGACGCCAACAACCAAGATTTGAGCAGAGCATCTTGCCACTTCCACCTTGAAAATTCTGGATTCTTTTCTCCTGAAGTTGTGTATTAAGCTGGAATATCTTCTCCTATGATATGTGCTAACAAATCGTATCCTTCAATTGTCGATTTCGCTTGATCTTTCCATTGAAAAAAGTTGTATTCATCAAGTTTTATCGAAATTAGTGAGGACGTGAAGTTAGGTTGATACTGAACATGAGCTTCAGTGATTTTTGTGTTTTACCTCCATGACGATTGAACGAATCACAGCTCTAATACCATGAAAGGTATCAGTGCCTAACTAAATGAGAAGAACAAAAGTAGTAGAACAGGAAACAAGAAGAGAGAATTGAAGAAGAAGAGAGAAGAGTTTCACTGATTTGGTAAAGGTGAATTGAACTATTACAACCCTCTTTGTAACTAATAACCGGTTATAGAAAGCCGTATGTTTTGGAAGAAGCTTGTACAGTTTGGGAAGGAGTTTTGATTGATAAAAAAAAAAGAAGAATCCACTTCAACCGATATGCCCTTAGGCACGGCTATACATAACATAGAAATCACACTCGGAAAGGGTGGACAATTAGCTAGAGCAGCAGGTGCTGTAGCGAAACTGATTGCAAAAGAGGGGACCATGAGATTCCTAGTTGCATTACTTATAGCTTCCTTACTCGTAGACAAAGCTGATTCTTTTTTTAATAATCCATATTTGTAGCAATGAAATACTTTTGTTCCTCCCCAAAATAAAAAAGATTGATTAGAAATATCTAGGATCCATATAAATAGAGTCTAATGACAACTAGTTTGTAACTAATCTAACTGAGAGAGTGTGTAACTAATTCTGCTGACTCGGTTGGCTTAACTAATTTAGTTTCAGTTTAACCATTACTCTATCACAAACGTAACTTTAACAAAAATATTTTTAACAGTATATTAATTCTGTTAATTATTAATGAGGAATTTGATAGAGGATAACATTGATGTCATTTTAAATATTTTGAGATAAAAAATAGAACGATTAAAATGTTAAAAATCAAAATAAAATTCACCCCAAATATTAAAAACCAAAATAATACTTTACCATATGTATGTATGTATGTATGTATGTTTTATACAATTCAATTTTGAATTTGAAGTCGTGTAGAAAAAGGGAGCTTTGATGCTCTATAATTTGAAGACAATATGACTTCAATATTGTTATTTAATTTGTATGTGTGAATTATATCTATATATAAATATAGGAAAAGAAGGACGCACCATATATTAAAATAACCTAAAAAAAATTGCCTAAAGTCAACGTCCTAGTAAGGTTATGAAAGAAAGAAGTTTCTTTTAACAATGAGAATAATGGTGGTAGGATTGCAATTTTCTAGAACAGTTTCCACAGGAAACAGATAACAATAATAATAATAATAGTAGTTACAACATACATAGTTGGTGGATGAGACTGTTTCATGGTAGCCTTGTCCAGTTGTCCGTCCATAATGTTCACATGAGACATATGAAAGAATGTTTAGAAGAAAAATGATCGAACCAATAGGTTGTAGATAATACATTGACAAATATTCACCCCCCATTTTAAATAGGTTTAAAAATTCTAATAATGGTTTCTATATTTTATTCCTTTTGTTTTTTCCAAATTGTACATTATTTAAAAAAAATTGACATTCAAAAATCTTTATGAGTATAAGACAATACTTATTTTCTAACTTGAGATAAAATTAAAAGTAAATATAAAATATATTTTTTGTCTTTAAAATTTGTTAAAAGTTTTAAAAATATTTTAAGTTTTATTTTGTTTATTTTTATCCTAAAACTTTTTTATTTACATCAATATATCTGATGACGATTAATTTTTTAAAAAATTTAAGATTAATTTAGTAATAATTTTAGAAGAATAATTTTTAACATAAATAAATTAAATATATTTATCATGTATTATTTTTAAATTAGTGTCAAATTTTTAAAAAAATTAATTATTAAGAATATATTTAATACAAATAAAAAAATTTTAGATAAATTTAAAAAAATAAAATATTTTCTATTAATTTTAAAAATTAAACAAAAATTATACTTTACCGTCAAAGTAATAAGGTTAATAATACAACAATATACACCCACACATCTTACAATAGGATGTGCTGTCTCAAAAGAATAAAGATACAGACACAAAAATACATATAAATAAATAAAATATGTTTAGTTGTTAAAACATTAATAAGGAGTAAAAAATACATATGTTATTAGAAATCATTTATATTCTTATATATTTATTGGTAATGAAAATTGACGTGCTTTAAATATAACACTAAATAACAAGTATATTAGCCATTTTAAGTAATAAAAATATGAGTAAAGTATTATTTTTACAAAAAATTGTTAAGTATTGAATTTATTTTTTTAACTATTATTTAGATTGATAAAATTTAATTGTATCATTAATTAGACTGTATATTACAAAATGTAGTAAAAATATAAATAGTAATAGAGTAGTTAATAGAAAAACTTATTGTCACTAAATAAATAGTAAATATATGTATACTGTATTTATATTTCTAATTGAAAATATTTAATAATAAA
>NC_029773.3:84387413-84395238 GCF_000817695.3 Arachis duranensis | reverse complement strand
AAATGATTGAAAAATAAATATAATTAAATTTTTGAAAATACATTTTAAAAATATTTTATTTTTTAAGATTAATTTAAATTTATTATATTATCGATTGTATATATGCACGTATATATGCAATTTTGGATACCGAACCAACGAGTTGAATATTCAGAACTCAGAAGTCAGAATATTTAGCTACTAGAGCTTTCGTCAGTTCATGTATGATTATGTAAGTTGTGTTTTTATAGATAAAGAATCAGGACGGGACCCTCCTTCTATATAAATAAAAAAGATAATGATGATCAATGACCAAAAGACGTTTAATTTTTTCTAAATTCAGAAGAGAAACTCAAACACAACACTTTTAGATAAAAATAAAAAGATTTATGTATGTTATCGTTGGCAAAAAATGTTCAATTAGTAACATAAAATTTGATTATATTATCTAGAAATTATTAAAAATTTATTTTTGCATGAAAAAGATTGTATTTTCTAATTGAAAGTAAAACAATTGTATGTTTTAGGCAAAGTAATAAAATTTATTTATATATATCTAGATATCTTTATAAATTGAACCAATTAATCTTAATTATGTGTCAAACTTAAATTGAATATGAATAGAAATATAATTAAATGATTATATAATAAAGTTACTATTTATTATGATGCTTTCATTGATATTATTATGGTCTTAAAGAATTGAATCAAATCGGTCGGTTTGATCCTATTAACTAAGAATCGACTATAAAATCGATTCGATTCAAAATAAAAATTAATCGATAACAAATCGGTTAACAATTAAAAAAACTAATAAAAAAATTAATTAATAGATTAAACTGATATAATTATTCAACAGTTAATCGATTTAAAATAATGAATTACATTTTTTTTTAAAAAAATATATATTTTATGCTATGTTTGTTTTATTATATCTAGTTAAACTACAATTAAATTGGGTGAATAATTTTTAAACTTTGGCTGCGCTTGTTTCCGAGAACAGAATAGGAAAAGACACTAAAAATAGGATAGGACAAGATACTGATAGACAGAGACACATAATTTTGTATTCTTATATTCTGTTTGGCAATAAACTAGAACAAATTATGAAAATTCAATTTATTCTCATTTTTTTCATTCAAAAAATTTGAGATGAAAAATATAATAATAATAAATATAATTATAAAAAATAAAAAATAAGTTTTGTCCTTTGTTAGTGTCTCTGTGTCTTTCCTATCAGGATGAACACAAAATATACTAATTCAGTGTTTCTGAATATATTGTCTCGATCCATATCTTCTCTGTTAAACACAATTTTGTGTCTTTATATCCCTATTTCAATATATTATCTCTGTAAACAAACACAGCCTTATAGCTCCACTGATTCAATAACTTGTTTGATTTTCAGAAGTTTGGATATTATAACTCATCAATTTTTTTTACTCCAAAATTTAACAAGTGTACAAGTGAAGAAGTAAGTTTATTTTAATGTGAAAGAAACATTTTTATTTTGTATGGAAGGGTAGTGTTTGACTATAATATAATAAACAATACATGAAGTATAACTATACAATGTAAAACCTCTCTTGTCTCCTATAGATTGTTCTATATCATATACCGACCACCACCACTCTTTAATTAATTTCCACAATCCACAATCCACAAAAATCAAAATCTCCTCTTTTTCCAAATCCTCTCTACTCTAATATTCTGATTTGTTTTTTCCTCTTGTTTTCCTTTTTCCACAAATGTTTCCATCAAAGTATGGCCATAGATTCTTCAAATTCAGGAGCCCAGTTTGTCCCAGCATGTTGTGTGGCCAATTCCTTTTCTAAACACACTACTTTTCATCAACACTAATAAAATCATCCTCTTTCATCCACAAGTATCTTCAACCATAGCTCTATTATTCCCTAATTAACCTTTTTAATACATAGTTTTTAGTTAACCTTTTTCCCTTTGTCCAATCAATTATACCAAATGGTTGGGAAACGTTTGTATGAGGTTTCATGTGGAGTAGTTGGAATGGCATGGGTTATGCTTAGCGTTGACTATTCAAGACTCTTCTGGCTATTGTTTCGTGTCTTCTCTTATGAGAGTCATGCGTGGAAGCCTCGGATCATCTAGCACTTCATTCATTCAATCAATTTCATCTTATAGTAATCACCACATATACATACAGGTTCAGATCATATAATATATATCCATAGTAATAAGAATATGTTTTCTTATTGAGTTTTCTATTAATTAATATATAAATAAGGTGTTCAAGTTAAGTCAGAAAATAATTGTTGTTAGCTAGTGTTGTTGAGCTATCTATCATATCTGGAGCCATGTACAAGAAGGGGAGATTAGTTGGATGCAATAATGGTACTGCTAATAATGGAGCCATAGCTCAGTTTGGATATGTTGAGACTGATCCATCTGGAAGATATGGCCGTGTAAGTATTTCTCATTAATTAATCCCTTTTAATTTTTTTTTAAATTTCTTAATTAACTATTTTATATTCATCACTAATAATAATCTTTAGGTAATTAAGCATACGCTTATTATTAGTTAGAGGTATAATTATTTATTTATTTATTTTATTAATTTAATTTGTTGGAATAAGTATATAATATAGTATTTGTCATGAAATTATTTTTAAAAAAAAATTAAGTTGATAAAAAGATATATATATCTTAGCTAAAGATTTTTCGATTATAAAAATTCTGATACTATATCATGAAATCACTTCTTCTAAAAATTTAAGTTGATAAAAAAAAGACACATAAATAATTATATATTTAATACTATCAAAATTTCTATAATTTAAAGGTTTAAAATTCGATCTTTACTTTAAACTTTTTTTGTATAACTAATGAAACAGTACATGATTCATGCTTAGAAGAAATTGAGGGCCTTTTTTTCTGCACGTACTGTGTTATTTGTTTTAATTACTTTAGATCTACGGTATAAGGTATGTTTTCTGTTATATATTGGTTGATTTTCATTTGAGCAATTATGTTGGGTTTGTGAATTTCTAACTTTTTAAAATCTCAATAATGGTTTGGATTGACTTTCTTTGCTTTAGAGAAAAAAAAAAAAGTATATATTCTGTCTTATTGTTATATTATTTTAATAGCAACATATGATTGGGTCAACTTGCTATAAGAAAACTGTTTATTGAACAAATATAATTTTTACTCCATTGTCACCTAACATTTATAAACGGGTCTGTTATTTTAAACATTCTATTATGGTTTTGATTTAAAAAATTTAAAAATAGAAAAATTGTTAGCCTTTACTGTTCACTTCATATTTGATTTGAAGATACAAATACTTATCTTCAAGTTGATACACACCATAAGAATGAAGATTTTCTGAAGGTCAAAGATGTAAATTACTTACCAAAAATTATTTTTTCCTAAACAAAATTAAACACCTTATATTCTGTTTTTTCCTTTAGAGTTTAGACCTTTATTTAACTCTTGGCACGCCCAAGGGTCAACGTGTATATATATATATAACATTATCCACAAGAAAATTTGACTATTTTTAATTAATGAAGACTTGTACTACTATATGTTAATTAATCAACTTTTTTTTGTTTGGACATTTGATCTAGTTGCCTAGTAAGACTATGAAATTAGTAATTTAATTATTATTATTATTGGTGGTTAATTATTGTAGTTCAGAGATGTTTTGGGGAAAGGAGCAATGAAGGTAGTGTATAGGGCATTTGATGAAGTGCTCGGAATAGAAGTGGCTTGGAACCAAGTCAAACTTGGTGATGTTTTTCATTCACCAGACCAATTACAACGTCTTTATTCAGAGGTCCATCTTCTCAAGAACCTTGACCATGAATCAATCATGACCTTCCATGACTCTTGGATCGATGTCCACTCTAGATCCTTCAACTTCATCACTGAATTGTTCACCTCTGGCACCCTAAGAGAGTAATAATAATAATAGAACAATTTTTCTTCTACTTGATTATTTTAACATAGGAATATATCCATTAGATTCACTTAAATTGGTATGTCAATAATTGTAGTTTAATTATGGAGATTATTCACGTAAAAATATTTTTATAGTATTTTATATTTGAATATATATTTTATACTAGTAACTAATTTGATAACTGATTTTTTATATATATTTAATATAATTATTATATGTTAGCTGTTATCTTTACTGGAAAATATTTTTTCTGTGAGTAATTAATGTTAATTAATTGTGATTTTAGTTCTATAAGCATAGAATAGACATATTGAATCTGAAAATTTTATAAAATGATATAGTGAGAAATTTAATTAGGTAACTTCTATTTTAAAAATTAACCACTTCACTTTATAATTTTAAAATTTTTCTTATTTTAATCTCGATATATTACATTTATCTCTTTCTCTATATACACTATAGATTTGCTTTAGTTTAATAACTCACATTCAACACTTACCTAACACCAAATTGGCACTTATTGAACCTTAGATATACAAATTACAGATTTTTACTTTTTAAGATTAGACAATATTACATATGAAACTAATAGATTTTATCCAATAATAATAGATTATGTTATTTTTGTGACAACATGATTGTGATGTGTAATAAATACGTATATGTAGGTATAGAAAGAAGTACAAGAGAGTAGATATAAGAGCAATTAAGAATTGGGCAAGGCAGATTCTAAGGGGATTGGAGTATTTACACAGCCATGATCCACCAGTGATTCATAGAGACATAAAATGTGACAACATATTTGTGAATGGGCATTTGGGTGAGGTCAAGATTGGTGACTTAGGCCTTGCAGCAATTCTTCGTGATAGTTCACAACACGCACACAGTGTCATTGGTACACCGGAATTTATGGCACCTGAATTGTATGAAGAGGAATACAATGAGCTTGTTGATGTCTATTCATTTGGGATGTGTATGATTGAGTTGTTCACTTCTGAGTTCCCATACAGTGAATGCTCCAACCCAGCTCAAATTTACAAGAAAGTTACTTCAGTAAGTTTTTAATTCACAATTATTTAACACTTTTTTTTATCCAATTCATTCGTCATATTTATGGTTCTAAAAATCAGATCAAACTGACAGATTTAGCCAAACTAAAAATCTGCTATCAAATCGATTATATTCAAGATAAAAAATAGTTGTAAATAGACTGATGAAAACCGATAAACCAATAAAAAATTTCTTATATCAATCTAATCTATTTGATTTTTTAACCACGGACCGATCTAAAATAAAATACTAAAGCAATATTTTTTAAAAAATTATATATTTTATATATAAATATGTTATTTTATTATATCTAGTTAATTTCTATTAAACCTTTAATCTTTTGAATTTTTAAATCTTCTGTTTTAATAACCAGTTTAATTTTTATTTTTTTGGACGGACTTTAACAGGGGAAGCTACCAAATGCCTATTACAGAATCAATGATTTGGAGGCCCAAAGATTTATTGGAAAGTGTTTGGCAAATGTCTCAGACAGGCTGCCAGCAAAGGACCTTTTGTTGGACCCATTTTTGGCAATGGACCAACTTCACTCACCACTACAAAGCCCAAGCCCAAGATCAAGCCCAACATTACTCAATTTCAATGCCAAAGAGAAGAAGAAACCTTCAATCATGACTGAAGAAACAAAGGGCACACACATGACAATAACAGGCTCCATGAATGAAGAGGATGACACAGTTTTCCTTAAAGTTCAAATTTCCAACCAAAGTGGTATGCACAAAATTAATTAGATTTCCCAAAAATTCAAAATTTTTTAGATATAGTGGATAAAATTTTTATTTTCCAAGAATGCATGATAATTTTGTTAGAAACTTACCCTTTCTAGAGTTGCTTTAAGAGAAAAAAAAAATCATTATTTTCTTTTAATCACAATTACTAATCTATTATGAAACATGTATTGTATGTTGATATAGGGAGCACAAGAAACATATACTTCCCATTTGACACCATAAATGACACAGCCATTGATGTGGCAATGGAGATGGTTAAAGAACTTGAAATTAGTGACTTGGAACCAATGGAGATTGCTGAAATGATAGAAGAAGAGGTATCAGCTTTGGTTCCAACATGGAGGGACTTGGGAAATTCTATTAAGTATCAAAGACAACATAGCTTTAGCTATGAACAAGAAGAAGATGATTATGATGATGATGATGATGATGATGATGTTAGCAATAATCACAATCCTTTCTTCTCATTGTCTTCTCCCTCTTCCTCTCATGGTTCTCTCCCAATGCTTTACCAAAATATTACACAAATTGGTGGAAACCATTACCCACTTTCTCATGATTTGCCTCAAGGTACTCTACTTTTAGATTTATATATTGTATTAAATATTCAAATTAGTTCTTAAAAAATATGCAGATATTAATTAATTAAGTTTCTATAATATAAAATAATTTCAAAGAGTATAAATTTAATTTGGTACTAGAAATTATAAATGTATTTCATTCTAATTTTTTGACATTTTTCAAATTAATTATTTAATTCTTTTAATTTATATTTTGGAAGTCATTTTAATTCTTGATCAATTAAGTGTTAATCAACTGTCATTATTGTTTTGCTAATATGTCATTAATTGGTGATCATCAAGTTATGTGCCATATGCATGCATACATGTCACTTTACATAAAGTTTGACTAATAATTAGAGACTAACTAATTAAATGTAATCTTAATTTCTTAATGGCCAAATATAGAACCTTTACTACTCCAACCAAGAGTATAAAAAGACAAACATAAAACTAATTCAATGGCACATATATTTTTGAAGGATTAACAATTTCTCTAAAATATAATATAAAATGCAAATAGTAACTTTTGAATTTGTAGATGATCCCCTTATGAATGATGATGCAAGCTCTCAAAGTTCTTTGGATTCCTTCAAGTATTCCCATTTACACTACTTGGACGCAAGCAATGAAGATAATGATCATGTTTCAACTCTTCTAACTATCAACAACAAGTGCACAAGATTTTGCCCTAGAGAAGAGGTGGTGGAGGCTGATTTCACCAACCAGTTTTGCAACATGAGAATGGATCCTTGCAGGTAAAACATAGTAGAAATAAATTTTGCAATATATACTTGAGTAATTAAAGATATTTAAGTATAGAAAATTAATTTTTAATTAGTTAACATTAATTAACTTTTTTATTATAATAAAATTATTTTTTAAATTCTGATTTTTTTTAGAGGATTTAGAATTTAGAATTTATGTTTAGGATTAAAAATTTAAGATTTAAATTTAAAATAAAATACTAATTTTAAAAATATTTTTTAATGTTGAATGAAAAAAAAATTGATTATCTAATTGAACTTATACTAAAAATCAACAATAATGTATTTGTGTATATTATTTTATTTCGCTTATTTTTTTTAAATTAGAACAATAAAACTTTAAAATAGAAGAATGATCATAATTCATAACAGAATAATCAAATATTTTTATGAATATTAAATACAAACTTCTATACAGAACTTAATTTTTGGAGTTTATTTTACATGATAGTTTAATAATGGTACTATATCTTTTGCATTTAATTAACTTCTTAGTGTTTAACTAATTGGATTATCTGGGTCCATGCATGTTACAGTAGGTACCATAAGGCTATGGTAGGGCATGGATTCCCAAGACTAACTAGGATTCAATCATATGTTGATGTGAGGAGGCAACAAATACAGACATCATTGGTGGAGGAGATACATAAAAGAAGGATGTTCAAGACTGTTAATGCCATTGAGAACATTGGATTTCAGAATCCCAAATGAGTCATCAACGTTTTCAAAGCTTGGTTTTGTCACACTCTAGTGACTTGGTTGTTTTCAAAAGTTGAA
>NC_029773.3:84379717-84387367 GCF_000817695.3 Arachis duranensis | reverse complement strand
TTTGTTGTCTTGCTTTATGAAGTCTGTTAGTATATTTGTAAACCATACGGACTCACCAGAAAGTTGCACAATATTGTGAAAACCTTGTAATATATTTCAGTTATGTCTATGGTTAGACTTGTTTACTTGTTTTGTTTAATTATGGAATGCAAAGGATTTACTCTGCTATTGAAAATAAGGATATAAACTTTATGTTTATCTGAACCAATCATTAGTTAAGAAACTATACATGTTAAATTTAAAATTTATACATCCAAAAAAATCTCAATTTTTTCTTTAAAGACAAACATAGAAATTATAGTATCTGCTGCATAAATTAAAAATGTCAAGGCCTCTAGCTCCAATCATTTAAGTCAATTTATGTGGTAGCTGTGATATAATTATACTAGATATATACTAAAATTAATTAATAAAATTAGTTATTAGTATAAAATATATATTATAATACAAAATACACATTAAAAATTAATTAAATAATATATATATTTTTTCACAAAAAAATACATAATAATTAATTTCAGTATACAAATAATATTTTTGGCTGCGATATTGTTCTTGGCAGTAGTATATATATTGCTGCATAATACTCTTGTGAGATCAGAATTGAGTTCCAATACAATCACAAATTCACAATTGTTTCTTCATTCTTAAGCAACTCTTCCTCTGCTCCCTTCTCTGTTCTTCATCATCTTTGTGTTCTTGATCTCATTAACATAGCTTTGCCTTCTACATAAAAAAAATTATATTAACAACTATAGCTTTCGGCATAATCAACCATTGACTACTAGATGCAACAAAGATAAAAAAAAGGATTGGTTCTGGATTTGATGAATTTGTGATACTTTATTATAAAGATATATAACCAATCTAATCTTGAAACTGTTGAACCACATATTCCTTGGTTCTTAAAGTGGAATTGTTGCCAATAATGTGCTTAGTTGTACTAGTATTTTGATTATCACACAACAATGGATAATACTATTAATAAGACTTTGGTGAATTACAAGAAAGAACACATCCAGTTGCTGAAGAAGACAAACAAAATCCATTGCTTTGATTCTTTTACTGTATATATGTTGATCTTAATACATACTTTCATGTAATGGACAAATCACATCACTTGATTTATGTAGAGTTTGTTGGTTACATTTTGGAACAAAAGGAGGTGAAAATTATAAAAGTTTCAAGTAAAGTGCACATATCCCAAGTAGCTTAATTCATTATGATTCTAAGCAATTCAATGATCCAATATACATATATAGTTGCAAATTAAACCATGCTATTCTTAATAGTATGTTGAAAATGATGGGTAATGGGAGAGTACACTACTCAAGGGTACTGCTACAGAGACTTAGTAAAACTCATCAAAAGTTTTAGTAATAATATTGAATTGGTTAAAATAGTTAATATATTTATTTTTGCAATTGATGTATATAAAGTGTGTATTGGATACAACTGAGCTATTATGCTGAAGAAATAGTTCTTGATTTCTGCGGTATTTTCTAATCTGACAGACTAAAGATTAATCTGTCATAAATTAGAGTTCTATTTAAGATTTTTTTGCTCGCCAACTAATTTAATTAATATATGATGTATGATTCTACTAAAAAATTAAGATTTTTTACTTGATGAATAAATTCAATTTATTACATTGACGGTTGTCTCGTGTTAGAAATAACTATTTATGTATTTATTTTTATCGACTAAAATTTCTGAAATAATTAATTATATAATATGGTATTAGAATTTGTTTGACAAAAAAAATTTAAATTTCAATTGAATAAAAAAAATTATATTGAAAAAGACATGTTAAAACTGTAATAGTTTTGTGATTTTTTTTCTTATTAACTTGAATTTATTTTAAGATAAATGGTTGTGGACGGGAATGTGATAAAATAAAATGGTTTGTTGGAAGAGAAACAAGAGAATATGTGCTTCTACGTTCTCATGCAACATATCATTTATATTCCCATATATGACTCACATAATGTATGTCTAGGGGAATGTTTTTATGAACTATAAACGCTATATAGTCATCATATCATGTCATATAAAAATACAATTATGTGACAATACATACATACTCATGTGTATATTGTGGTGAGACAGATGTTGATGTATATATCGGGCAAAAGAAGTACGTGTTGTATACATAATGGTGAAATGAAATGTTTGAATAACCCTATATTCTTATCTCAAAAAAGATACAATAATATTACGTGTCTTGTGATAGTTAAATTTTCAATGCGCATGGTGCTCTCTCTCTCTCTCTCTGACCAAATAAAAATTGCTTAAAAACCATAGATATTTTTCTCTTAAATTTAGTTTTCAAAATGATGTGATATATATATATATATTAACCACTGATAAATTATAAGTAGGTTATATTTTTATTATTCTATACATCCAACATACAACCCCTTTTTTTTATATATAAAAAAGACCTAGAAAGTTGTTTTTCAATGTATCATATATAATATATTATTACTCTTTTTAAATCACAATCTTAAACAAGTTATTTTAGTAACCATATTTAATCAAGTCAGTTTAATAGTTTATTGACAAAATAAAAATTAATTAAAAACACACATAAGAAGAAAAAAACTTAGTTAAATTTAATTATAAAAATAATTTATTCATTTAATATTTTTATAATAAAAAATAATCATCTTATTATTTGATCATCTCCAAATAAATCTTTTGCACTCTTACACAAACTCTTATACACTCTTTTTATCCTTTCATGATTCTCATTCTTAAGAATATATGTTACTCTATTTTAATTTATTTTTTCTGGATTTTGATTGTTGGCTTAATTTAATAGGTTAAGAACTAATTTTTATAAATCTAAATTATATTTGATTAAATTTTATTTATAATAAATTGGACTAAGTTATCCAAATGACTAGAAAGTCTGATAGAAACCAAATTGGCCAGCTAATTAATTGATCCTTAAGTAACTAATGGAGCATGCACTCAATTACAATCATATCAATCACATCAATATTTTGAAGGGCCCCATTTTTCCATTATTGTTTACCAGAGCAATAATACTTTTATTTTCTTTAGTCTTAATTAGTTGTACAAAGCTATCAATTTTAGTGCAAAGGACTATGCTGAATCATGTTGTTTTGGCTCAGAAAGAAATCCTTTCATATAATAAAAACAATAATATAACTTAATGATTTGTGCTATGATGACATTAATTAATATTTGGTCAACTTGTATTTTTATAGCGATTATCGTTTCTGTATAGTGTATATATATATAGTCAAATAGACCCTTTTACTAGTTGAGCTTCTTTTGGTTGTTGTGCCTCCAACTTTGGATTGTGAATGGTTAGCAACAGAAATTACACTTTGTTTGGGGTGGAAAGAAATAGGAAGGAGAGAAATTGAGTGAAAAAAATAAAAAAAAAAGAAATAGAAGTGAAATTTAATTTTTATAGGTGTGTTTGGATAAAAAGAAAATAATATAGAAAGATATTGAAAGATAAATAATTTATGTTGTTTGTTTGGAAAAAAAATAGAGAGAAAAAATGAATTAAGTTATATAATGATAATATTACCCTCCATATTATATAGTAATATTATTATGTATACAATTATGTAAATATTCATAAATGTGATTAAATAATAACAACAAAATTTAATTATATAAAATAATAATAATAATAATAATAATAATAATAATAATAATAATAATAATAATAATAAAGAAGAGGGTAGGATTTGGAAATGATGTAGTGAAACGTATTTTCTTTTCATTTTTTCGTCTTAGGTGGAGAGAAAAATTTTTTGTGGGTTCCAATCACTTTTTGTTACTGTTCTCTCTTTCTCTTTACATTTTCTTTCATTCCCAAACAAGTGAAATATCAGATTTCCTTCCTTTTTCTTTCCGTTCATGATCAATTCCCCCTAATTTCCATCTAAACAAACACAGCGTTAGAGACAAGTAATAGTGATAAAAACATTACACACAAGAAAAGGTTTTATATCTTATTTAGTAGTAACATGAAATATTTATAACAAAAAAATACAATAAATAAATATTATTATTCTTGTCGAATCACCATAAACTTACAAACGGTCATAAAAAAAAGTCGCTTGTGACAGTCCACAATAAAATCAGTTATTTTGTCAAATCAACTTTTATTTTAGTAGCACCAAAATAAAAATAAAAAATCAGGCTTTTTTATATAAATAATCATTGGAAACACTTTAATTCCTAGAATATGCATGCATCAAAATTTTTTCTTAAATACGCATGCTCATATCAAGACCTTCGGCCACGAAATGGAGATGCATACCATTTCACAACCGGCGCCAGCGAAATGGAGGAGAGAGGTGCAGGGTCCAACTCAACCCTGACGCACACGAAATGGAGAGCCATTTAGTGGCTGCCACCCACGAAATGGAGGGAGAGCCATCTAGTGGCTGCCACCCACGAAATGGGAAAACCTGGGGCAGCGGTCACGAATTGGATGAAAATCACGTGTATCGCCCACGAATTGAGACCAGAATTTGCCTATATAAAGGCTCGTAGATGACCCGAAAGAAGGCATTAGCTTCACTCTCCTCTCACTCTAGAAAGTTGCTCTCAATCTCTTCTCCCTCTTTCTTTCTTAAAGAATTTCTGGTCTTAAGATTTGTTTGCTATTTCTATGGCTTCGGAGAATGTTTACGTGATTATATACCCAAATGGTGAAATCTCTCATACAGCAGAAGGTATTACATTCGTTTGCGATGATCCACTGTGGATAATGATTCCACCACAGACATCGTTGCAAGAGTTGAAGAATCTGATTCTGATGCATATCGGAATGGTTGGAAAAAAAGAAATCAGGAAGCTGACTTACAGGATGCCGGTTGCAGTGGCCAACTCGTTTTCCTATCAAAAAATGCAAATAAAATTCGATCAGCATGCGTCGATGATGTTTTCTTACCATCGCAGCATAGGAAGCATCTATTCGTTGGAGGTTTGTCTGAATCTTCAAGATATTGGTGGAAGCTCATCCAATTCGAATAATCTGTTGCTAGGCACATAGCACGATATAACCAACAGAGGACGGCACTACCCCAACTGTAGGTGCCTATGGTATCATACTCAGCCAATAAAGGCAGATATCGAACATAGACTGTGTTGTTGGCCTTATCTGGAAGAAGGACGCCTCCCAACAGGTAAAGTATGTAACATCGTGCGTACTGCATGAGGCCATTATCATCTAAGTCAAGCGGCATCTGTTGAAGACGAGTTCTGAGCCACTTCAACTTGATGTTGTACTTCGTTGTCCCTACGTGGCCGGCGAAAACCTCACCTAGAAGTTCATGACATTATTCCTAAATATCTCTTTGGTGAAACTTACTCCATGACCTTAACGTACCGCTAACAGGCTGACCATCAACAGGTAGACCTAACTGCATGGCTACATCTTCCAGGGTTATGGTACACTCACCCCAAGGGAGATGAAAAGTATGAGTTTCCGGTCGCCATCGTTCGACAAAGGCACTAATAAGTGGATTGTCGTACTCGAAGCGCTTGATCGGCGAGGCATGATAAAATCCGGTGCATTTCAGATAAAGCTCAAGCCTCTCCCGCCTAATTGCCATGGTTGGATCCTCAGCCTCTAACATGAAAACATCAACCAGCGTGCCATGAGGAGTAAGAACACGTGTGGGCTACAACACAAAAAGCCAAGAAAGACAACAGTTACGAATACTATATAAAATTTTTAAATATCGAAGAAATTAGTTATAACATTCCCTAACAACAGCAATCCGATTATTTAAGGTAAACTAACATTATGGAATAAATGTGCCGCTATGTGAAGTTCGTCCAACCGGTTTAAGTTCTCCTCCACGTTCACCCCTCCCCCACTCATATTTAGTTTTAATTTTTTTATAAAACTCACCACCACAAACTCACCCCCTATCAGCTTTCATTTACCACTCTCACAACTTTATTTTTCTACCCCTATTTCAATTTCACCGTGCATGAAGGCTCTCCCCACCCCCTTTTATAACACTCTTGGCTCCATTTCCAATACACCCTTGCCACCCAACACGCCAATGCATGTGAGCTTCCTGCTGCAGCCGCTTTGACCGCCCAACTCGTGCCCGCCAGAAACGAAGACCCCAACTCGTGGTCGCCGCCAACTAAATGGCCCATTTCGTGGCCGGTGAGCTTGAGATGCTCCATTTTGTGTGCGCCGTCCTGAAAGTGCCTCATCTCCTTGGTGGCAGCCACGAATTCGCAGACCCTGCACCTCTCTCCTCCATTTCGCTGGCGCCGGTTGTGAAATGGTATGCATCTCCATTTCGTGGCCGAAGTCTTGATATGAGCATGCGTATTTAAGAAAAAATTTCGATGCATGCGTATTCTAGGAATTAAAGTGTTTCCAATGATTATTTATATAAAAAAGCCTAAAAAATCAACACATTATCTCAATCTCTAACTCTGTCATTAATTGAAAACACTGTTTGGTTATATTTCTAATTAAAAAGAGGAGTCATATGAATATTTATAATTTTAATATAATTTCTTAAATTCTTTAAATTTGAGTGATTTTTTCATAATTTTTTTATTATTATTTAAAATTAATATCTTTTTCAATTCTTAACTATTTATTTAAAAATAAAATAATTTTTTACAATTTAAAATTTTT
Source organism: Arachis duranensis (assembly GCF_000817695.3). Lineage (NCBI taxonomy): Eukaryota > Viridiplantae > Streptophyta > Magnoliopsida > Fabales > Fabaceae > Arachis > Arachis duranensis. The sequence continues at coordinate 84,380,703 of NC_029773.3, read as the reverse complement.
ATTCAATTTTCAACCATTTAAATAATTACTCTAAACAGTTTTTGACATATCAGCATGTCATTATTTATATAAATTATTTAGATCAATTATTTGAATGATGAAGATCGATTAGACTAATTACTTAAATAATTGAAGATCGATTAAAAATTTTGAATCACAGAAAATTACTTTGTTATCCTTTAGTAGTAGACACATAATCAAAAGGAGATGTTTACTCTTTTATTTATCTTATTCTAAAGTTACATTTGTTGATATATTAGAGTGAGCTTACTATATATTATGATTATGTATGTTCACTCTGCAGATGGCTGGAATGATATGAATGTGTGGCCTACCGTTGATGATGGAAACTGTGAAAACTGAAAAGCATGTATTATGTATAGTTGACTATTACTCATCTCACAGCAACATGAGTCAGATCTTCTTCATTCCGGACGAGGTTAGGTGCTGTTTAATTTTGTACTGTATCTTGTAGTCAATGCCATGCCCTGGACCAGTGAAGAGTACTATGTGAGACTTAATTATTTACCTAAGTTTAAAATACTCTTTTTTTTTTCTTTTAAGGTAATTCACTAATTCTATTCTAAAATACTGTTTAAATTCTCCCTCTCAACAGTTTCTTCAGTAGGGTTTATTTTTGAATTAACTTTTTCCACCCAATAGAGGAGAAGAGTTGAACAAAATTTAATTATGCCCTTGTTGTAATATATTCTTTTAGCCATAATGAAAGGATAAAAGGATTTAATTTTATACTTAATTAATTTAATAGAGATAAAAGTAGTATCATAATATGGTATCAAAGTTTCATATTCGAAAGATTTAGAATTTGATTCTTGGTGAACCTCAAAATTAAAAAATATAAAATAAAACAAATAAATAAAAAAAGCCTATATAAAATTAAGCAAATCTAAAAGAGACTTTTATTTTAAAAAAAATTAAAAATATAACCATTCATATTATCTACTCCTATCAACTTAAGTTTCTGA
>NC_029773.3:84364330-84379669 GCF_000817695.3 Arachis duranensis | reverse complement strand
ATTAAGAAAAACTTTAATTACTTCTTAAAATTTTAAGACGTTGAAAATATCACTTTTCAATTCATTTAAAATAAATTTAATAGATTTTTATTATAAACTTTTTTGAAGATATTATATGTAATGCATTCCAAACTTTGAGAGAATTACTCTCACCTCCAAAGCTAGTTATTATGGTGGGAGAATTTAAGTTCTTATAAAGCTCCTTTTTTAGGTATTAGTCTCGTGATATGAGATTTTATTTCAGGTGTTATCTTACGAAATTTTGAACATAGTATCTTTTTAAGAGTTGTTGATATTTTGTGACACTTTACTCAATTTTTGTCAATTAAAATTCATTAGTCAAAACTCTTAACATGTAAACCTTTTTTATTAGCCGATTTTCAATAAAAACAACAATATAATGAACTATTAGCTGAGAACTACTATCTCCACAAAAACTCTTTTTTAAGTACTATAATCTCTCGATGTGAGACTCTATTTTAAATATTGGTCCCATCTTTTATTTTCCCCCCTTTCATATATACAAACAAAAAGTAAATTCATGTTTGCATTATTACTAGAGTGAAAAATTGTTATATAGCCACTTATAGTCATGTGGCGTACAATGAATTATGAGAAAGCTGCAGAGTGCACCGTCTTTAGTCCCTTGCTTTTAAATCAGATTTCTATTAATAGATGACTGGTGAATAATGCACTTGTTTTCTAGACCCAATATTCATTTAAAAATAATAAATTATGTTCAGCCACAGTGGGGACCTTATATATATTTATATATATATTGATGTCAAGAGTTGTCTTTACATGAAGATTTAAGTTTAAATATTGATACAAATCATGTAGTCAGTTTAATCCAAAAATATTCAATTTGGTTAAATCAAAATAAAGAAAGAAAACAATAAAATGATTAATAATTGCTCGTAAAAGATAAGCCAAATAATTTTAATTAATCCAAGTATATGACCGTACGTATTGCTATATATGAACATGTATTTTCACAAAAATAATTTTAAATATTTTCACGTGAGTTTTCACTTATAATATCTCTTCCCGCTTTAAGACTGCGTTCCTAGCTAGAAGTTTTTCTTGGCGCCAAACCCAATAATAATGTTACCTGGTCCAATAATTGTGAAGCAATTACTAAATAATAAACATTATCTAGCTAGAATTATTCACTAAGATGAAATTATCAATGCAATTAAGCATTGTCATCAAATGGCACCTTCTCAAAGGATTAGTCAGAACATTAGGTATAATTTCACACACACACACATATATATATATAGGAAGAGTGGCGAAGCTTCCTACCTATATATAATGTTTGTACTAAACTTTTTGAACACTTTGTGTTCCGTGCAAACAAGTAGTAAAAAAAAATAGTACCTTTTATTTTATCCCTATATTTTAGTTAGGATGTCATAGTTGGAGGCCCCATTAGAGTCTAACATGAAATAACTGAAAATTTTCTTGCGGTGACCTTTTAAGTAGCATTTGCTAGATAGGGGAAATTAAAGAAGGGATCTTCCCATAAGATTATGGTAGCAACTAGGCACATCTTAATTATTGCAAATTTGGTAATAATTGAGCAAAAACATCACATCCAAAAAGCATATATGAAGGGCAATAATAATATTCTTAGCTTGCAAAAATAATATATAATAGACATTGTTATCAACTAATTTTTATTATTTTAATTTAGCTAGATTCTATATTACAAGGTAAATTTCAAGAGGCTTTAGTACATGTTGGACCATTTGGATCTTGTCCAAATAAATAGGTGACCTAAATTGAGTGTGTTGATGAATCTAAGTTTTGACAGGGAAAATAACTAAAAGTAGCTAAATTTATATCCAGTGCAATTAACATAATTAGGTTTCATGACTACTTTAAAAATGGTCTCAAAACAAAAGAATTCTAACTTTAGTTTCCTGAAAGTTGAAATCTTGTCTTGTTATTTTTTTTATTTGCTGCATATTTTTAGTGTGGGTTGATGCATTATTCAATTATGAAAAATATGCAACAATAATTAAAGTCGAAGAAAAATAAATAATAATAAGATTGAATAAGAAAACTAATTTAGGTTGGTTGAATAATGGTTAGTTCACTCATCTCTATGAAGGATAATATTGTAAATGACTTAAAGTATTGAAAGCATAGTTAGTAGTGTGGTTAGTTAGTTGAGTAGTTAGAAATAACTTGCTTTACTCTTTGTTGAAAGAAATTAAGAGAAAAAATGTCATTATTTGAGGTGTGATTTGAACATTTACTTTTGAATTTTCATCATATATATCTCTAACCCTCAGCTCTTAATACCATGAATTCAAAAGTAAATGAATAATTAATGTAACTTGCAATAGAGGATGCTAATCACAGAGAGAATAACGGAAAAGAAGAGAGTATGTGAAAGTAAATAGAAATAAATTATAATGAATTATGAGAATGAACTGAAGCTACAAACAATACCAAGCCAGAAAGTATATATACACAAAAAAAGTAAAGCAACTTAAATCTAACTACTCAACTAACTAATCATACTACTAACTATGCTTTCAGTTATTTGAGATTTATAATATTGTCATTCACAGTCCACTTAAGTAAGTATTGGTAGTTAGAATACCATCTTATATATATAATGGCTCATTAATTAACGACAAATTTTTAAGTAAAATTCTGATTTATGATGAATTAGTCATTATTAGAATAATAAATTTTTTTATACGAGTCATGAAGAATTGAGAGATTTTGGAAGAGAAAACTGCAAACTGAATAATCTCTAGAATTGTATTACGGTGTGTTACATAAAGTACATATATATAACACTAGGCAACAATAACTCATCACCAATTTGACTTACTAAATTATATATAAACATAATAGAATAACTAACAAAAAGCTTTCTAATTAAGTAAGAGTTTTGCTATCATTTTTTAAAGGTTCTGATTATATTCTGAATTTTCTTGATTCTTATGTCTTTCTGTTCTAGGATACAAATATAATTATTCATGTGCATTTTGTATTAACTAAACTTTTTTGAAAAATTGATTTTATGACATGATATCAAAATTTATATATTCAAAAGATTTAGAGTTCGATTCTTGTTAATAAAAAAATAAGTATAAGATAAATAAAAAAATAAAGTCTATGCAAATTTTAAATAATTCTAAAAGAGATTTTAGTTTGAAGGACATATTAGAGATATAATTATTTATATATTTTTTCTTATCAACTTAAGTTTTTGAAAAAAATGACTTTATGATAAGTTTTGATGTATTAGTCTAAAAGATACCTTAGAAAGCCAAAAAAAAAAAATTTGATGAGAATCCCAATTGGATATCATCAGATAATCACGCTGCGTTGTCGTGATATCACTTTTTTTTTAAATTTAATCTGATAAAAAAAATAATATAAATAATTATATTTCTAATACTCCTTCTCAAGTAAGAATCTTTTTTTTAAGTCTGTTTAAATTTTTTGTAACAATTTTTTTTTCTTTTATTTATCTTGTGATACTTTTGTTCACTTTTAAAATTCACCAAAAATTAAATTCTAAATCTTTCAAACTTAAAACTTAGATACCATATCATGATTTTACTTCTCCTACAAACTTAAACTAATAAAAAGAGATAAGATAAATAGTAATATCTCTTAGACACATTATTTACTATAGTTTTTGGTTATGGAGAATATAGAAAAAGTCCTCTCAATCTTATAGAAAATTCAACTACTATTTAGAGTTATAACCTACTATAATAATTGTTCACTTAATTGTGAATTATATTACCCTACGATTTTTGGTAATCTATGTAATTAAGACCAATTATATAATATATATTGTTTGAATTTTAATTTTTATCTAATTTATTTTTTATAATAAATTTTAAATATTTAAAATTATTTATTTTTATATTTTTAAATTAAATATTAATTTTTAACTTTTTTGAGTAAATTTTAGGTATCATAACAATCATCATTAACTAATCATGTACTACTTTTGTAGAATTGGGCTAACAAACTTTCACGTGAGCATGCAATATTTTCGTTAAAAAAATTAATCAATTTGTACGAAGTGAAATTTGGTGTGACGCCCTTCTTCCTGTTTGCTTGAAAGTGTTTGTACATAGAATCGTGGTGGATGTGTTTCATTCATGGTCCCAGCTTCTTCTTCATTATATACAGACGATCATAAACCTAAAAAAAGTAGAGATTATTGACACATTTGAAAGAGAGAGTTTGAGAGGGAGAGGTTTGTAGATTTAAAAAACATTATTGCTTAAGCTTGTAGCAATAAAGGTCTGGAGCATGGTGTCAAAAGAAAAGTCTTTACTTTTGAGTTTTGAAGCATAAATAAATAATGGACATTTTTTAAGGATTTTTAATTTTTGTATACAATAGTATTGGATATATAACCACTATATATATATGCTATTTAAAAATAAGGGATTTTATAATATAATATTAAAATTACTATGACCTAAAAATTTAAAATTTATTTTTTGCTATCCCAAAAAAAAAACTAATGTAAGACAAATTAAAAGAACAAAAAAGAATTATACAAATTTTGTTTTAGATATGCAATAATTCAATCCATTCACTAGAGAGAAGATATACACAAACCTTTACAAGGCATATTTGGTTCCGCTATTCAACTCTTAGAAAAGAAAATAATAGTTAAAATTAATAGTTAAATTAGTCTTTAAAAGATGAAGTATTTTTTAAATTTGTTTTTGAAATTTTTTTTTAATCAAATTGGTCTTTTAAAAGTTGCAAATCAATTATATATGTCTTTCAGTTACTCCATACATAATTTTTGTCAATGATTGATGATGTGAAATGTTAATTGATAGCATACATGACACATAACATATTCAATTAGACGTTGACTAAATATGTTTACGAAAATCTATCAATTTAGTCACTCGGTCATATTAGGAATAAGATTTTTGTAATTAAAAAAAATGAGTAAATTAAAAAATTTTCATAAATATATTTGGTCAATATCTAATTAGACATATCAGGTATTATATATGTTATCAATTAACGTTTTATAACATTAATCTTTAAAGAAAATTGTTAATGAAGTGACTGGAAGATAAGTATGATTAATTTTCAATTTTTAAAGGATCAATTTAATTTAAAAAATCTTTCAGGACAAATTTAAAGAATTTTTTATTTTTTAGAGACTAATTTTACTATTAACCGATAATAGTTATGAAATCTATGATTCATGTAGTGTTATAGCTCATCTGCAACAGCAGGTATAGAATCAAACTTAAGCATGTGAGGCAATACATTCTAGACCTTCTCCTTTTTTGTTCCATCTCTAAATTATGATCTCAATCTCATTTTCAGTGTTCTGGACGGGTCCAATTTCCATTCATGAGGCGTAGAAAATGAGGACTCTTGTGAATATAAGAGATTACATATTGAATGAGCTTTGTCTTTTCTTTTGGCCATATTAGGGTTTGGATAATTAAGTAGTGTACAAAATTGAATAAACCAAGATAGGGACACATAAAAATGTGCATGAGAGTCACCTTAATCTTTTTAATTATCTTCATAGCCATATATATATATATTATACATGAACATGACGACTCAAAATTCAGATTTCACAAGATTTTTGTGTCTCCTACATACACGTGCATGTGTAACACTCTTCATTTATTTCATCACCATCAACCATGCAGAAAGTTGTTGACACTTCATTATTAGTACTACTTGCTTCTCCCCCCTCCCCCCCTTCTCTTTCTCATATTCATGCTTGTATTTTTCAAAGAAAAGGATAATATATAAATATATATCATTATCATCATCATAGTGTTTTATACATTATTACATGTATATTTGTCTTCACTAAACAAAAAACAAAAAATTATTCCCTCTATTATATGTGCTTTGCTTTAATTTAATTTGTAAAGCCACCATGGACCCCCACTAGCTTCTATTTATTAATTTCAAACCACTATGTGATATAATAATATAATGTTGATGTGTGTTAGAAATATAGTTTAATATATATAGAGACGCAAAGGACTAATAACCACAAAAAGAAGAAAAGAAGAAAGCAAAAAAAAGCAAAAGAAAGGAAAAGAAAGAAAAGATAGAGATACAAAAGACAAACCACAAAAGAAGAAAAGAAAATAAAATATAGAAGATATACATAAAAATATCACCAATAATTTAAATTGAAGTAGATTGCTTATACATAAATATATAATAAATAATATTAAAAATTAACTTTTTTTTAGCTAATATCAACTAATTTTTATTAAAATTATTTTGTTTATCTTAAATTTTAGATTGTAAATCATAAATTTTGAATTTTAAATTATTAATCTAAATTCTAAAATTGGCCAATGTGAATTAGTTATCTAAAAGTTGAATTCTTTTATAATTTTTCATATATATTATATGTATAATTAACTTGTGACCAATACAATAACATCATTAGATTCATTTAATTTCAGGTATAATAAAAAGTTAATTGTAAGTATGATTTAATTTACTTGGTGAACCACCCCACCACTTGTTATTTGTATATTAATTCAAACCAAGTAATTGGCTCATACTATGTATTATTATTCAATGCTAAATTAATTCTCCTGGGGTTTGACAAACTCAATTAGACTACTCATATTAGCCTCGTTAAGTTAAATGCAATATCTTAATTAATGAGATGAAGGGTACTAGTACAATTTATTTGAGTCAAAGCAAAAGAGAAAACAACCCCACAGAAAACTCAGTGACAAAGTAAAATCTGGATTTTGTCGCTATATGTGGAGTGTGGGCAAAACCTGAAAATGGCAAGCGTGCAACAAATGTAGGGCAAGAAGAGCAGCATCCCCACACGTGCAGCAGCTTTGTGGCGTGTCATGTTCCTACCAAGCTTCAATAATTGAATAAAAGCCAATATTATAAGCGAGTCAAAATAAAATAAAGTGAGTAACTAAAGTTATATGTATATGCATACACCCTAAAAGTTAAGGTGAGTATCAATATGGGAAATGAAATGTTTTCAGCTTTACCAGCAAGGACAAATCCTGAAATTTTAATAGATAAATTTTTTAGTTTTTTTAATTATATTTTTTATTATAATTATATTTTTGATATCACAATTATATGAAAGAAACAATAATATTAATAATATATTATAAAATTATTTTCAAAATTTATAGTATATTTTAAAGACTTAAATATATAATATTAAATTAATTAGGTAAAAAATATTAGTAAGTTAAATAATTTAAATATAAATCCATCACATAATAAAAAATAATATATATAAAACTACTAAATTACATCATATTTTTATTTCCTTGAATGCATATCTCATGTATAGATATAGTATTTTAAAATTTTGAGAGGTAAAACAAGGTCACTACTCACCCTTTTATATTCGTTCCTGTTTACCAATAAATTTTGTTCGATCCTTAACTATTTGTTTAAAGAATAAAATATTTGTTACTACTTTAAATATTTTTAATTAACCTGTAATAGTAAATAATTAATTTAAATAATTTCTGTAAAAATTTTCGCTACGAATTATAAAAACATATTTATTTTGTTTTTCAAACAATGATTAATAATAAAAAAGGCATCGCTTTCTAAAAAGTACATGTACATGGTGAAAATACAATATTAAAAATCACTAATTTGAAATAACAATTTGTTTTATCCTAAATCAAATATTTAGTAAATATATTTTATAGAAAAAGTCTAGGAGGCCAGCAGTTTTATTGAATTTTGGCCAGCATGTAACCAGCAGAGAAAGGTGAGTCATTGGATGAAATCTCACACCAATCTCACACCATCAAATCATCATTAATGACTAGTTGATGGCTAACAATCACAAAAATTGCTGACCCCTAGCATTGCTCTATTTTATATTATATATGTATATTATTGCAACTAAGAATTAATAAATAAGAATATAAGTAAAAAAGAATATTAAAATATTATTTAATCTTATTAAACATCAAATATAATTGAACAAATTTTTATATGAAGATTATTTATACATGCTACAAAGAAAGTAATCCATTATCTTTTTTATACATAATATAATAAAGGGTATAGTATGAAAACTAAAAAATATTTAGAAGCTACCACCAAGAACCTATAATATTGCAGCTACATGCATCCACATACACATGTCTTTTCCTTTTGCATTTTCTTTTGTTTCCTTTTCTGGTTTTTCGCTATGTGTAAGGCTCTGTCTTGATCTGCATGTTGTATGCAGATATGTATATATGTGTGTGGTTCACTCACCATCAACCACATCACTCAGAGTTGGGGGATGAAGGATATGACAATTCACAACAACATATCACCCAGGAAATTTTATATCATTACACTAAAAGATAAATAAAATTAAAAATTAACATGTAATTTGTCAATGTTGATAAAGTACTTTAATTTGAAAACCAAAAAAATTATTGTTGAAAGACATGATTTTTAAAATTTTCGATTAAGCGAATCCGGATTGATTTTATTATGATATCACTTTTTTCAAAAGTTTAATCTGATAGAATAAAACATATGAATGATTATATTTTTAACACAGTTTTTTCAAACAAAAATTTCTTTTAAATTTACTTGAATTATTTTGCATATACTTTCTTTTTTTTATCTTAAGTTTTTTTTTTGGGAATAATAAAAATCGCCTTCTAAATTTTTTGATGATACTACTTTCTCCTAACAACAACTTGATCCATTTGCAATTGGTTTCCTTAGAAGTTAGAACCATGCTTTTAAATATGTGGTTTCAATAACGTGACAATGCAAAATTGAAGTAGTGGAAAAAAAACTTATGCTTAACGATGACTACAATAATGCAATAAACCCTACTAATAATTTTATTAAACTGCCATGAAATCTTTTTTTTAAAGTTTAATCTAATAAAAAAATGTAATTAATAATTAATTGCTACCTGTAATTGCAATTACTGAACCTAATTTATAACCTTGGTGGGACCAAAAGAAAAAAAAAACGCAAAACCCAGAATATGCGGATTTTGTGTGTATAATAATATGTTTTAGTGTTGTCTACATATGAGTGTTGTGTGTTTCAATCTGCTTCAGGTTTTGTCCTTTGACAATTGACATATATAGTCCCCCCTTGCGGCTCGCCGACACATAAACACACACCAAACTTATAATAAAAATCCATTGGATATGATGCATTGTATGTGTATGTGAGTGCCAAATCTCTACTTAATTTTGTGTCTCAACCATGCTAATAGCAGGTTTTCAATGTGTGGAATTTGACCACCATAAATATTGTTCAGCTTTTTTATCTAATGAAAATGATCGATGGATTGATAATAATTAAGGATCGTTAATGGTTTGTTTGGACTAGAAAAGAAAATCAGAGGACATAATGATAACATGAGAGGGAAAAAAAAAAGAGAATGAATAAAGTACATTCATCTTACCTATGAATATTCAGCTCTAAATATTTTGTATAGACAAAACGCGCGTAAACTAAATAAATTAGTATAGTCCAATTCTTTTTTAAATAAACCACTTATTCTCTTTTTTTAATTTATTTACTAGAGTTACTAATAAAAAATGTTGATTAGATATTTTTTTAAATAGATAATTTTTTAGAATCAAATAATGTTAAAATTCTGATGATGAAGGATGATTTTGCAGTTAACAAATAAAAAAAATTAGAGAATGATGTTTTTGGTTTTCTTTCAATAAAAAGTAATATTCACATACATTTTCTGTTGTATGTTACAGAATTCTCCCATTTTATATATTTAAGGTTCTAACTCTTTTCTCTCTAATCCTCAATTCATAGCTACTCTTTTTTAGTTTTAACTCTATTACTCTCCTCAGCCCCTTCAAACTCAAGAGATCTCTTGTGATCTTGAATTTGTTCTTGAATTTTTCAAAAGCATTTAGAGATAAGAGTTTGGTACAGATATCAACAATCTGATAAAGTCCTGAAACATATACAATATATAATTTTTGTTGATTCATTTTATCTCAAACAAAATGAAGATTGAGTTCAAAATATTTGGTGCGACTATACATAATTGGATTTGTAGATATTTGGACAGCACTAACATTATCACAGTAAATCGTAGGAGTGCCATAGACAGGAATATATAACTCATACAGCAGATTTTCAAGCCAAATAATTTTCGTAGAAGTGTAGCGAAATTCAGCTTCTATACTAGAATGGCTGAAGGAGTGTTGCTTTCTGCTAGACCAGGCCACTAAATTTTCACCAAAATAAACACAGTACCTAGAGGTTGAGCGCCGGTCATCCACATTAGAGCCTCAGTTTGCATCAGCAAAAGCGAAATTTGGAAATTGAGAAGAGGGATGAAAAATAAGACCCTGATCTGTTGTTCCGAAAAAATATATGATGATACGCTTAAGAGCTTTCTAATGAGAGATCAAGAATTTGTGCATGAATTGGCTGACTTTATTAACAGCAAAACAAATATCAGGTATAGTGAGAGTGTAATATTGCGGGACACCTACAATAGACTTGTAATGTATAGGGTCATCAAATGATTCAGCACTAGATTGAGATAGCCTTTTGAAAGATAACATAAGAGTTGGAACAGGTTTCGAATCATGCATGCCAGATTTTAACAACAAATCTTTGATATATTTGGTTTGGTATGAAAGGTAAAAGTCAGATTTTAATTGAAGAGCCTCTATACCAAAAAAGTAATTAAAAGTATCAAGATATTTGGAAGTAAAAATGTAATACAGTTTAGTCACTATAGATGTTATAATTAAAGAATTGTTACCTATGACTAATGTGTCATCTACATACACCAATATATACACACTATAAACAGTAGTTTGTAAGCAAAAGAGGAAAAGATCAGACCTGGTGCTCTTAAAGTCGAACTAAGCAAGAGTTGAAGATAATGTAATATACCAAGCTTTCGGAGCCTGTTTTAGGCCATAGATGGCCTTATTGAGTCTGCAAACCTGAGAAAAGGGATGCAAAACAATATCAGAAGATTGTGTAATATATACAATTTTATTTAGAGTGTTGTTTAAGAAAGTATTATTAAAGTCATATTGGTGAATTGTCCAATTTTCGGAGATCGCAATAGTTAAAATAACATGAATGGTAGAGAATTTGATAATGGGACTAAATACTTTAGTAAAATCTATACCTTCAACTTGATAATTTTCAAGGGCTACTAATCTAGATTTGTATCTCTACACTTCACCAAAGGTAGATCTTTTAATAGCATACATCCACTTTGTCCCAATAACCCTACTATTAGACGGGAGATCAACTAGTCTCTAAGTCTGAGTGCGTTGTAAAGCATTCAGTTCAGCAAGTATAGCATCTTTTCAATGTGGTAAAGTGAGAGCTTTCTTAACAAAAGATGGTATGGTTTGAAGATGCTGAGGATCAAAATCAGATATAGAAAATGCGAATTTAAAAATCTTTAGTCTAAAAGAGGCATATTTGGATCTAGTTATCATAGGATGATTATTTGTAGTAGAAGAATTTGAATTTTGAAGGGGTAAGTGAATTTCAATGCTGAAGATAGGGATTGAAGATAAAGAGGATGGAGGGTGAGATGAATTTGGATAAGGTGGAAGAGATGGAGAAGATGCTACTGAATTTGAAATACAAGAATTTATTGGTGTGTATGCAAGATGGTAAGTGTGAGAGGAAGATACTTGTGTATGAGACGAAGAAGATCCAGAATGATTTTCAGCAGTAAGGATGTTAGAAGAAGAATGCAAAACAGGCGTAGTTAAAATTGTATGAGAAAATTGTACAGAGACGTGTTTAACAATATGGGTATGAAATAATTCAAAAAAAATTATCTCATCAATTAGCAATTTCTAGAGATAATAATCTTACCAGATTTAGTTAAGCATTTGTATCCTTTATGATTTGGAGCATAACCAATGAACACAACAAGAACAGATTTAAAAGCAAATTTTTTTATCATTATATGATTGTAAATAAGGAAAACATCCACAACAAAAAATCTTGAGAAAAGAATAATTTGGAGATTTTTGATGTAAAAGTTCATACGGAGATATAGCATGAGTGGTAGAAGATGGCAATCTATTAATGAGATAGGTTGTGGACAAAAAAGCACCATCCCAATAAATTAGGGGAGTAGAAGCTCTAGCTAGCATAGACAATCCGATCTCAAGAATGTGTCTATGTCTTCTTTCAGCCCTCCTATTTTGTTGATGGGTGTAAGGACATGAAAATCAATGTTCTATTTCATTGTTGGTGAGAAATTCTGTAAAAGAATGGGATAAATATTCCCTTCTATGATCAGATTGCAAAGTCTTAATTTTAAGACCGGTGTGATTTTTTATTTGATTCTTAAATTGAACAAATGCTTGAAAAACCTAAGCTTTAGTATGCAGCAAAAAATAGAGGTATACCTAATAAAAGCATCAATAAATGAAACATAGTAACAAAAATCATGTAAGATAGATTTGGAAAAATATCCCATATATCTGTGTAAATCATGTCAAAAGGTTTATTGAATTGAAAATCATCTTTAACAAATAGTAAAAAATGCATTTTGCCCATACAACAAAATCTGCACAAAGTATTTATTTTTATTGAATTTGATATAGGTATATTACATGAGTTCAACATTTTCTTAACAACTATAAAAGAAATATGACCTAATATATCATGTCAAGCAGAAAAAGAGGAGCATCTCACACTAAAAACACGAAGATAAGCAAAAATAGATGATGAAAAAGAAGTACAATTAAAAATAGGTAAACCAGAAGAGAAAACACGAGCTGCATTGCTGGAGAGAGAAGAAAAAGTGGCATAAGTCATAAAATTAGAATCGGTTGAAAGAGAAGTAGCAATTGCAACATGATGAAAATGATATACACCATTATTAGGCACTTTGAAGCAAGATCTGATGAGTGTCCTGAGATTTAACCACACAATGATTAGCATGAAATTAAAAAAAATAATTATTATCTTCAGCATATTTTTGCATGCTTATCAAATATTCAGACATATCAGGCATGAATTAAATTTCTCAATAAAAAATTTTGATTTGTATCAAGAGACACCAAATAACTATGACCAATGTGGGAGATACGTAAACCTATTCTATTACTTAGCAGAACCTGATCTGAATTTACAAATTCTGATGTAAAAAGTAAGTCTGACTGATCAGGAATTATGTGATATGAGTCCCCGTATCAAAAATCAAGAATGTTCAGAGAAATTTAAAGTAGTAGCCATGAAAGATTGTATATTCTAAAAATTGAATGGGGTGGGAGTAGGAACAGGTGATGAATTCGGACCAAAACTAGATTGAGGAGAAAATTGTTGATCATACCAGTAAAAATATAAAATCACAGTGTGACCAAACCTACCACAAACTCGACATTATGATTTTGATGAGAAAGAATTCTGAAATCGTGATCTTCTACCATAACCCGTAGCAGCTCCTCTTTCTCTTCTTGATTGAAAACCTCTACCAAATGATGTTTGAGTGAAATTGGATTGTATTTATTCGAATTCATTTTTTTGAAATCTCTCAAGCATATCTTCATACCCAAGAAGCAAGGATTCTACTTCCAAAAGGGTGATATCGTCAGAAAATAAAGAGTAGTCTTCAGTTAGCCCATCAAAGATGGTATCAATGTGCTCATCAATTAATAGCAGTTAAAGCATCTACTATGATCTGAATCTGTTTGAGGTACTCTGTGGCGGATAATCCAACTTTCTTAATGGTTTTAAGTTTGAGTTTTAATTGTTTTACCTAAATTGTGGAAGTGTGAGAGATATAATCTTAAATGCACTGCCATACTTGATAAGCAAAAACACAATTAAGCATCTTGTTCTTGATTGACGTTTCTATGGACGAGCATAACCAAGTCATCAAGTAATGATCTTTGGCTTTCCAGTTTTTGTATGCTGCAGATTTAGTGTTTGTTTGTTTCTCAGCCTCCGTTGAAAATTTTGGAGGAATCTTTTCTTGAATCAGATGATCTTCAAATTTTGTTTATTGTACGAGAGTATATAAAAATTTGAAATATATTTAAATTTTGTTTGTTGTATGGGAATATATTTAAAAGATGATAAGCATGAAGTTGATGCACGATAAATAAAACAAAAAAAATGGGAAGAGAATTGAAACGGTTATCCCTCACTTACTTATTCCCATCAACCACTCCTAACGATTGCCAAACCGTTTTCTCCTACTCTTCCTCTATTTTATTTATTTCCATCAACCTCTCCTAACAATTAGCAAACGGTTATTTTCCACTCTTCCTCTATTTTATTTATCTCTCTAACACACAATTAAAATGGTTATCTCCCCATTCTTTCTTTATTTTATTTATCCATCAACTTCACGCTTTCCATCTTTCAATTTTTAGGAGTAGGCATAGTTACCGTATTTATTCTCATCATAAAACTTGAATATTAAAAAATTACACATATTTTATTTACAATGTAAACAAGATACGTGCAAAATTATCTCATTTACAGTATAAACGAAATAAAAGAAGAATATTTATTTCGATAAATATTTTTTAAATTATTTATTTTTAGTAATTATTATAATTTATTTATTTATTAAAATAAAAAATCCTTTTTTCCTTTCATATCATATTTTCACCACCACTTGAATAATAAGGCAACATTCTTTGAGTTAGATGGGCTTCGACTCATTTGTCCCTCCTATTGATAGTACAAATATATATAAGATAGATGGTAAGAATGTTTACTTTTTTCATTTCATTTATTGACATAACTAACATATTAAATGCACGAAATGTGTTCTAGATTTTTTTTTTCTTGAACCCTACCTACCTCAATGATAGTAGTATTGAATCGTTGAATCTGCATTCATAGTAATATTTTGGCAAATGAAATTCAATCCCTTCCTACACAATTATTATTGTCTAATTCTTCGGACAAAAAACAAATGCATTTAGGTATATAAAATGCAATCTACATAATAAAAAAATAATAAATAAAGAAGTACCTAAGCACGTTTGCACGGTTCATTAATAATGCCCATAAATGCAATGTTTGTGCCTTAATTAACGACATTATTATTATCTATATGGTTAATCAAAGAGAAAGAAGAATGTATGTATGTATGTAGTTCTAATGTTCCTTAAATCTAGCGAGTTGTCCATGCTTTGATTGGGGGAAGATTATTGTTAGTAGAAAAAACAAGAAGCATATATATATATGGTCAGTAGGTACAAAAGCATATAATGCTAGATAAGTAGTCCATTTTAATTCATTTTATATATCTATTTGCTTGTTCCTTTGTGTTTGGTATGAATGGTCAGAAAATTAAAATAAATAAATAAATAAAACATACTACATAAGGTG
>NC_029773.3:84362934-84364187 GCF_000817695.3 Arachis duranensis | reverse complement strand
GACATTAGGGACGCAAATTAGCTAGGGTTGTTAAGGCTATTAGCAATGTCATTTGTTGAGCCAACACTTATATATAGATTGTCATCTTAATTTTTTAATTTAATATAAAATAAAAGACAACACACTACTAGAAAAATCAGTTTTAGCGACTATTTATTTTACTTTTATTAACAATAACATAGCCGCTAATATATTTACCGACAATTAGATATTAGTCGTCTTATAATTTATCGCTAAAAAATTTTAGTTGCAATTATACAATTGATGACAAAAAAATTTTTGTTGGCCATTTTTTTGTGTCTTTTTAGTGGCGGTAAAAATATATAATTGTCATTATAATATATAATAATAATAACAAATACATATGTTATAAAAACATAAATTAAATAAAATATATAATAATTATTGTGTTATTGTCACTAAAAATAATTTTTGTTATAGTAATTAAAAATTAAGAAATAATAAAGGAATATTCAGATACACAACTCATTATGATCATAAATATTATTTGAACATGAACGGGGTAATTATATATATGAACATATAGCTGTTAATTAGTAGTACATACACTATATAAAACATGGTTTCGGCTAATTATTGGAGATAAATATTCCTAGAGTGAAAAAAATATGTTGTAATGGGTATTGCTGCAAACCATGGAGATCATCATTTTGTCTTATCTATATAATAATTCTTTTTTATATTATAATGGAGTATTAGTGATGTCATGAATTTTTTTTAATTTAAATTAATAAAAAAATACTTAAATAATTATATTTCTAATACACTCTTTTATATAACAGTCTCTTTTAATTTTATGTAAATTTTTTTGTTAGATATTTTTTTATTTATTTTATACTAAATTTTTTTTTTCGAATCAACAAGGATTGAGTTTTAGATTTTTAGATTATAAAAATTTTGATACTATATCATGAAATTATTATTTTTTAAAAAAATTTAAACTGATAGAAAGAGATACATAAATAATATTTATGTCCAAAAAATTAATAAAAATATTATTGTAGAAATACTTAATATAATGGAGTGATTAGTTTATTATTAAAATAATACAACTTGAACAGGGGAAAAATTTTATAATTTAAGCAATATAAGGGATCGAAGTTAACTGTTTTGAGATTACTGTACATAAATAGAGGATGAATCACAAAAATATTTATTCTTCAAATAATATATTTGTTTGATTCGGCCTACAATAATGAAGCCAAACTTGTGCTATAGTTAAATTAGGCAAG
>NC_029773.3:84328096-84362877 GCF_000817695.3 Arachis duranensis | reverse complement strand
GATCTTAAAAATGGTAACACCTTGAGACTTCAATAATTCATTGCTGTGAGTTAGTGAATGACAACAATGGAAGTGAGCAATATATAGAGCTGCCATTCCATCTATAAATAATATACTTGCTAAGTTAAATATAATAATGAATAATTGTTATTATACATTGATATAGGTCTGTATAATATTGTCCTATATTTTGTCCCTATTTTCCTCTTCTCATCTAAAGCTAAGACTATATAAGGCATAATTATTACTTGAACATTCTGTTTTTATCATGTGACTTATTATCTTAATTATGGTTAATTATTTGACAAGAATAATGAAACGTTTACAAAGAGCTTTTGTAGTAGTTGTTTGATTAATTCATTAATATTCGAAATTTACTCCTATCATGTATTATTCTATGAACAATAACTAAAAATTTATTTTAATTTATCTGTTTTAGTGTCTTGCCACCACTTGCTCTAAATTGAAATTTGATATTCTATTGATTTTTTATCGCAAGATATAATCAGACATTTTAACTCTCCAAATTCTCCTAATGAAATGATAATTGATTGATGATATATATATACACATAGCCTTTTGGGGATGCGCGCACGCAGAAATTGTTCAGGATTCGCTATTGAACATGTCGGGTTTGGCTGGATAACCGACAGATGAGACTCATCGACTATAAGATAGACATGCATCATATGCATTTGTATGGTTTAATTGAGTTTGCATTTGTTTTGGATTGACTAGTTGCTTAACTGTAATTAACTGTTATCTGATCTATTTGTTGTAACTGCTATCTATACCTGTGCTTTTTTTATCTGTTTTGTCTGTGTTTGTTTTTAAGAGATCCCTTTGGCGGGTGGAGGAGGCGCCGAGGGTTGTTCCACCTAGAGTTTTGAGGATTGATGAGAAAGAAAATGAGGATTTAGATTATATTAGATTCTTTAGACATAATCATCTTAATTCTAATTTAGTGAAAACTTTAGGATATAAATATGGGTTGTTGGAATTTTGAAATGCCTTTGGTTTTTCGAGACATTATTTATTAACTATTCAGGCACCTATACCATATTGAGAACTCCCGATTCTTATTCTATACATATAATGTTGTTTTTTCCCGATGCAGGATGCAAGGCATC
This sequence comes from Arachis duranensis, assembly GCF_000817695.3. NCBI lineage: Eukaryota > Viridiplantae > Streptophyta > Magnoliopsida > Fabales > Fabaceae > Arachis > Arachis duranensis. Next base: position 84,361,747 of record NC_029773.3, on the reverse strand, counting down.
TTGCTGAGCATACTGGAGGCTCTGCTGAAGCGAAGATCTATTTTGGGCTTTGTGTTTTGTACCTTGTATATGTATATATGTATATAGGTTCTCCACCTTGTGTATATTTATATTTTGTCCCTCTGAGAGGTTGAATCCACAAAAATAGGACTTATATTTTTTCTTTTGAAAAAAACTTTAGGGTTGTATATATGTATAATTATATTCTGGTTGGCTTTTCTTTCGCAGATCGAATCTGAAACTTGCTATTTGTATCTTTTAATTTGCATTCTATATCATATGTATATTATCCTCTTATGCGTTGTTATCTTTTTGCTTTACGCTTACCCGTTTCATGTGTGACGCGTTTTTTACTTGTTTTGTTCAACTTCTTCTTTAAAACTTTTAATTAAACTTCTTTTCATATATCATATATGTCTATGTATGTATTTTTATTTTTAGAAATTGTAATACTTCACTACTTTTTATTTACGAACTTAAGTGTAAACCTCTATGAGATAGGATGTTACACCAAACAATGTATCCCAATCGGCTATATACTTGACATTGAAGTCTTGGGGATGAAAAGAAAGATCTTCCACCACAATTAAACCTTCCATCATATTGCCTCTTCTACCTGCTGTTCCTCTACTAGCATTGGATTGTTGTTAAAATTTTTCTTGTGTTAAATGAGTTTGTGGAAGAAGAATATCTGGAATTCTATATTTTTCAGTTAGATCATCGTGTGAAAGAATAAGTGTTTAAACTTCAGATAAAGAATACAATTCTAGTTTAAAATTAATTATAAATAATAGCATATGATATTCAAAATTAAGGCCTTAAGAAGAGCTTCTTTGTGTTATTGGGATGTAAGAGGATTTCCTAGAGCGGCAAGAGAATTTGCTATGCTTTTAATGTTGAATATGTAATCTATAGCTAACATACCATGCTTCTTTGTGTTGTAGTTTATTGATTTGTTGAAATAATATTTTATTTCTGTTAAATTTGATGAGCAAATTGCAATTTTACTATTTTGTTGTTGAATGCAAAATTTATGGATGCTAGCATCCAAGAAATGAGGTTATAGACTATAGTCTTTTTGTCTCTATTGTTTGTAGGTTGAAATTTCTTTATTAGTTGATCTATCTTTTTCAGAAGCAAATTGAATGAAAATTAAGAGACAGAGAGCATATTATATAAAAAGCAAAAAATTAAGATATGCTCAAAATTCTAACTAACTCCTACAATTCCCATCAATTTCTATTTTTAACAAATTTGTTTGGTCAATTAGAGCTTTTGCTTCACACATATACTATTTATTAAACTTATTGAACACCATTTAAATAATTTCATTAGTCTTTGGATATCTAAAATAGTGTAGGAATATAATAGGCACCCCAATCATTTTTTTCCTTCAAAAAAATTTAATGTAACGTGTGTAATAGTCAAAATAAAAAGTCTCTTATTTTCTATTGAATTCTCGAAAAAAATATGAATATCTAAAAAGGATATTTTAAGAGAAAAAAAATTAGAATTTGTAGTGCAACCAAATCATTTAAATTTTCTTATATATAATATTTGAAATAGGTATTATTCAAGGTTAACTTAATTATAAGTGATATTATTTTTCAATTATTCTTCACCTATAAGTCATTTTTTGATATAATATACAAATCATTTATATTCACACGCGCACATTCTTCTTCGTGCCGTTATTTTACGTTCTTCTTCTTGTTGTTGTTATTTTTCTTTTTCGTTATCGTCGTCACCAACACCACCTCCTTCACCTCCTCTTTTTTCTCATTCTTTTTCCATTAGAATTTTTTCTCCTGCTTTCTTTTCCTCCTCCTCCTCCTCTATCATTAGTTATCTCGTTGTTAAAGATGATGAATAATTTAAATTTAGATTGTCAATTGAACCAAAACAAAATTGATTATTGTTTTGAATCCAATCAAGTAGTTGAGGTATGGTTCGATTCTAGTTAATTTTTTCGTTAGTAGTTTATAATTCTGTAGGTGAATAATGTTTCATCGTTGATGGCTTAAATTGAATGTAATGTAAAAGTTCTGCATTAAAGAAAATATTTTTCTGTATTTGCAGCACACTTGGATGTAATACGAAAATATTTGAGTGTATTGTTTAAGAATTTTTGGTATATATGTGTTGATAAGTTCTGCATAATTCAAAACTCTTCTTCTCCCTCCTCCTCTTCTTCTTCGACTGCTTCTACTTGAGTTTCTGTTTCTGCTTTTTTGACTGCCTCCGCTTCTGCTTTTGTGACTGTCTCTGCTTCTGATTTTGATTTGTTATTTTCTGATTTTATTGTTGTTGTGTGTTGATTTGGTTGTTGAATTTGTTAAATTTGTGTTGATTTGTTAAATTTATGATTCCTGGATTTGTTGAATTTGTGTTGATTTTATTGATGTTGTTTTTCTTGGTGGTGGAGGTAAATGTGCTGGTGGTGGAGGTAAAGGTGCTGGTGGTGGTGGAGGTAAAGATGCTGATGGTAGTGGAGGGCTTTTTGTCCAGAAAAAGTTAAAAGGACGATTTTAATACGAAAAAAACGTCAAGGATGATTCTAAATAAAAAATTCCGTTGGGAACAGTTTCGATTCTGACCCTCAATGTTAGGGACCAAAACAATACTTATCCCTTATTTTATCTTCTCAAATTTCTTCTTGTTTTACTCTTTTAATAAGAATAAAAAACAAAAAATCAAACAAAGAAAAAGAAGAAACATATAATGCTGCAAAATTATTTGGAAGAGAATGAACTTACATTTATTCAACTAAAAAAAGAAAGAAATAAGGAAAAGAAGAAGAAGAAGAAAAATGCAGTATTAGAGGAAACATTTTTCTGTATTTGCAACAAATTTGGGTGTAATATGAAGATATTTGGGTGTAACACGAAGATATTCGAATGTATTATTTAAGAATTTTCGGTGTATGTGTGTTGATAAGTTCTACATAATTCAAAATTCTTCTTCTTCCTCATCCTCATCTTCTGTTGCTTCTTCTTCTTCATCTTATTTCATATTCTCATAATTCTTTTTGGGAGGAAAAGATCAAACAAAGAAGAAAAAAATACATAATGTTGTAAAATCAATAGAAAGTGGAGGAGAAAAAATGCAGTAACAACAGTAATAAAAAAACGACGATAAAGATGAGATATGCGGAAAAAAGGAGGAGAAATGCAAAAAAAAAAAAAGAAGAATAGAAAAAAGAGGAAGAAGATGAGGAATGCGAGATAAAAAACAAATAACATAATTTCATGCACGTATTATATAAATGACTTATATAATTTGTATGCCAAAAAAATTTGTATGTGTAATCGTACCCATTATTTTTATTTAATTCTGTTCGTATTATCAAATTGGTGATTCCTAATTGAAACTATGAGGATAGAAAGATATATAACATCTTCTCATTTTTTACAATAAAATATTTTGATCTTATCTTTTTTATCCTTTACCAAAATGTCTATATATAACACATTACTCAATGAAAAATGTAAATAATATGAAGCCTCTATTATTGGAGCCAAAGATTTGTAGGGGCCGGTAACGTTTTCCAACCGAGTACGTGCCTATAATTTTTTTTTTTTTCTTACGATGCCTTGGTATTTTTTTAATCCAAATACTGTCACTTCTTATTTAAAAAAAAAAAATTGTGTGTGAGTGCCTGAGTGGGTCCTTGTGTCCCGTAAAGAGATTTGGTATTGTAGAACTACCAAATTAAACTAGCTAGCGATATACAAATTTTAGTTGCTGATTATTAATATTGAAAACTGAGAATTACTATAATAAAGAAAAAGCTTATAGTTAACATAATTGTAATTAAATATCAAAGAAGAAACTTCCAAAACTATCTTAATCCGACATGTGAGATCTTCCGGCCAGGTGGTCCTGCAAAAAATTACAGGAAAATCTAAGAAATCAATTATTAACCATTCGAATAATTTGAGCTCTAATAAATTTCATAATAATCATTTGATGCTGTTTGTCAACCTATTACCTCTCCTTTGTCTAGGAAAGAGACAACACTATCAATTGCTGATTGATACTCATTTTTATTTTTATTGAAGCACATATATATATTTTTTTATAAAAATATTACGTGCACACAAAAAATTAATTATTAAATTAATTATATTATATATTTTGTATATAAATATATTATATAATTTTTTTATATATTTTAATATAATTAATAATTAATTTTAGTGTATATATAATATAGTTAATTTTTTTATTATTATAGATAATTTTATTTAAGTATTTAACCTTTTTTAGATAAGTATTTTATTTTTAAAAATTTGAAATTAAAACCACTGCTACTAGTTAAAAGTCAAAATTAAGAAAATCGCTAACACCCCCAATCTAAGGTTTTACCAGTCCTTAGAAAACCAATATGCCTATGGCACATGCAGAAAAGTCCTATATGAAAAAACCATAAGGAGCCTCCTAAATGTCCTTGTGGTTAAAGTCTGAATCTGCTTTTGAAATAATCGAAGTGAAGCACCTTTATCACCTTTTGAAAAATTATATATATAAAACAAATTTGAACCTTTGGAGCTTAGACAAGCTTCAGGAAATTAATTATATAGTTTTAAAAAATTATTTACTATTTAATATCCCACATGTACATAGGGTTTAACGCACAAGGGACTATAGCAATTTGAATTTCTCATGTTCTTTCATAGTCATATCAAGGGGAAAATTGTAATAATAAATTTTTGAAGTAGTACTACACCCTACACCCTTGATTTGAATTGGGAAAGGGTTATGGAATATATGTCTTTTGGTGGAAAAATTAGCATGCGAGATCTTAAAAGCTGCTTGCATGGTTCTCTTGCTTGGGGATAAGCATAAATAATAAAATCCCTTTCAAAAGAAAATTTGTGTACCAAAGGCGTGAAATCTAGAGCTTGTACTTAAAGGCCAGGTTCTTTTTTCTTTTCTTGGTAAAAAAAATAAAACTACTAAATTAAATTGGTTTCTAAAAATTTTTTAACTGGATTAAAAAAATAGTAAATTAGTAAAAAAAAACCCTCATAAAAGGAGATATGTAAACCCAAGATACCCAATATATATTTTTGTGAAGAAATCAATATCATCTAACAAATCTCATGTAGTTGGATTTGATGTTTATATACTAATTGCTTAAAAATATTAAATATAAAAATTTAATTATATACTACTATATTAATACAATAATAATAAAGTCTTATCACATTAAATAAAGTTAGTTAGATAGATCAAACGACGTTATTGTACTTTATTATGTCTATAGTAAGATTATTGATACGTAAATTTTCTTTAACTACCTCATGTATGATCTTTTTATATTTTTCTCTATCTCATTCGACATTTGTCACCTGACAATCTTCCATCTCATTCACTCTCTTAATCACGATCTTCGTCTCATATATTCAAACCACTTGATATGAGATTCTACTATCTTTTCTATAATAATAAATGCTACTTTAACTTTTTCTTTTATATTTTCGTTCATTTTATCTATACATGTGTGATTGTTCATTCATGTTAACATTTTCATCTCGACCACACATAACTTATTTGTATAATAAAAATAAGGAATTGGATTATAATATAATGTATATTATTTTGAAAATAAAAAGTAAAATGAATGTGTATATAGATAGATATCCAAAGTTAGATAGAAGAGGAGATGCATGTCAGTTATTGCAGGTGATGGTGGAGAGGGTCCCCTAGGTGCTACCTATTTATACAATTTTGTGCAGTTCTATGTCTTGTTTCCAAACCACTTTGGTCTATAAGAGAGTGTACTCTAATTCAGATGCAAGTATTTGGTGCCTCTTTCTTTCACAAACATGACATGAGAGAAACCCAAAATGTCCCAATTTTTTCATTTCCCTTTATCAAAAGAAAAATAAATAAATAAATAAATGGTATTATTAGAGAAATTAATAATGAAACTATTTATTTGTTTATTTATATTTATTTTATACACGTTTACATGAAAGCCAAATATATGACCCTACAGTCTTTTTTGCAGTCTGTATTCTGCAGCTCATAAATGAGTTCTCTTTTTGACAAAAATTCTTCTAACCCCATTTTATTTTCCCATGGACCATAGCCATAGTGCATAGTGAATTTTATGGTACATCCATCAGTTACATATTCCATTATTACTATCAATCTTTTGACAGAGAGATAAATTTCCTCTGTCCTGGCTTCTATCTGCACTCTATTTTTTATTAGAATTCTAAAAATAATAAAAAATAAATAAATTGAAAGATGTAGATATAATTGATGACTCTAAAATGATCTAATAGAAAAATAATAAAGATTATGAAATCTTTCTAATTTTTACTTTTTCTTTCATAAAATTGTAAAAATAAAAAATAAAAATTCAAAGCAAACATATATTTAGATTTTATGCGACAGCTATTTCACAACAAAAGTACATAAACACAAGAAATACAAATGTTTTAAATAGACAGAGACGGAAATCTTGAAACAAAATTTGTCTAATGTATACTTTTTATCCAAAAATTATAAACAGAAAAACAAGAACAAAGACTTACCTTTTTAATATAAAATCAGATACACTAAAATCAGTCACTAAAATCAATTATTAATATAAAATATGGTAAAAATTTAAGTGTAACCGACTTTACGTGAAGTTGATAATTAAAAATTGTTAGATGAAAATTTAGTCAAATCAGTCAAATAATCTAACGACTCTCAATTATCAACTTCACGTGAAGTTGACTGCACCTGAGTTTTCACTATAAAATATATGTTAAACCACACATATATTTATACAAAAATACATTGATAGCTGGTTTTAATGACTGATTGAGTATATAAATAGTATTTTTATTTTGCAATTTATCTGTTTTTCAACAAACACATTTTAGGTTTATCTTAAAACATCATAACATTTCAATAAACAAGACTACAATAATTAATGACCAAATTTTGATTATTGATCACTAGAGTATATACTTAATTATTAATTACTTGCCAAATTATATTACATTACATTATTACATGCATTATAAAGAGACAAAATTCATGTGACAAAACAGAATAAAAACTGACACATTAGAAATTTATCCAAGAAGGGTTGTTATTAACAATAATAATTCTACATTACATTACATAACATAACCAGAATCTTTGCCACATCATTCTGGATACTATAGTAAGTTTTTTTTTCTTTTTTTTTTTTATCAGAAACTAAAATAAAGTAACTATAATAAATATTATATATTGATATTGATGATGAATTTGATTAATTATGGATGCTACCTTGTTTGTGTGAAATCAAACCAAATTTGCTTGAAGACCTTGATGATGAGTTCATGATACTCATCTGAATTGAGAGAGAGGTAGCAAGCAAGAAGATCCTCCAAGTCCTTTGAGTTCCTTATGTTGTTCTCCACAATCATCTCCACCATTGATTCTCTGAAATCCTTCATTGGATTCAAGGATGACTTCACTACAGCAAAGCTGCCGGAGATGCTTCTCCGGCAGCCGGAGCTCGACGACACGCTTCTCCGGCCATTACTATTGTTGTTATTATTGTTATTGAGCTTGTTCATTAGCTTTGGTGAATTGATCTTAACCTTCATACCTGGTGAATTATTCAGAGAGAATCCTCTAACATAGTTAGTAGTAGGGTTGTTCTTCTTCCTCTGTTCTTGTTCTTGTTGTTGTTCCTTCACAATCTTCTTAACCTTCACGGTTTTTTGTTCTTCAGCCATGGTGGTTGTTCTTGGTTTGGTTATGATTGGAGGCAAGGACTCAAGCTCAGAAAATGAGTCATCAAATTTATGATGATGATGATAGTGTTTTTTTCTTGTTGAAACAAGTGAATTCTTGTCCACATCTATGACTATGTCACTGTTGGTGGTGTTGGAAAAAGAAATCATTTCATCAAATGATGAAGACTCTGTTGTTGTTGTGGTGGTGGTGGTGGTTGGAAGAAGAACATGGTCTGTTCTGAAATTTGGTTCATTGTTGTTAGGGGAATCTTCTTTTGGTGAATCTTCATGAAATGGAGGTGTTGATGAATATTCTTGGTCATCATAAGGTGGAGAATCTGATTTGTTATTGGTCCAAACAGATTCAATGAGTGTGGTTGTTGTTGCTCTGCAGCTACAATTAGCAGCAGAAGAGACAGAGGAGGAGGAAGTAACTAACTTTGGTGATGACGATGACGATGATGATGTTGTTCTTCTTTTCCTAATTCTTCTCTCTCTTTGTTGTTTTGATGATGAAGATTTTCTTTGTGGTGGTGAATCTTTGGGGTTATTTTGGTAATTGAGCTCCCTTGTGAAGTAGTAAGATTTTCTTGGGGTGCAATGGTGGTGGGGGAAATGGGGTTGTTGCTTTTGTTGTTTTGGTGAATGAGCGGCGGCGGTGGCGGTGGCGGTTGATGGTGGTGGTTGGTGGTGGTTTTTCTTTTTGGTGGTGGTTTGTTTTCTTCCCTTAGACATATTATCTCTAAGTTTGTAAAACCAAGCATTTGGGATCATATCTGAAAGCTTAAACTTGTAATTTCCCATTCTCTCCTTTGTGAGTGTTTTGTGTTGGGGATGGGACAACAAAAAAGAACACTCTATGAGTGTGTCTGCCTTGACACACTTTGGGTCTTTTTTCTTCCTTTCTTTGTGTTTGTGTGAGATTGGGGTCCACAATAGAAGAAAAAAAGGTTTGGCATTTGAGGGGAAATTTGGTGGAGGTAAGGTAGGAGGAAGTAACCAAGTTGGGTTGGTCTAGTGGTTAGTTCACTAGTCTGTTTAAGTAAGTGTTGGGAATTTGAATTTCACCTTGTACATGCAGTAATTCATTGGCCAACGGCAAATCTCTTAAATAGAACTCAGTACTGCAACGAATTAGTTCTTGGCCTGTCAGGTTGAGGGATACCATGGAAACAAAAAAAAAAGGTAGGAGGAGGTAGTGCTGAATCACATACATTGTCACACTAATTTCTATTTAATACCTAACCTAATAACAAATTATTTTCATATAAAAATCACCTTCTTCATTCCTTCAGAGTTCAGATACTCTTTCTATTTTTCTTTTAGCATAATCACTATTATTGCTCCACCCACAATGTAGAACAATAATAAGCAACAATGTTACATTATTCTACAAGTTATACTGGAGATAGAAGTGACTATGCTCACTGATAATTTAAAAAAATACTAAAAATTTAATAGAATTTATTATTTGTGGTCAATAATTAATTATCAATATTTAAAAATATATGTTAAAAATATGTTATTAAATTACTAAATTAAAAAAATTAAACTGATAATTATAATGACAAAAAAAATCCTACTATTTTTTAATATTTGTCTTTAAAAAATATAATAATATAATTTTTTTATAGTCTTATTTATACTATTCATTTGATCTTCATCACTAATATTTATTCTAATTAAGAACTACTTATCGTAATAAATGATTAATAGAATAGAAAAACACCAATTAACGGTCTTCGAAACCAAATAAAAATAATAATGTATCTATAAGAAGGGTTAGTTCAGTGGAAATAACCATTATTTAATCATAAATTACAAGAAGCATTAAAACATATTGTTATTTAATGGAAATTATAAAGTATGGACACTTTGCTAAGTTATCGTATTTTTCTGTCGAATAAATTTTAGATATGACACTCATTGATATTTGTCTGACACGTGTGTCCAACTGTGTCTTAATAAAAAATAAAAATATTTTTGGACATACCTAAATATAAAAAAAATTTATATTTTATATATATATTATATTTTTATATCTTATAAAATTTTAAAATTTGTGTGGCCGTGTGATATCGTGTTCCGTATCCGAATGGGAAAGTAATGTTACAACTTACAATTATTTATTATCTCGCTATCTTGGAGTGTTCCTTTGAGAATGGTTCCACATATATGTATACATGAGCGATACCTGAGCAGAAATGTTAATGATTTATGGAGTTTCAGGCACAGAATCGTTTGTCCACGTGGATTACATGCTGACATGTTGTCTCATAGCAAAACAAAACAAAACAGCATAACTAAGACCAAATTTGTGCGTGGCTCATTCATGCGAGTTCACTACTTCACTTCCTGTTTTTTCACTCTGAGTGAAATTTTGTAGCACACACATCAGATCATCAAATACTAATAACCAATTTTCTAAATATTCATGCATGTCTTAATTCAACTTAGAGAGCCATGTGTTGCTATTGGATGCTGGTGTCACGGATGTTAAATCTATTATTTTATTTTTTTTTTTGAAAAGAAAAAAAAATCCCATGTTGACACAAAAATCTTTTCTGTGTAATTAAAAAATTAAATATACTATCTGTATACAAAAAATCAATTATCTGTATAGAATACATATTGAAAAATTGGTTTACTTAATAAATTTATTAAAACAATATTTTTTTGCAAAATAATCCTTTCTAATATTTTTCCAAGTTTAATAGTTTAATTTTTGTTTAGTAATTTGATAAAGGCATGATGATTTTCCGTAAAATTTTGGTACTTCACTCACTAACTAGAAAAAAGTGACAAAAAAAAAAGAAAAGGAAAAGGTCAAGTGGTTATTCTAGAATCTTAAGTGAAAGCATTATTGTACCGAAATGGTAGTAGAAAAAGGTGAAAAAGAAAGTAAAACCGCTATAATACACACACATAAACCTTTATAAGAATAAGAATCAGAAGAGAAAAAAAAAAAAAGAGACAAGCTTTTTAGAGTGGAAACTTGTTGCATGTCATGATTTACATGCAATCTAAATGCAGAAAATCTTAGTGGCCCATTCAAGGTACTATGGAGAGATTATATAACTTGAGTGTACTCTACAATCTGTGATGTATGTGTTCTTTGTTATTTATTGGGTTTTTTCATGGTTTTGGAAACTAAGCTTGGGTTTATTATATATTTGTTATACTAGAGCTATAGTTCAACCACATCTTATAACGTATTATTCTTTTTCTAGGAAAACTCTTCTTCTAGTACCATCTCTAATTTGTCTATTAAGCAATTAATGCTTTGTAATGCTTGATTACATAAAAAGAGAAAACAATAGCTAATATATAAGACTATATATTATATATATTTTTTAAATATGTTGTTATGTTTTTTGAAGTGTGTTAAATAAATGGAAAGAAACGATAATTGTATATTAATAATACAAAAAGAGAAAGTCTAAAGAGCTCATACTTTTATTAAAATTTAGTTAGTATTTAATCAGTAAAAAAATGAATAATTTTATATTATTAAATATAATCTCACAATATTAAAAATATTAATAATAATTAATTAAAATTATAAATCACAAAATCTGCTATCCTCTATTAGTCTCTTTAAATTTTTGGTACTATTTCATATGATTTCATATCAATACTATTCGAGCCAATAAATAGTACTGCTTCCCTATGATATGTTCACCCTTTCCTATTTTTGTGCGTGTCTGTGTGTTTTCAATCATAAAAGGTGAGAAAATTAAAACCTTGGCTTCACATCACTTGTTTCTTTTCTATAATATATTTTCTTAAATATGCAAAATTTGCCATTTTGTTAACCTGTGCATCAACGGTAAGAAATAGCATTATTACGGCAACGGCCCAGACCCATTATTGGATCAAAATTCGCTTCATCCAATCTAGTCCCTTCCCTATCTTTGTCTCTAATTCGCTTAAACAAGTATTAAAAATTTAAATTTTGATTTATAACAAATTAATCATTGATCTATCCAGTTAAAAGTTATTGTTACAAATAAAAATAAGTTTGATAATCTTATTTAAGACATGCAAGTATTCCAATAGTAATAACTATATACTTAAAAAAATTTAAAGAATTATAGAAATAATAAGACTCAAAACAATCAAACTATTGATATAATATAGAACCAAATCATTAGTTCCAACAATCAAAGTGAAATTAAAAACACATAATTATGTGATAATTAGGACTTAAGATGGCTAACATACAGCAACAGGTACATTATTACAATATTCATAATCAAATGCTGTTACATTGAGAAGAAAATACACATAATCTAGAGAGTTCATGGAATATATCAATTAGCATATACTTAGTTTGACTAAAATGTATGTTTATATTTAGTAAAGTGTAAATGTGCACCTTTTTAAAATGTATATAATCTATAGTTTAGGTAAAATGTATTTATCCTCTTTTTCACCTCAACCAAATATAGTAAAAGAGGAGAGAGAAAAAAAGAAAGGGGGGATGAAAAGTACAAAAATGACATAACTTCCCAGTTTCCATATTGTAAAGTGGGGAAAATGAAGTTCAGGTGAAGCATGAGAATCTAATAAACCCAGATCTGAAACTTGGGATTGATGTCAACTCATATCCCTTGAATTTTCATTTTCATCATGATATTAATAGAACAACGTGCACATGAAAACTCAAACAAAATAGATATAACAATTTATTATTTCTCTATCGAGGTTTTACCGTGGCTGGATTTCATGTTATTATAGTTTTGTGCATTTATCAAGTTGCCATGAATTTATGTACTTGCGTGCCTCTTTTTGGGTTTAAGCCAACTCTTTTTTCTTGGATAATTGAACAACAACTCAATAATTGATACAAATATGAAACTTATAACAAAAAGAATTAAAATAAGAAACTCACTAAAAAAAAGAAAATGTCCGTATTCTTTTCCTAGTTAGCGTGGTAGCTACTACACAAGATTACACTGAAGTTATGATTTATATGAATGAACCACATGGCATTATTATTATCATTAGAATTTAGCTAACATATCTCCTAAAAACACATGTTAATGTTATCAATTAAAAAAAAATACAAAATTTAAAATGTTAATATATTTATGGTTTATTTATTAAAATAAAAAATTTTAAAATTTTTAATAATAGTAATTAAGGTTGCGTTTGTTCACAGGCATGGAACATTGAGACAAAGACATAAAAATATAAAATCGTGTTTGACAAATAAGACATGGATAGAGACATTATGTCCAAAAATACTAAATTAGTAAATTTTATGTATTTCCTGACAGGAATTTTAACAAGAAATACGACTTATTTTTTATTTTTTTATTATTTTTATTAATTTTTTATAATTATATTTTTTTCCTAAATTTTTTAAATATAAAAATAAAATAAATTTTTATAATTTATTTTAGTTTATCACCAAACAAAATGCAAAAATACTAATTTTTATGTATATATTCTTTGTGTTTTGTTTTTAATGTCTTATCTAGTCTATTAGAATCAAATACAACCTATAGAACACTTGTTATTAGCTATTATTATTATTATTATTATTATTATTATTATTATTATTTGGAAAAGAAAATGGAGAGAAAGAGGTTGAGGGTTGCTAGTTTGGAATTTTAGGATTATTTGGTGGGAGACAAAATATTAAGTTTGTGGTTAGTTTGGTCCCTCTCCAGTTGCATGGAAAGGTACAAGACTAGAGGAGGCCAGGTTAACAATTTAGGCAGGTGCTGTGGGGGTGTGTCCAAACTGGAACCTATGCATACACTTAAGCATGAAATTAATTTTGTTACAAAGAGGGGACCAAAGAATTGAGCGTCATGGTGGGAAAATTAAATGTATCATTTATTACATTTGTATATTAAGCTTTTTGTATTTTTAGGAAGGACAAAGAATGTACCTCGTGCAATTTGATACCCCATCCCTTATTGTATGATGTCTACATATTTGTTTTTTTTACTATGCACCTCGCATGTAATGCCAGGTTATACTATAATGATATATGATCATTATTATTGGTAGGGGTCGCCATGCGCTTTCAATTCGTCTCACACACAAAATCACTTTAATTTTAAATTTAATCCAATCTAATGTCTGGACTTTGGATTCAATCGGTTTATTCGATTTTTAAAATATAACCTTCTAAAATAATAATAATATATGAATAAAATAAAAATGTGTAGTAAATTAAACATGCTATAAGTAAAATCTTAAATTTAATAATAATATTATATTACATTTGTATTATTAGATTAATTTTGAGAAGTAGATTTAAAATCTGATCTAATTCATAATAGGATTTTTTCTTAAATAAAATCCTCTGTAATCTAAATTAATGCAAGTTTTTAATCTATTTTCGGTTTAAATTGAATTTGATGAATAATTTTATTTAGATTAATTTTGATTTAAACATATCTAATTATTAGAAATACCAAAATTCACTGAAAAAATTTTATAACAATATCCTACACCAATTTCCAATTACATATCATGAATAAAATGAGTGTTCATAAAAACGTTTCTCTTAGCAAGAGATAAAATTAGAATCTTTTAGGTTTATTTAGTTTGCCTTTTTTACTTTTAGAATTTTGTAAAAAAAAAAAAAGCAAAATTTTTATGTTATGTTTTCACCTTTTTTTATACAAATTTAAAAACAAAAAATTAAAATAAAATAAAATAGAAAATAAAAAACCCCTAATTATTTTTCACTCGTGGTTATTCAATAACATCTATACTAACCATGGTATTTTTGGTTGTCTTTCTATTTTCTTGTTTTTTTTAATGTCGTTTCTAAGAAATTATTTCGAGAGTACGATAAAACTTTTATGTATAAATCAACCATAATTTTACTCACCAAAAAGATTAATTTGTTTTTGGGCCAAAAAGGGGTTGCACCCTTGGAAGAAAAAGAAGAGACCAATAAACCCAATTAGGAAATATTGAACGCCATCAGTATTTTTCTGGTCAACAAGACCCATCTAATTGAGTAAAAGAAAACTTCATCACCAAAACAAAAAAACAAAAAATTTTCTCACTAAGTGACGGGCTTGACAAAAATGTGAAGTTTTCTACCTGTTAAATCACACCAAAAAATATTTTTAGAAAAAAATGTTAATTTTAAAAAAATAAATATAAAATAAAATAATATTTAATTAAAAATTTTAAAATATATATATGAATTAGGAAATATAATATATAGTTATGTAATATATTAAAAAAAGACATTAAATATAACAAGAAACAGCCTGACCTATTGATGGTTAAGCTGCTCTTTATCTCTGAAGTCTCCTATTCTATCAGTCGACAAAAAAAATCAGTTGCCATTATGCCTAGGAGAGCTGACTAAAATAATCTATGTGATAGAAGTTAAAGAAAACTATATAGTTGACTTTAGAATAGTAGTTCCACAACAACTTGCATTTTATTTTGACATGTAGCCCCCCAAAACTTGGATCTCGCATGATAGCTCTGTTGAAATCATATCCTATGAGTGACACGATGATGATACAATATGATAACTCCCAATATGATATACCTTTCACGAGAATGAGGATTTCCAATGCTAGGTATTTCAAACAATGCTAGCAAAATTTAATTTTTTTTTTGTTTTTGACTATCAATTAATTATTAATATTTAAAAATATAGAATAAAATATGTTGTTAAATTACTAAATTTAAAAAATTATATTAAAAAAATAAAGTTAATAATTAAATAATAACTAAAATAATAAATTTTGATTACTTTTTATCATTTTTCATGTCAAAAATCAAGCATCATTCCAAGTTTACCTTAGTAATATAAGTTAGCTACATACAACATCAAGCATAAATTTGTAGAAATTACAACATAAATTTTTATCAATAATAATTATTAACGGTAAGCATCAATTCTCATCATTTTATAAGGTTTGTAAATGTGAATGTAAACGGCAATGCCGTCTCTTGCAGGAAAATCCAACCTGACAAGGAAGTTCTTTTGTTTGCGGTGGAGAGGGACAGAGTCAGCGCGGGCATCAAAGCTCGATTGCTACTATGGACCAACACAAAAGTTCAACAAGCAATTGGCTGCGTTGTGTTTGGTTATTGGAACATAACACTTGAGATAGACCAAACGCAGCCAATATGCACAATATTCTTTATTTTAACATAATGTGAAAAATTAAATAAATACATGAATAAATGAAATAGTAGTATATTTTGATTCAACTAAAAGGAACCGCCTTTCATCACTTTAGTAAAATGCCATATATGAATGTGTGCATTGTGAAGGACAAGAAAAAAGACTTTTCCATAAAAAATAATTCATGTGAATCAGTTATGTATAATGAAGTGCACTACAAATATTTCCAAAGATTTAATTGATAAATAAATTAAATATAGCTCAATTCACTCTGATTCTATACAAGAATAAGACTGTTCTAAAAATAATAGAATAGAGCAAGAGCAGCACCTTGTAACTAAATGTCACTTCTTTAGACTAATTCATCATCAACAAAACAGAGTTTCAATAAAAGTCTATTGAATTTAACTACTATAGTATAGAACAAACTAATTTCTCATTTGAAATACCACCAGATAAAATGAATGGAGAAATTAAAATCAAATAAAATAAACTACTCCATAAATTACATTTTACAAGGATGGCAAAAAATCAATTCTTTTTTAAGAGAAAAAAAAAAAAAACCAATGATAACAAGTTTTACATCATTTACAATTATAAAAAAAATTCCAAGAAAAAATAGACAAAAGTTTACTGCGCTACTGAATTGGAAGTTGGAACCACCACAGTGGTTGCGGAAGACATGGTGGTTGTTGAAAACCCTTCTATCTCTACGCCATCTAACCCGGCCGCCCACCGGCGTAGGATTCTCAATAATGTTGCCGCCTTTCTCCTCCCCCGGACGCTTCCAACTGCCATTATCTCCCAAATTACTCTCTCTACCCCCGGAATGGCCGCCAACTCCCCCACCACTTCCGACCCCCCTTTCCGGCACATTGTCACCAATGTCGCCACGGCGCTTTCCCTTGCCCTCTCTGAACCTTCTCTTAACACTGCTCCCAGCCTCTTGATCCCATTGTATGCCGCTGCCACTGCCACCAACCCACCGCGCTTAATCACGGCCTCCAACACAGTTGCCGCCTCCTCCGGTACGGCCACCATCACCTCCACTGCCATTTCCACCGCGCCGCCCTCCACTAACTTTGCCACGCTTTCCCTATCCGCCGCCAAACTCAGAATTGCCGCCAATGCATCCCTCCTGGGTCCCTCGGGTCCACATCTTGCCAACTGGACCAATCCATTCACGACACGTGTCTTCCTTCCAAGTCTCTTTCTATAAGCTGGAACACCTGACAAACTGAACACCGTGGCCGCTGCATTTGCCTTAGCTTCCCACGTGGCACCCGAACGCAAAACCTCCGCAACTCCGTTAAGTGCGCCGTCAGTCTCCATTATCCTCGTTTTGTTCGCCTCCAATATTGAAAGGTTCAATATCGTAGTAACGGCGTTAACCTGCAGGCTTGGACTATGAACCCCAACGTCGAAGCTGAGATACCGAACCAAAAGCGGGATGGCTCCAGCTTCCGCGATGCAGGCTCGGCTATCCGAGTCTGTTTTGGCCAGAAAACGAAGCTCGTAAACGATGGCGTTTGAGTCCTCCATAGACTGAGAGTTAGTTATAGGGACCTTCAGTTTGTTGACCAGAAACAACGCCGTCATGCGCGTGGCTTCAAGCGCGGCCTTGTTTGTTACGCGGCTTATAGGCCTTCCGGTAACGGTTTCTGCATCGAAGGGAATCTTCTCCTCGCGGCACCACAATGCTATCATCTTTCTCAACGCGCGATTTGGTATGAGTTCTGTGTGGGCCAAGGTCTGACCCGTTTTTGGACACGTGTTGTGTCCAGAATCCATCCAGAGCTTGATCGATTCACGATCGTACGTCTGCCCTGTCGCCACGACGACGGGATCACGCATGAGCTCGAGGCTTATAGGACACCGGAAGTCCGCCGGAACAACTAACTCCGATGGCTGTTTCCGCCGTTGAACCTCCACTGAAGAAGACGCCGCGGCGGCGGTTGAAGCGCCGAAGAGGACGCACTTTGCGTAGCGAACGAGACCGATCAAGGCGACGATCTCAGACTTGGAATTCTCCTCGCTCCGATTCTGGATCTCCTCCTCCAAGCACTCAATCTCTGCCCTGCAGCTCGATGAATCGCGAATCTCCAACCTCTCGAAGATCGAAGCGAGTTTGCTCCGGTCAGGTACGATCTCGTTCTTGATACTCTCGAGCACCGAAACCACCTCGTTTCGGAGCTCTCTTTCTGAATCCTCTATCACCGGTTTCGATTGCAAGCAGTGTTTTCTGATTAGAATCACGAGTTCCTGAACGTCGTCGTTCAGGTCTAGGTCGTGTACCGGGAAGATGTCAAGGAGCGTGGAGAGTTCTCCGGTAAGTTTGTGGAAGTTGTCGGCGACGGTTTCGATTTGCATGAGGAAGAAGAACTTGCTTCCGTTGGAGCAATCTTCAATTAGGGTTTTGATTCGGTGCAGAACGATGTATGTCTCTTCCAGGCAGAGGAGAAACGATGACGAAGAAGAAGAAGAAGCGAGGCCAGAATCGGAATTTCGTATTAGGTCCTCGAATAGAACGGCGAGTAGCTTCGCCTTGCGAACGACAGCATTGGCGCTGCGTTTAAGCAGAAGCAGTGTCGTTGAACGGTTTATGGAACTTATTTGTGTCGTTAGATGGAGGAGGGAGTGGAGGAGGTTGATGTCGTTTAGCTTTGGCGAGATAAACGACCCTGCTGAGGGTCGTCGTTTTCTGGGAGGGAAAGTTTGCGGTGAAATAGCCATCACGTACTTTACTTTTCTTTTTTGGTTGCAAAACGCAGAGTTTGGATGAAGTTCTTTAGAGTGAAGGAAGAAGAAGGAGGTGACTTTTCATTCGGAAGATGATTGGAATTAGTAACAAAAATAATAAACTTGGAAAACGAATATTATATCTTTATATATATGCAATGTGAATACTAATTCATATAGTATATGATATTGATATGAGATGATATGATATTATCCGTAACAACTTGGGTTTGTTTGTTTTTCTGTTTGTTTTTGTCTGCGTGTAAAACTCAACCTTTTGCAAAGACAATGAAAGATGGGTCAATAGCTATTCATTAATGCACATTTGTTGGTATTTGACTGCATTTGTTTCAATTTTGAATATTTTGCACTTTTTAAACAATTTTCTTTCTTGTCTTGATTTAATTTACATGGTAAATAATTAATCCATATTTGTCATTTAATCAAGATAACCATTACCTAGTTGACAAACATTTAATTCTGTGGTCGAATTCATTGAAGATTTATGTATGTAAAACATGCCATTTGTTGAGGCCCTGCAAATGGTGGTGGGTAATGTATTACCCAGCAACACTTTTTTTATTTATTTTTATTTTTTTGTAATATTTTAGTTCCTCATTTGTTTAATGTTTAATATTGTTATTGTTAGCATTTTCTTGACTTTGCATGAACTGGTTGGCACTGGTTTGATCAAGTTGGGATGGCTACGAATTGGTAAGGGTTGTTGTGGACTTGGTTCTGAATAATTTATATGATGGGGTCATGTATGATTGTATTAAAATATTGGTTGAACCAATCAATTATTTAGAAGATTACACTTTGCTTCAGTACCTATCCAAATTCATATTTAAATATTTAACAATGCTTCCTTTTTCCTCTTACCCTTTATTTTATTCTCTTTTGTTATTCTTTTTTCCTTTTACAACTTTATCTTGCAAAAGCAAAGTGTATAGTCATGAGAGGGAATAGGCATATATATACACGCGTATTAAAACAGCATGTATATGATTAGCAATGATTAATCTCCAGCTCAAAATTTTGTGTAGAAGAGAATTGCCACAATCTTTGCAAAATTTTTCATCTATTTTCTCATATCTATTGGGTTTAATCATTGTATAGTACAGTGTCTCTTATGGAGAATATAATGTAAATTAGTTACCATAAGGTGCAACTTACAATAATGTCTTTGATTAATAGATGTTAATCTATTTAGAGTAATCCCGTTTTCATGTTTTTTGATGGGGTTTCCCAATATACTATACGTTTTAAATTCATAATTGGTTTTTATATGGTTGAAGTATTAATATATAGCAAAAAAAAAAGGTATGTTAGTACATTTGACGTCTTATGAAAGTTATGCTCACCAAATTAAAAAGAAAAAGAAAGAAAAAAAAAAGTCTCAAGAAACCATTCATTGTATTTACTTGAAATAATCATCATATATAAATAAAATTCTATATGTATGGATTTTACTTGAAAGAGATGCTAACGACACCAAATTAAAGTGTTATATAATTGGATTAAATGAAGAAATTAGAAACGTTTATTGTATGAATATTATAAGCATTTGTTAATGGTGCCCACGTTAGGGGAATTCAAGCATGAGATTATTACTAGCTCCATTGTTTAGCCGCCGAAAGTGGAAGACCCAAAATTGATGAAACGAATGTTGACTTTTCTTTCTGTGCGAGTTACTTTGATTTAATAATCACGCACTAATAAACGTAGCCTCCCACCCCCACTCATCTTATTGTTTCTTATTAATTGGATAAGATTATTATATTCTAAATTTCCATGTTATTTTGTAGTGTCTTATCGCACTGGTAAATAAATATTGCGTTGGTAAGTTAGAATGCGGATTATAAATCCGAATTTTCATGCGTTATCCGAAAAATGATATTAAAAGCTATAGATTTTATTATATTTCAAATGTTCGGATGGCATTATAATTGCATCCAATAGAAAAATATCTATAATTTTACTAAATAAATAAAAAGTACAATTTATACAAATTTTAAAACAAATTAAATAAAATTACATCTACCTTAAAGAGGAGATTTATTTCAAGGTTAAATAGAAATGTATTCTAAAGAATTATATTCTCGAAGTCGAAGATATCGTATATATATGTTTGGGTATTATAAAAAAATATTTGTTTATTTCTACAAATGGTTGAGAATTGTTTTTAATATTTTCAAGAATAAATTAGGATATACTTGTTTTATTACACATATTCGTAGAAATAGATTCTTAATTTTTAAGATAACTCCAATATCAACAAAATGATGAACTCTTTCTTCACAAGAAACATACATAATAGTTGAAAGATATATATAAACTTTTATATGAAATAAAAATATCAATTATCTATCTTTTTAGAGGGAATAAAACTTTACATTTTAGTCAAAAAATTATTCCAAAAAATAAGTTATTTCTACAAATTAAACTTTAAAACTTCAAATAAATATAAACAAATATCTATTTTCATAGACAATTTACAAAAATAAGTTAAATTGAAATTCTTTAAAACAAATAGTATAATTCTTAAATAACTTAATAGTACATTCAATAATAAAAAGTAACGGTTTCTTTTGTTTTGTCTTTTTCTGATCAAGCTTCAGGTTTCATCAATTATCTATCTTCCTAATTTTGCCTCTTGTGTAGAGTATACAAAACCAACCTTCTTGTTGTTTTATTAGGCGAAAGAGAATCTTGAAAACCTCTAATAATAAACATGAATAACATGGTTGGTGATTTTCTGTGGGCTATGCCTTTCATCACCAGCTAAAGGAATATTGTTAATTTGACTCGTTGTGTCACGCATTTTATATTTCCTTCTATTTTTATTGGTTTCTTATAAGTTGAGTAAATATTAAAGCAACTTTAATTTCTTCCTCTTAATTTATCCCTAGAAGATCAAGCATTCTTTCATTGTTGTCCACGTTACCCTGCTTGCATGGGTGTTTTTGGCAAAATCCTGCACACCAAATACCTTTAATTTTCAAACACAATTGTATGTTAATTTTAGAATAGAAAATACTTTAAAATTTATTATCTAACTTTCTTTTAAGAGTAAATAAATTCAAATTCTCTGGAGAATCAATAAAAGAATCAGCAAATTTAGTGAATAACTAATTGTCACTTTTTATTTTTGATATTAAGGAGAAGATGGTATTTTACAATGTTATTAGAATATAGTGTGTTTAATTAAGATGTAGAGAACATAAATTAAACTATTAAATTTATTTTTTAAAATATAAATATGTGTCTCAGATTTTTGTACTTTAATTTTTTAAAATTTTTAATATATAAATTTGTTGGCCAAAAAATAATTAAATTTGAAGGAGGAGATTATTCGAGTAATTAAGTGAGCTTTAGGACAGAAGTTGGTATCGAAGGAGACACATGTTTGGGAATGTTAAGTAAGAGTCCGATTTACTTAGCAAATTGAGGAGGTATTCGACAAAGAAGATCGAAGACTGAAATTGAAAGTCATTCTAGAACCGTCACATGATCAGACAAAAAAGCGAGAACGGTTATTCACATTTTCGCACACGTGGGAGTTTTATTTCAAATTAGTCAGTTAAGGAAATGGTTATAAATACTAGAAGACTTGAAATCACAATGGTTGGAACTTTTCTTCAGAAATTACTCACGCACACTCATATCCCCAGCGACTTATTGAGTCTGCTTTGAGTCAATTTTCTGTAGGGTTCCTTCCACTTGTTTTACTTTCCATTTATATTTTCTGCAAACTTTACTTTTCTCACAAATTTATCTTTCAAGTAACATTTAATTTCCTTGTTCAAATTTACATTTTCGTATTGTTATTTTCGAATTCAAAGTCCTTCGATCTAATCGAAGGCATTTTATTGCTTTATTTAAATTCAAGGCAAACCATTTCTATTCCCATCATTTTTATTTTCGAAATCTTTTATTTATTTATTGCCTATTCAGTCTTTTCCTTTAGTCCCGTTTAACTTGAGGGTCTTTGATGCACTTTTAGAAAATTGGTACTCGCAAAAGAGGAGTTGGTTTCGCTTCCAGACCATTAGAATCGAACCACCATCGATTTGCTAAAAATCGACAAAACAAATTGGCACGCCCGATGGGACAATTTTTTAATTTGAAGTGTGTCAATGATTTTGGTGTCACTTAGTGTATGCAATTAGGAAGTGGAAGAATTGTTCACATGGCTGATGAAGTGTAGAATGTGAATGATGGTTCGTCCACTAATGACAGTACACCCGTAATTGTACAACCTTCGGATGTTACTTCACGTTCGGAAAGGGTGGTTATCAGTGAAAGTGTAGCGGTTACAAATGGGCATGCTGGGAACAACGGACGCAATACTCGTCCACGTGGTAATCCACCACCAATTCAGCCCCAAGTAATTGCTGGTTGGCCTTATTATGGCCTTCCTCCTAATTATACTCCGCCAGTGAGTGATTTTGTTCCTCCGATACGATTTGGGGCGTAAATGGAGTAAATAATGTTTAAAATCCACAACAACAATTCGAGTTTTCTCGAGATTATAATGTGGGTTCTACATCAAATGCTTCTAATTAGAGGTGTTATCGGTTCGGTTTGGTTCGGTTTTAGACCAAAAATCAACCGAACCGATCTATTCGGTTTTTACATAATATCAACCAATCGGTTTGCTGTCTGCGCAACAACCGAACCGAACCAAACGTGGTTCGGTTCGGTCGGTTTTTTTGGTTTTTAAATTCTAACTAATAGAAAATTAATCTTAGTAAAATTATGTTCAAAAAATCAATAAACTGAATTAATATTACATTACATTCAAATTCAACACAATTTCAACTCATTCCAACAACTAAACACAAAACAAACACATTTGTTAAGTCTAAAATTTTCATTTCAATGTAACTAAACCACTTCTGCAGTTCGGTTCGGTACGGTTCGATTTCTGCTGGGCCAACCGAAAACCGAACCGAACCGATCGGTTTACTTCGAAAAAAACAAAAAAAACTGATTTTTTTCGGTTTTTATTCGGTTGTTGTAAATTTCGGTTCGATTTTGCGGTAAATTTTGGTTTGGTTCGGTAACTTACACCCCTACTTCTAATTCAATAGCAGCATTTCGGCAATATGTAGAAGAAAGTCATCATGACCTGGTCAATCTATTAACCCAGCAAAATGACCACAATTCTAAATCCTATAATGGCTGATTACGAATTGAAATTTGATCGTCTTGCAAGACAAGTCGAGCGAATTGCCCGAATTGTTGATTATGATGAAAGAGAAAGGCAGAATGCCAGAGGAAATAATGAGGGTTTTGAGAAAATAATGAGGGTTTTCAAAATGAGAATGGTGTTTTTAGAAATAGAGAAAATCCTCAGTTAATTCCTCGTGGTCAAAATGCAGATGATGTCTTGGCTCGATTACGAGCTAATCAAGTCGGTGAATATTATCAGGTTACCAGAATTGTGGAAAATGTTCTAAATAGGATTGGATTCAATATAGGATTCATGAATCAACCCTACTTTGTGTTAACTTTTCCTCATAATGTTCAAATGGCTGAAGTACCAAGCGAAGTGAAAAATCCTAAAATAATTACGAAGTTTGCAGGAGAAGTTGGAGAGTCAACTATTGAACATGTTGCTCGATATTTGGTCGGGATTGGAAATTTAGCTAGTGATAAAAGTTTAAAAATGAAGTTTTTCCTTCTTCATTAACGAGGAATGCATTTACTTTATTTTCGAATCTTAGACCAAATTCGATAACAATATGGGCTCAATTAGAAACTGCTTTTCAAACCCAATTCTATCAGGGAGAATTGAATGTGGCAGTTACTGAATTAGTTGATTTGAAACGTGAAGATGGTGAAACCATTGATAATTATATGATTCGTTTCAAAAATGCTAGAAGTCGTTGTTATGTATCACTCCCTGAGAGTGAAGTAGTAAAGATAGCAGTTATGGGGTTAGAATTTTATATGCGTCGAAAATTACTCAATGTGCATATTCCTGATTTAGCCTATTTGGCTAAAAGAGTTTGTCAGGTAGAAATTCTGAAAAAAAAAAAGAAAAAGAGAAATATAAGAATTAAAGGAGGTTGAAGAGTAAATCTTTTTCTCGAAGAGAGAAAGTTGCTTATGTAGCCATGGAATCCTCTTATGAGGAGTCCGATTTAGAGGCAGAAGTTGATTTGGCTGAATTTAAGAAAGACCCTCCTTATGTTTGTTCTTTATTTAAAAAAATTCCTAACAATGAAAAGTCGAATGATTTAAAATTGAAAAGTGAAAAGAGATATAGTTTTGATATTTTGAAATCTGATCATATTTTCTATGTGTTGCTTAAAGATAAATAATTAGTTTTGCCGGAAGACAGAACTTTGCTTTCAGTGAAAGATTTAAAAGAGAAACTTTATTGTAAGTTTCACCAAGCAACTAGTTATTTGACTAGCAATTGCGTTCATTTTAGGGATTTAATTCAAGAAGCCATTATGGAAGGGTGGTTGAAATTCAATGATAATAAAAAGGAAATGAAAGTTGATTTTAATCTTTTCGATACTGAAGCCAGTTTTGCTGAACCATATTTTAGTATGAATATGATTGGAATGTCTTATGACTTTGACATGGCTCTGGGAAATCTTGAATCAGATGTCTGATCTGTATACCTTGAAACAGGAGATGGGTTGTTGGATTTTCTGGTACAGCAAAAGTTAAAAGATTGGGACGTATCTCTATGTCCTCGATGCAATGCAGTTTTCGATGCTAAAACTGCAGCAATTTTTGAGAAGGAAACGATGAAGAAGGAATTGGCTCACAGGGAAGAACAGGCCGGTCAGAAACAAACTATTCGACGAATGGAAGGGCAAAGTCCTTCGATCTAATCGAAGGTATTTTATTGCTTTATTTAAATTCAAGGCAAACCATTTCGATTGCTGTCATTTTTATTTTCAAAACCTTTTATTTATTTATTGCCTCTTCAGTCTTTTCCTTTAATCCCGTCTAATTTGAGAGTCTTTAATGCACTTTTAAAAAATTGGTACTCGTAAAAAAGAAGTTGATTTCGTTTTTAGACCATTAGAATCGAACCACCATCGATTTACTTGAACAAATTGACAAAACAAGATCTGATATCAATAATTATATTAGACACTAATTTTCTCTATATAAAAAAAAAACAAAAATTAGCCACTAATTGTTGCACCGCTACCAACCATTATTTTTTCCATTTTTTTAAAAATCTCTTTTCCTTTCTATCTCACAATTTTATCCGTCATCATCATTCATCAGTCACCCATTATCATCGCCTAACAGCCAGGAACGGAGCTAGAAGAAATATTAAAGAGGCTAAAAATATTTACACAATAAAATAGTATTAAAATAAATTTTTGAGAGAAATAAATTAAAATTTACGTATAATTTACATGTAAAAAATTAAAATTAGGAGGGACGTTACCCCCTTTCACAGTATGTAGCTCTGCCCCTGCTAACAGCCCCTGGCCGTCACTTGTCGCCGCCTTCGGCCACCACAAGAAAGCTTTAAGCTCTATACATAATTCTACTAATATGTATAATAGCTAGATAGATAGTATATTATCTATATAATATCATCTAATATAAAAAATGTTACAAGTATAGTTTATAAGTTTACCCTTTTATATAAAAGGGTAACCAATTCCAAACAAGAAATAAGATAATTAGTTGCTATTTTCGTTATACATATGTTTGCACGTTTAACTTAGCTTACTCTTTAATTTCTAATACATGAAATTCTATGTCCTTCCTTGCTTTTCGTACTCAACCTTATAAGCATCATTAATCTTACCAAAAGAAATTCCATGAGAAATAACAAATACTTAATGCATGTGAGAGAGTGGGTATGTAGTAATTGATTGAGGAACCACAAAGGAACTTTAAATTAGAGTTAGTTGTAACAAACTTGCATCATTAAGAAGGTTCCAAGCCAGCAATGGTATACAATATGATCATGGTTTGGTCATTCCAACAATCTAAGCTAAATGACAAGGTTGTAGCTTAGGTATATATATAAACTAGTGAAATAAATTGTCATATAATAATAAGCATTATATATGTACCAAATTACCTAACGCAGCTTAGGTCAGGGGATTTTGATTGAATTTGAAATTATACTTTTAAATTATGAAAATTGCTCATTTTTAAATATTTTTTATTAAGTAAGAAGTGCTGTATTTTGTTAATTAAACAAATTTTAGTTCTTCATCTATTATATTTTATATCAATAGCTCAAATTTAGTATTTAGGATTTATGTTTTAGAATTTATAGTTTAAGATTTAGATATTTATGATGTTATATTTTGTTTTTTTTATTTGCAATAGCAGGTTAATTTTCAGGAAACGATATACTCTCAATTTTTTTTTGGAGCGTATTATATTAGTATTGGATTTTGAAAAGTAAATAAAAAAAGCATTATATATACCAAATTATTATTTTAACATAAAAGAAAAGGGGAAAAAAACAATGACCAGCTCATGTTTGAACAACTCTCTCAGACAAATTATATGCTTTAATATGCTTTGTTGCTTTACTTATTCAGAAAAATTGTGTTGGCAAAGTAACTTATCCCAAAAGAAGTAAAAGTGCAAAAAAGCAATTGAGGTTGACATAATAGATAATGGGCACAAATAATTATAAAGCATAATCCAATTTCAGTCTTGAAAGCTAAATTTTCCATTATTTGAGTGTTGCTAATATAAAAGTTGCTTAACAATCTTATTAATCTAATGCAAAT
Source organism: Arachis duranensis (assembly GCF_000817695.3). NCBI lineage: Eukaryota > Viridiplantae > Streptophyta > Magnoliopsida > Fabales > Fabaceae > Arachis > Arachis duranensis. The sequence goes on along the minus strand of NC_029773.3, from coordinate 84,334,409 downwards.
GTGTCAAGTCACTTCTATTATTTTACATGCATTTTCATGTTTTCCCTCAAGTTAAAGATTCTCTGTCCTTCCTACCTTTCACTTTTGAGTTAAAAAATTATTGATATAAAATTTTGTTCACTTAGGTTTTTCCCCGAATGGCCAAGAGGTTGTGGTTGAGGACTTGAGGTCAAAGTTGATGTATACTTCACATTGGGAATTCGATTGCATTTATACTTTTAAAATTAGGGTAATATTAGGTAGTCAAAAAATAATGTATAATATAAATATAGTACAAAATAAATATTAGTCTCGTGATAAGCGAGTAGAGTATATTGAGTTATCAATAACATACTTATCACTCTACTTTCTTCTTCGGATAATTAATTAAATTTCTAAAAATTTCTCATTTACATTTATTTCAATTAAAATACAATTTTAGTTCAATGGAGTAACATTCAAATACACTACAAGATTAACCAGAGTGAAAGATCAAGACTTTTCTCTCCATTTCATTCCATCCATAACCTTGAGAAAAACCAAAAGACGCCGAGAGAAGAAACCTAGCAGCTTCGTCATCGGAGCATCCCATAGCCTTGTCTCCGACTCCTATTAGTATGTTATTTAGTTTCATATTTCGATTAATTGGCGTATTGGGACTCTATTATCTATTGTTGCATGTGGCTGGATGTTATTCATGAAAATTTTGGTCTTTATCTCACGTTGATGTGTTTGGAAAAAGGAAAAGGAAAAAAATTTGAAAAAGATGACATTTTGGGAGTGGAGACGAAGGAAAGGCATCCGAAAAAGATTTTTTTTTCGTTTTCATAAGTAGCCATGATTCTTCTGGTGTGTTACGGTTTCCTGATTTTTTAGCTGTTAATCCATGGTTTGAATTCCTATTTTGCGTGCTTAGTATTGTGCTTTCTTTCAAGTAGTTAATAATGTGACAAATATGAAACAACCATTTCGTTAAGTTGCCTCCATATTTTAAAAGTCTCCACTGTAAAAGCCGAGTATCGCATACCCTTATCTCCGAATCCTATAGGTATGTTATATAGTTTTATGTTTCGATTAATTGTGTTTTGATTAATTGGCATATTGGGCTCCATTATTGCATGCGGCTGGAGTCGATGTTAACGATGAAAATTTTGGTCTTTATCTAACGTAGATGGATTTGAGAAACGGAAAAAACTTGCAAAGATGGTATTTTGAACGGGAGATGAAGAGAATGCATCAAAAAAGATTTTTTTTTTTCATTTTGATAAGCATCCATGATTTTTCTAGAGTGTTACAGTTCCACTAATTTTTTATCTATTCAACCGTGAATTGATTTGCTATTTTGCATGCTTGGTGTTGTGCTTTCTTTCAAGTTATTAATTGTGTGGCTAATATAAAGTAGCCATTTCGTTTAAGTTACCTCTATACTTTGAAGGTCTCCACGAAAAAGTCGCAATTGTGTCGCTAGATGATAAAGTTGAAGTGAAGAAGTAGAGTAAAGACGAAATCGCTTTCATTCTAACTGTTTCAGGTACCTTTCATTTTTTTTTCTTTATCAATTCTATCATGAGACAGCAAAAAAATATGAATAAAGTATTTTTGTCATGTATGTGATGTAGATTATGTATTTTTTAATAGTTGACTGATTATGGTAGTTAACTATAGTGGGAGTACATTAGGAATATTTAAGGTTAGTGGCAAATTATTTTTTTTGTAGATTTCTGTTTTTATTCATGTAAAGTAAAAAATTCTTTTAGATACGGATGCAATAGAGATGTTATGCCTTGATATTTTTTATTGTGAATTGTTTTATCTTTTTAATAGTATTATAATATAAATATTTTTTAAATTTTGTGTCTTTTTAATCGTATATAAAGTTTTATCATGTATAGAGTAATTAATTATTTATCTAATTTTAAAAGTATGATATTGATGTTGTAACTAGAAATGAATGCTAAAATACAAAAAGATGTATTTACATGTGTAAGATCTATTGCCATGCTCAAGATAAGTAATTCTAACCGTTTTTAAAAGATAGATTTATAACATAATAAATTTGATTACTATGTGTCCTCTCCCTTTAAGTAATGTCAATACTAGTTACTTTAAATAGTATTTAAAATATCTAATTTTTGTCTTATTAGTTTAAATGTTATGTATGTCTAACACCTGATACTATTCGTGTGGCCTTATGGATGTTAACTGATTGGAATTAAGGATGTTATTGTTCATTCTGTACTATATTCGGCACGAAGTAGCCTTGGGTAAAATTTCGAATTTAACTCATTTATATATTTGGTGTACTAGATTTACTTGGTCGGATTAGATTTGTCCTAGGTGACCTTTTTTATTATTACTTATAGTTGTTCATCCTCCAATTTATTTAAACAGAAAATGTAGCCAAGATTCATAAAATGGATGCATTGGGGGGATAAAGTGTGTACAAACAACACATGTATGAAAACGCGTACAGGGAGGAGACATTGGCCGACACGCCAATGGTAAATGCAACAGATGATAATGTTGATGATGAGCACTCCAAGGAAAGGCAAGTTACTAAATTTTCAGTTATAGTATGAAATTTTAATGCTCTAACCTACCTCTTTTTAATAGTTTACTAGTATAATTTTTTTTATTTGGACATTTGCATTGACATAATTAATTATTACATGTACATAAAATTTTACCATCTATAAAGTAATTTTAATATACGTTATCTACGTATAATATTGTGCTTAGTTGAGAAAGATGGCAACATTAGGGGTTGTAACTTGTAGATTTATCTTGAATAGGAGTTCGAATAGCTAATATTTTATCATTTAAATTAGGATGTTATGCATGCCTCATACCCAATGTTATTTGTGTGGCATTATAGTTGCTAACTGGTTGGCACTGCGGATGTTACTATCCATTCTTTACTTTATTCTGCACGAAAAAGTTTTAGGTAAACTTTTGAATTAACATCATTTACGCATTTAAGCGTACTAGATTTACTTGATTAGATCAGATTTGTATCAAGTGTTTTTTGTTATTATCACTTATAACTGCTCAACTTCTAATTTATTTAAATAGAAACTACAGTCAAGAGTCCCGAAACAGGTCCATTAGGAAAAATACTATGAGTATGAGAAAGACATGTTGAAATGTCCAAAGGAGATGAGACAATATCTGACACACTTGTTAGAAACAGAACAGATGATAATGTTGATGAAGGACCTTCAAAGAAAAGGCAAGTTAGATGAATTTAACAGTAATACGAAATATTGATAATTATTGTAGGTGCATGACTTTTTATCTCTGACTCTTTCCTGCTTTGGAGGTGAAATGTTTAATCAATAATAGATGTTATCCATATAATCTTATGCTGGTTACACAACTTTCTTTATTTTAGTTCGTGCTCAATTAAGAGCACTTAATTGTTAATGAATGTGCAAGAAATCTGGAGAACTTACAATGGTAGTGTATGTTGCACCAGAGGACCCAGCTCAAGTTGACTTTTCAATTCCGTCGTTCTCATTTGGCATCACTCAGATGCACATACCAAACTCAATGCCCGGATCTCTGGTAACAAATGAACGAAATGCGACTCCGAAACCTGAAGCACTAGAAAATATAAGAAAAACAAAAGATGTGGTGGACACACTAAAACACGCTACTGTAATTTTAGGTGCTAATTTCGTTTTATTATATATGTTAACGTGGATGTTAACATCATATAATTATAGATGTTATTTATATAAAGTTATTGATTGCATAAAGCATGAACTTTACACTAATGTTATGCATATAATTAAAGTGTTAAAATTGGTAGCTCACTAAATAGTATAATATAAATATAACTGAGATAACAATTAGTATCATACTCGATATAGCGAACATTGTAAGACTGTGCTGGTGTTTGAAATAATAATAGCAACAAAAATAATATTTTATATATAGATATAAAAACATGATAGGTCTATTTTGATTTTTTTGTTTAATAAAAATTTGTCGATATAAAATAAAATGCTCTAATCTTTTAAAAAGATAATATAAAAATTTTATAGTTTTTTTATGGATTAATGCTGGTCATAATAAAATAATTTTTATATATTTATTTATCTTGAATTTTCTAAAAACATTATTGTTATTAAGCAAATTAAAACAAAAAAATTCATAATTTAATAACTAATTAATCATAAGAAGAAGGAATTAAAAGCATGATTAAATATATCAAAAATAACATAAGTATTTATTTAAATAAATATTATTTCCTTCGTCCACGTATGCAAAAAAAAAAAATATAAAAAGCATAAAGAAAAATGCGATAATTGGCAGGATTTTAGACTAATAAGCTATAGTGCTTAGTCTTTTCTTTCTGTTGTTTTATTCGTTTCTTTTTTTCTATATAATCAAAAAAATTAGTGAGCAAAATCAAAAGATTTAAATACTAAATACCAAAAAAAATTAAATACTAAAAAAAATTCTTCTTATTTTAGAGATCAACATCATAAAGATATTTTTAAAAATTAAAAAATATAACAAAAATAATAAAAAATTTATTTTTGTTTACATAAATAGCAAATAAATAATGGTCAAGAATGTTATGCATACAACTAAAGTGCTAAAAAATACACAAAAATTCATCCGGATTATTACCATACTTCATCAGAGCTAGTGTAGTTTTTCATATTCTCAAAAATTGATTAACTAACAACAATTTTATCGGGTGAGTCCGTCTATTGTTCAAATTCTTCAGCACCTTCTGCCATAAGTATTGTATTAAGGTCGAAATCAATTGCCATACAAATTACAATAATAAAAACTATTTCTTGTAAAATTTCTTGACTTATACACTATTGTGCTTGGTGTTATTTTTATGATTTTTGAATGAATATTATTGAATTAACATAGAGTATAAATTAGGATAGGTTTCATGTTTCATATCTCTAATAATTAATGATAAATACTATAACGGATAAAGAATCAATTGTAATTATTTAATGTAATTGATATTATAATTACTGTTCTTAATTATAATTATTATTAATTTTTATTTTATTTTTATATATAAAAATTAAATTATAAAAAAGAATATTAAGTATTGATTATAAGAATACTTAATAAAAAGAGATATTTTTATCATTAATATCATTAATAACTAAATTTGATAAAAATATGATAAATAGAATGATAAGAGAATGGGATAAAAAATAAAACTGTTATTAATTGATGTAAATGAAATAAATTATAAAAATTTTTGGTTAATTATAGCTGAAAATTTTTTGTTATTAATTTTTTTTTTAAAATTAGGTTTTATTTGTAGGATGCCTAACAGGATTTAAAGAATAAAAAAATGTAATATTATATATAGTAGTTAAAGATTATATTATTTCAAAATTTAAGAAGCAGAGTGGTGTCAATACAAATTAACGTAACTTAGATCATACTACAAGAACAGTACTAAATATAGATGAAAAAAAAAAAAAGCGACAGCCATTGTCGGTGTCCATATTTTTCGACAGTGATCGATTATTTTATTAAAAAGATAAAATTAAAATCGATAAATTTAAACGATGCACATCTCCTTCTTAAAAGTGAATGAATCGTTTAGATTTATATAATTTATTTTATAAAAATAGATGCTTTAGGCCAGTAGCAAAACTTTAAAAACATTTTTTTAAATTTTTTATAGTTAGAAAGATAGATATTAAAAATTATAATATTTATTAAATATTGAATATATTTTTTTGGAAAAAAACTTAATTAAAAAGAACTAACAAAGCATAAAATAATGCCCAATTAATTAGATAAAAAAATTATTTAATTTCTTAAAGATGATATAAAAAAATATAATTACTTAGAATTTAATTTAAAAAATTAAAACTTTAAAAGTTATAACTTATAAAAATTCTCTATTAGTCCATATCAATAAAATGACACACTAATACTTAACGAATATTTTAATATTTTTTTGTAAAAATTTAAAATAAAACCAATAAAATATAAAAAAGTATTTAAAAATAAACTAATTATTATAATTATTATGATTATGAGTTTTATTGTATCAATTACTTTATAAAAGTCTATTTTAATCAGTTTATTAATCCGATTAATTTTAAAAAAATAATAAAATAATCTATTAATCTACCAATTTAAAAAAAATAGTAAAAATAGAAGAATTTAAGGCTTAAACACAAAACACTTAGTATAATATATAAAATTTTTACCAACCAAACTTTAATTATATTTTATATAATTTTATTACTAAAGACTTTATAAAAATTTTTGGAGAGCCATGGTGCCATTATTTACATTAAGCTCCGCCATTGGCTTTAGCTATCGATATATACTC
>NC_029773.3:84282675-84327997 GCF_000817695.3 Arachis duranensis | reverse complement strand
TCTGACTCCCTTTTCCAAAAAAAAAAAAAAGGGTTTCTATATTAAATTCCACTTTAGACACTTTATGACCCAATGTGTGTGTATATAAGGATTGTTATTCATAATATAGTATAGCAACTTGTTTTTCTAATTGAAATATCGAAGAAGGCCAATCAATATATATAAAGCCAAATAAAAAGGAGCAACTATAGTCATCATATATGAGAATCACATATGATATATGTAGTCTCAATTATTTAACATCATTTGACAAAGGATGACAATTACTTATATATGGCTAACTAAATCACAATTTTGGTTGAATAAGTATAGGAATTTTAATTTTTATTTAATACAATTTATGTTTTCAAGTTCTTATTATTTAATTGAGTTGTTATTATTGTTTTCTTATATTTGGTATTTTTAGATTTTATTATTTTTTATTATTTTATCATGCTTTCTTTTTATACCTTCCAAGTATTTGATAAAATCTTGGTTGAATTTTAGAATAGATTTTTATACTCTTGACTTGTGATTGAGTAATTGGAGACTCTTAAGTTATCAAATTCTAACGTGAATTGGTAATTAAAAATTGATAGTTAGCTTGAATTTTAGTAAATCTAGTCTTTCACTATGAGTTGACTAGAACTTGTGAACTCAAGTTAATTATGCTCACTTGACTTCCCTTCAATTATTAGAGGTTAACTAAGTGAGAGCAATTTTCACTTACCATCACAATTGAAGATGATAATGAGGATAGAAATTTTAATTCTCATTCCTTGCCAAGACTTTTCTTAGTTGTTAGCTTATTTTCTTGTCATTTACATTTCTTGTTCATCAAACCCAAAAACTCCAAATATACCCCCATAACCAATAATATGCACACTTCCTTGCAATTTTTTGAGAGACGACCTGGAGTTTAAATACTTTCGATTTTTATTGGGTTTGTACTTGTGACAAACAAATTAAACTTTGATTGAGGATTAATTGTTAGTTTGGATCTATAATTCGACGAGCTTATTTTGTGAAAATTTTAACCGACAATTTTTCTTACATCAGTCACGTCCTAAAAGATAACGTGTCCTTATATATTAGTTTCTATTTGTAGCTATTGTAGACAGGGTCAGTAGTTTGCAGAACTGAGTCTGATACATTAGATAATTTATCTTGTGAATGAGCCTGACGAGATAATATTAGAAGAATATTAAGGATTAGTAAAAAATAATATAAATATTAACTAAGATAGGAATTTATTATTTTAATTTAAAGTTAGTGGACTGTCTATAATTTTAGGATGGACCTAGAAGGGCACTTGATACGAAATAAAAAAATAAACAAAAAGATAAGGATTCAAACCGAGTAAAAAGATATATTAAAATAGAAAGAGATACAAAAAGGATAGGTTGAATTAAAAACAAAGAGAATCACTTTATTTTTTATCTAATTTTTTTATGCAACAAGAAAAAGATTGCTCAACCTAACTTGTCCACACCGTAGTTTGAAAATTGAATCGAAGGGACTCACTCAATCTTCTACCCAATTTTCTAATGTAACAAGAGAGGGACTCATTCAACTTTATTTGTCTACACCATAGTTTCATAACGAAATTTAAAAAAATTTTCAAACCTCTACTCACTGAATGACTACTACAATAATTTATGAGGTATTTATAACCTCTTTATGTTAAAATAAATAAAAAACCCTAAAAGCATAAATAAAAAGCACATTTTGGTAACCAAACAAACAAAACTAAAATACATCAAACTAAATTTAATATTCTAAAAGGATAAACTAATAACTTTTAAATAATATTAAACTCTTGATATCACGAATATTTAAAATACGTATCATTCTTTTTTTTTTTAAAATATTCGTCTTTAAATTTTGTAGTTGAAGAAATAGTATATGAAAAGGACAAATATAAGAAAGATAATTTTTTTCTCTTTTTGTTTGTTTTTTTTTTTTGCTTAATACTAAATGCTTTTGTTTTTGTTTTTAATCAATAAAAAAGTAATAATAAAAACAACAATAACTAAAAGTAACGACTCACTGGACAAGAAGAAGAAGAACATCGGCTAAAAACAAATAGTAAGAGGACTAGAGGAGAGAGAATGAATAAAAAAAAAGGAACAAGATAATCAAGAATAAACAAAAAAATAAAAAAATAGATCAAAGGAGAAAGAAAAACACAATAAGAAAAAAAGATAAAGTGGAGCAAACTGGACGAACAAGGGTTTTTTTTAGGTATAAAAAGAATAAATATAAATTAATAAAAATTAATTTAATATTTAAACTCTGATACTAAATGATACGAAATAAAAGATAAACAAAAAGATAAGGATTTAAACTGAATAAAAAGATACATTGAAATTAGAAGGGATATAAAAAAGATAGGTTAAAATTGAATATAAAGAGAATCACTCTATTTTCTATCCAATTATATATTTTTTGATGCAATAAAAAAGAGACTCTTCAATCTAACTTGTCTACACCATAATTTGAAAATTGAATCAAAGGGATTCACTCAATTTTCTATCTAATTTTCCAATTTAACGAAAGAGGGACTCACTTAATCTCACTTGTTCATAGTTTCATCACTAAAAGATTTTTCAAACTTTTAATCACTGAACGACGACTATAATAATTTATGATGTATTTATAACCTCTTATTATGTTAAAATAAAAAAAAATCCTTAAATCCATAAATATAAAATCTATTTTAGTAACTAAAAATAAAACTAAAATACATCAAATTAATTCAACATTCTAAAAGAATAAACTAATAACTTCTAAATAATTCTTGAACTTTTCATATCATAAACATTTAAAGTACGTATCAGCAGTGGGTCGTATGAAATTGGTGAATGTGGTGATGGATTCGGACTGGCAATAGTTTTAATTTGTGGGATGAAATAACAAAATTTTTACGATATAAAAAAGGCTTGGGTCGTAGTTTTTTGTTTTCAACTTGTTAGGCCATGTTGTATTCGTCTAAAAAATTGGATTTAGAAAATATCAAGATTCGTATCATATTAGCCAATATCCAATATTTTACGGTACGTACATTGGCAATGTGAATCTATAAAATATTTGTTCATGACTAATATAAAAATTCAAGCAATTCACGACATCATCTACCTCTCAATCCTTGCCTTATATAATCATTTGAAGTTATTGTAATCACTACAACTACATAACCTACTCCTTCCAAGAATATATAATTATACCTCAAAAACTAAACTTCCATAAAATTTTGATTAAAATTTTATTCTTGATTAACCACAAAAGCAACGTAACTGAAGAAACTCACAATAAAACCATTATAACCACTTCAAAAATATTGTAAGATTTTTTTCATTATCAAGCCCATGAAATTGGCGTCAGTTCTTATTTGCATAAATTCTATAAATCCAACAATCATGCCAACAAGTGTATTAAATATTCATATAATGACCCACATCAAATTCACCTTTCAAAACCCATTGCACAAGTAACATAGATCCAACAATAATATAATAAAATATATTTTTTTAAATAATTTAATATTCCAAACTCATTTAATTAACATTCTATTAACATTTCATCATGATTCACTTAACACATATTACAATGCTTGTTCAGAGATAAATTTTGAAAAGGAATTAGGCCCACAACTACAAATGTTATTACCAACAACAGCAGCTATATACAAAATATAAGATCAAAAAAATACATATTCCAAGTTTAATATGACACAAATCATTCTATAGGAGAAGATGGATCTTACTTCAGTATCATAGAATTGTGCTAAAACTATATCAGAATTCATTTTAAGTGAATTGGAACTAATTATAAAACATGTTACATAATACATACACGTTGTCTCTAAAGATCGAAGTCAGAATATAACACTTAAACAACCAAAACAACTACTACTTGTAAGTCTCAAGATTTACATAAATATGTTTAATCTATATATCCTACCGAACAGAAATTAAAAAATAAAATAAAATAAATTTTAGAATGATTTTTTATTTATTTATTTTTTTATAATATTTTTTAGTCCGACAAATTAAGAACTATTTTATCACGTATCTCAGTTTCATTTAAAAATTTGTCGTTAGTCAATAAATTATTATATGTACAAAACAAAATTCAAAATCTCGATACTTACTTAAATAAACTAGTAAAATAATAATTAGACTGAGCCAAATTAGTTAAATCTAGCCTGACTTATTAGTTTTTACCTATGAAGCACGGACACTTTGTTGATTTGCCATGTCTGCGTGTCGGACACATTTCGGACACGACACTTATCGACACTCGTGCGATACGCATGTCTACTGTGTCCAAAATGTGTCTCAATAAAAAATAAAAAATTCTTTCCCGGATACACTTGGACACACCTAATACCATCACGTGTCAGCGTGTCCGGTCTTAATCTTAAGATATATTCTTAAAATAAATTTAGATATAGTATATATTATTATTTATTAAAACAAAAAATATTTTAAATACTTGATATAATTAAAATAAGATATTAAAAATAATTTACAAAATTAATTTATATTTTAATATTAATAAAATATTAAAATATCATTACGATTTATCTAAAAAATACTTTATATTTTATATGTATACGTATCCCTATGTTATGTAAGATTTTAAAATTCGCGTGTCGACGTGTCCCGTGTCGTGTTGTGTCCCGTATCCGTGTCAGTGTCCGTGCATTATAAGTTTTTACTATCATCCGTCAAAGTTTGTATCCTAGGCCTCCACATAAACGTTTTTTCTTTCCACATAAAACTTTGAAACTAGTATTTAAATTCTCTCAGACTATTTTTTGCGAGAAAAAGAAAACAACAAATCCAAAAACTTCCAGTTCTGATCCACTATTCAATTCAAGCCCATATTCTAAATACCCAAATTCAATGTCCAACAAATGCTTAAGCCACCAACATTACAATTAACCATAATGATTAACCATATTCTTAATCTAAAGCAGGTTTTGTTCTAATGAAATGTTTAACACAAAAAGTTTAGGACATCGAATATTTAAGTTATTCTCATAAATTAAGTTGCTATATTCACAATTTTTTTTTATTTTTCTCATAAATTTAAAATATGTTGAACTTATTTTTTTTGTCTTTTTTTTTAACTAGATTTTTTTCTTTTTCCAAAGTTAGTAACCATCTACTTAAAATCTTAAATGGTTAATTTTAGTAATTTATATATTATATATCTGCATTAATAATAAATTATTGTGACATTATTCTTTTGTCAATAAACTCAATATTATATCCAAATCTAAAGAAGTCAATTTTATGATATTTATTAATTATTATCTAATTTTTATTTAAAAATAATTTATTTTAATATTTTTTAAATTAAATATTAATTTTTAATTTTTTTAATAAATAAACACCACTTTTTAGACATGGTAACATTCATCGAACAAGAATCTCGTCACAACAGTATTCAAAAAAATTATTTGCTGAAAAGCTCTCATCTATGCTATATATTCTATATCCACTTGAATTGGCTTCCTTTAACGTATCAAGATTCTAGGACCATATATAACTCATTTTTAATCATAATAATATGACAGAATAAAATTTCTAAGAAAAAATTAATATATAATATCCGTGATGGTGACTCGGATAAAATGTGCACTGTCTCCATTTGTGAATTAAAAATTTCATTGAATACACTGGAAATTAAAGAACGACTTGATAGATTAGAACATATTTTTAAACTAATATGCAGCATTTAATTTAATTCTAAATATTATTTTAAGATTGCTACGTATACAAGTTGAATGTGGTCAAGTTTTCAATTGCAACGTACATTCATTTATTATTATTTTTCTGTGATTCTCAATTTAATTTTTTATATTCGATCTTCTTTTATTTATTTATGTATTTATTTTTCTTATTTATAAATACTATTCTAATAGAGATATTCATATGTTTTTTTCTATTCATTTAAATTTAAAAATAATTTAATAACATGATATATCAAAGTTTTTATGATCTAAATATTTGAAATTTAATTTTTATTGATTGATCTACATATATAAAAAGAGAAAGAAAATAAAACAAAAATTTACATAAACCAAAAAAAAATTTCTTACATAAAAAATATTAAAGATATAATTTTTTATATATTTTTTCTTTCATTTTAAATTTTAAAAAAAGTGGTCTGTTTAAATATCTTGTTCGAATAATTTATAAATCTATGTTATTATTAAAGCGTAAAATTATGTATTTTAATGTCGAGTACGAGATTACTTAACTGAAATTTAATTAGAAAAAATTCATATATCAAAATTTTCTGATATCGGTAATTTATGTTCAATTAGAGAAAAACGATTGAACAAATTAAATTAGGAAAAGTATAGGAATCAATGGTTTAAGCGTACAATGTGTACAATGGAGGTTTATGAAGTATTAGAGATATGACCATTAGTGGGTTCATGACATGGTATTAGAGTTCTAGATCCTAAAGGTCAAGGGTTCGATTTTTGGTGAATTCCAAAATTAACTTAAGTTTTTAGGATAAGTGATTTTATGACATGAGATATTTATTATCCCTCGAATGATTATTCTGGATAATGTGGGTGGGTGATATTCATTTTATTCATGAACCAAAAATTTAGTTCATTATACACTTAGGTCATTAACTCCCTAGACTCTTTTAGAATCGATGTGCCACTCGCTGCATTGGATTCCTTTCTTCGAATTATTAAAAAATTTATGCGTCCACATGGTGGCTATAGGCTATAGCTATGGACCACTATATGTCCTTTGACACGCACTATAATATTCTTATAATAGTGATTTAATTAAGCAAGTTTTGTAGAGATAGAAAATGTTTCTGATTAATAAGAAAGATTCCAAGTTTGTTCTCATATATAAGTAGTTACGTACGGTCTAAATCAAAATCAGATGTGTCCAACAACTTGTGAATTGTGATAGCTGGTATTCCATATATATATGTGGTTGCAATTTTACATTCATAAAATTTCTCATCATTTCTTATTTTATGTTTATATAACATATTTTAATTTGGCCATTTAATTTTAACTGTAGGTAGAATAACATATATGGTAAAAGAAAAATAGAATGAAACAATTTCATTTTTGTAATTGATTAGCCTATCTTATCTTATTTCTATGAATTATTATATTTGTTTTTTTCATAATATTTTTTATAAGCCAATAATTAATCTGCTGTGAATAATAATTAATATAATTATTTGAGATTAAATAATTTTTTATTTTTAAGATTATGGGTTAAAATTAAAATTGTTTCTAACCTTTTTTATTAATTTTATTTTTAAGGTTAGAAATCATTTTAAAATTATTATTTTTACAAAAAATAATAATGCTTTTGATGATTTTATCCTTAAAACAAAAATATAAAACCAGTTGGAGTATCCAAATTAATTGCTCCTATAATTTTTTGTAACAACTTAAGTGTTGTCATGCTCGCTGTTAATCCAGTCCTTCACAATCGAAGCAAACATTTTAAAATTAACCTCCATTCATAGAGTCTTCAAAGGACAGCTTCATATTGTGCATATACAGCAAACTCACAAGTTGTTGATATTTTAACCAAATTCCTGTGTACTCTCCCTTTTGAAAGTTTAAAATCAAACTAAGAGTGGTTCTTAACACCACTATTTAAGGGGGATATTGGTCAACACACATATATATTATGCAATTTGGTGTACTATTTTTTGTTTTTGTCTATTTGTTCTTCCTGTGAGAATCGACATAAAATACACTAATTTAATGTCTCTGAACATAATATTTCTCTTTATGTCTCATCTGCTAAATACAATTTTGTGTTTCTATATCTCTATCTCAGTGCCATATATCTGTAAACAATGCAGCCTTAAAAATAGAAACTGAAACATTTATAACATTTTTTTAAAATATTCTCATTTAAATTTTTAAATTCTAAATCTACACCTAAATCTCCATAATTATTTTAAACTAAATATGATATTAAGACACATTTTATATTAAATACAATATAAAAACTTAATTAAATCTCTATTTCTCACTCTCAATTTCACTTCCAAATATAACCTAAGTCATCAAGATATTTAGTATAAAAAGACTTTATTCACAGTCTTCTAATATATAGAAAACTCATGTATAAGTTCACTAATACACTACTGAAATTTTCACTCTTACAGTTTCTTGCATAACAAGATATTGTCTTCCCTTCTCTTTAGATTCATCTTATGCAGGATTCCACTTCTGCAATATACTGCACAGTCCAGCTAAACTATTCTAATCTGACTGAATTAAGTTTCTTAGCTTGATGAAATATTAATAATAAATATATTGAGAAAAATTTGAGGATTTCTCATTTTTTGTCATTTTCATTATTTGTTTCTCTCGGGCATCAATAATTCTCTTTCATTTTCTAATTTTTTGTGGGGTTGCTATAATGAGCCAATGAATCTCCATGTGACAATGTAGTACGTATCTGATAATTCATGACACTTATATATCAAGATTTTTGTTACTACGTCCTAATATAAATCAAAGTCCTATATAATTATTTTTATAACGTGTAACCACATGACACATCCATCCAAACATATACTGTACCACCTAGATTATTATTGCTTCCGATCCTTTTTATTAATTCTCTACCCCATTATGTTCTCCTTTTATTTAATTTGCTTCATCATTGTTACAAGCAATTCATCAATTTTTTTTAAAGTTAAGACTTAAGAGTGAAATTCGAATTTAAAATTTTTAAATAAAGATAAAAAAAATTTATACCATTTAAATTATAACTCATTATTAATAATTTATCAATTTATTTGTATTTATTATGTATAGTAATTAAATTAAAAAACAGATAATAATTCAAAAACTTTGGGAGGGACCATGGTTAATTATAAATTAGGAACCTTTTTAATTATATACAGCAGTATCCGAAGTACTATTATCCTAGATATATATTGAAACTGTACACTAATATAAGAACTCGAGTTTAGCTAATTAAAAGATCTGTTTTTAACCGTTTACCCTAGAATTAAATTTTGTTAAACTGTGGATCTCATTTGATATATATTTGGGTAAAAATATTAATGGTGGAAACAAATATTATTGCAATTACTTTTTATAAAATTTAAAAAAATATATATTATTGCAATTTTTTATAAAATAATATCTCCTAAAAATTTAAATTAATAGATAAGATAAAGTATATAAATACTTGTATCTTTAAATATATCACCAAAGTATTCGCGATCTTGACTTCTACTCCTTTCATGATTTGCCCTTAATCCACCCCAACTAGAACAATAGAGAAGAAAAATACCAAAAGAAGTCAATATTTTTAATAGAAAAAAATTAATAATTATTGGATGATAACTCAAATATAAAATAAATATAAAAAAATATTGATCATCTAACATTTTTTAATAAAAAGTTATAAAAGTTTGATCAACCAATTTAATTGGAATCAATTATAATTTTGTTAAAAAATTATTATAATACTTATCATTTTTGTTTTTGAATTTTTACTGTATCACCTAATTTGATACGTCAAGAATTAATTCGTGACTGACTAATAAATAAGACACGATTCGAACTCTCAATACTTATATAAATAAACTAGTTAATAACCTAATCTAACTATTAGACCACACACATGATGAATCCTGTGGGATGTTTCTTGCTGATAAGTTGAATCTATATCCATATCCATATCCTAATTATTGGACCTGAGTCTGGTATAGAGAGAAAGACAATGTAAGATTGCACTTGCATGACTTCTCCTATCTTCACCATAGGTTCAGTTTAGGCGTTTAGTCCCTCCTATGTCTTCTCTCACTCAGACACAAACTCTGACCCTACACGTTCCCCTCTTTACATCGTTCCATGTTTTTCACGGCACACAATGCATGGTCCAATGTATAACATTAATTACAATCTGGCTTATGTATGTCTGAACAAATTAAAATTCCAAATGATTCAAATGAAAGCCATGTCAACAATAATCTTCAATTCATATTAATTGGCAAATCTAATCTAATCACCAATTTAAGATATTTAAGCCGTGTACGCCTGCCATTTCGAAAATCCTCCGTACATACAATGCTATATTGACTTACGGTAAAAGAAATATATATAATTCAAACAAGGACGATGTTTTATAATTCTTGTTCTTACTAGAATCTTCCTCATAAATATAATTTACCATGCCCTTATCACTTTCACTACATGCAGGACCACTCACACGTTCCCTTCTCATTATTTTTCCAATTAAAAATTAATCATTCAGATAAAAAAAAAAAGTATAGGTAAATAATATATAGCTAACAATATGAACAATGGTAAAAAAAATAAAATTAAAATTTAAAATTTAGATTTTTAATTAATTAAATAATTATTAATAAATTTTAAAATTTAAAAATTAACAATTTAAAATTTTAAAATCAATAACAGCAGTAGATAGTTAAAATTTAAAAAAATAAGATAAAAGATTTTTTTGTTATTTAATTTGAATTAACTTTTTTTTATCGGTGGGCCAAAAAATCGGTTCATGATTCACGTTATTCAGATTTTTTGTTGTGTACCAAATAGAACTGTCATATAAATTATGACATCAGCAGTATCACCAATTCATTCGTACATATATACCATGCACCCACACACCACTCTACCGTCAAATTCTTCACCAAACAGTTCATGGCTTCTTGCTTCTCTCCCTTAATTTCTCACCATCACTTAAGCATTAGTAACAATAATAATACTTGTAACCAAAGAAACCTTAGCTTTGCTTCACACATAACCCAACATTCACTTCCACGATTATCAATCTCTAAATTCTCATCAACCCTATTATTATTTTTCTTCTTATTATTATTTCTTTCATTTTTCTCATCTTAATTTCATCTTCTCTTCTTTAAAAATAAACATGCCGGGGACACAAAATGACACGTTCATGGAAGCATCTGCGTCAAACGGCGTCGTTTTGTTCGGCAAATATGAGATGCTGGAATTGGCTGGAGTAGGCGCGTCAGCAAAGGTGTACCACGCTCGGCGCGTCGATACTGGCGAGAGCGTGGCGGTTAAGGCCGTTAGCAAGCGCCAGCTCAGCACTACAGACGGTTACGCGGAGCAAATCGAGCGCGAAATTTCTATCATGCGCCGGATGCACCACCCGCACACCGTGAGGCTCTTTGAGGTACTTGCCACGAAGGCGAAGATTTACTACGTCATGGAGTACGCTGCCGGTGGCGAGCTTCTGCGCCGTGTCTCCTCCGCCGGAAGGATGACGGAGAATCTCGCCAGAAGATACTTCCAGCAGCTGATCTCCGCCGTCGCGTACTGCCACTCTCACGGCGTCTTCCACCGCGACCTCAAGCTTGAGAACCTCCTCGTCGACGAGAATATGGACCTGAAGGTGACGGATTTCGGGCTGAGTGCGGGTCGGAGTCAGTTCGGGCCAGACGGTTTGTTACACACAATTTGCGGTACTCCTGCTTACGTGGCACCTGAGATTCTCGCGAAAAAAGGCTACCGCGGAGGAAGCGTTGATATTTGGTCATGTGGTGTTATTTTATTCACTATTGTTGCGGGGTATTTACCCTTCAATGATTACAATATTACCATTTTGTACCGAAAGATTTATCGAGGGCAGTTTCGGTATCCTAAGTGGGTCTCTTGTGATTTTAAACGCTTTGTCTCCAGGTTGTTAGATAGGGATCCAGAGACGAGAATTACTATCGACGAGATTTTGAAGGATCCGTGGTTTTGTCGGGGCGGATACAAGTATCCGACCCGAGTGGTGCCCGAGTTGGATGAAGACCATGTGATGCTGAAGGATTTGAACGCATTTGATTTGATTTCATTCTCATCCGGATTTGACATTTCGGGTTTGCTGACCCACTCGGAGTATTTGAATTGCGTGGAGCGGTTTGTTTCTAAAGAGGAACCCGAAAGTATATTGGAGAGGGTGAAAATAATGGGGGCTAAGATGGAAAGGGTGAGAGTGGAAAAAGACGAAAATGCTTGTGCAGGTGTGAGGTTAGAGGGGTTAGATGGTAATTATGTTATTGCTGTTAGGATTTATAGATTAATGAATGAATTGGTGGTTATTGAGGTCAAAAGAAAAGAGAAAAAAGTGGGAGGTGGGAATTTTTGGAGGACTAGGTTGAAACCTTTACTTCTTGAATTGGCTCTCCGTTGATGATCCCAAATAATAATATTTGATAACATTCAAGTTTAATATATATTAGCTCTTGGTTAATTTTAATTTACTATGGTGATTACACTATTAATTAGTTTAGTTAATTGTTGTATAACATTCAATTTTAATATAGATTTCAATATTGAATTAATAACATACTAAAAGATAATACGCTTAATCTTGTAAGTTTTTTTTTTTTTAAATTGAACACGTTTTTTACTTAGGTCATTAATAAATTAAAAAAAAATTGGAAATCTTAGACTATTTTCCTGTTTTCCTTCTAATAAATAAAAAATACTTATTTTTTTATATTTTTAAAAATAAAATATATATATTTAAATTCTTACCCATGTATATTCTTTCTTCTTTTAAGTTACCAAATATTCTTATCCATGTAACTATGAAATAGGTGAAAACCTTTTTAAGTTGTCCTATATGGTCTATATTTTAGACACAATACTTATTTAACAAACATGTCTTTGTATAATAAAAAATATAGGATAAAGTATATTATTTGTCTCTAAAATTTAGCAAAAATTTAATAAATATATTTAAATTTTATTTTGTTTTAATTTTGTTCCACAAATTTTTGATTTGTATCAAATATATTCTATACAATTAATTTTTTAAAAAATTTAAGATAAATTCAACAACAATTTTATAAGAATACCTTCAACACAAGCAAATCAAATATAATTATCATGCATTGTTGTTGAATTAGTCTTAAATTTTTTGAAAATTTAGTTGTCGGGATATATTTGATACAAATCGAAAAACTTTTATTAGGACAAAATTCAAATAAAATAAAACTTAGGAGGATTTTTGAAATTTTTATCAAACTTTAGAGACAAAAAATATACTTTATCTAAAAATAAAAAATGTTTTTCCAAATATGTTTGGACACATCTTAATACTATCATGTGTCAACTGTAAATTAAAATTCATATATCTATGTTTTTCGTATTTTATATCAATCAGTATTCATATTTTGTAGATTATAATTTATAAGAATAGTTTGAGAATAAATTAAAATTATTAATTAAAAATTTATTTATAAATTTGATAAAATAATAGCCCTCTCAGATTAATTAGACTTTTGCACATGATTGGGAGTACCAGTAAACTAAAAGATTCAAATAGTCCGACGTAATAAATTAAGAAGAAATCTATCATATATAAGAAAGCAAAATCGCAAAATGATGTGATATATAAAATTGAAAGCGACGGCTTATCTTGAACTTTATGGTTTACCAAATTTGTTTTGAAGTCTTTATGCTCTACAAGACCTACATCTACATGTTTGTTTAAAATGTCTTTCGATATTTCTTTTTTCTCTTATGTTGAGTCTGTTTAAAGTTCACGAATAAAATATACAAAATCGTATTTGATAAATAAAAATATTATATTTTCAAATATTAAATTAATATATTTATATTTTTTAATATTATATTTTATTCTGTTTTTAAAATTAAATACAGCCTTAGAAATTAAAGAGTTAGGTGTATTACTAATGTTAAAATATTTTAATTTTTATTAACCATGTAGTAGTATATTTATTAAAATAGCTGACTTAATTAAACATTTATTTTATATATATACAAAGTCATTAAACATAAGTATCTCGTTTAGTTAATAACATTATCACATTCTTTTAATATACAATTGCTTTATGTTGACACCTTACTTGATATCAAATTATCAACAGTAAATTAATTCATCATAATTATTTAGTGTTCTAATTATTTATGCTATCCCGAAATACAACTAAGTAATAATCTCATTAAGACGATCAACTAATCATAATAATATAATCGAAACAATAAAATACAAAAGAGTCTCAAATAAAACACAAATTATACATATAATTATTTTTGTTAGTATTTATCTGTTTGGTGTTCAAAAAGACCCAAACCAACAACACTCATATCTCAACTCGACCTGAATTTGATTTTCCTTCTTTCCCAAATCTATAGGCTGCAGTTTCATTCCATTTTCTTGGTTAAAGCTTCCAATAAATTAACACTGCAATGTTGCCTCCCCCATGCAAAGAAGACGTAACTTCTATACCTCATCATCACCGCGTTTGTTGTCTCTGTGCATTGTCGCAATGTAAACCGCCATTGTCGTTGAAAAACATCACCATATTTTTTTCACTGTCACTTGCTACGATTCCATCCTGGCCATGACATACAATTCCTGACTTATCTCTAATCAGGTTTGCTGAATTTGCTTCAATTTCTGTTATACTTTTTGGTATGCAAAATTGACCGTTGTTTTTCTGATGTTGCCGATGAGTACTCTTGTTGTATGCGCCAGTGTTTTTCATCCACAACTGCCTTCCCTTGTTGCTGATGCTTATGACCCTCCAATCTATTCCGTCTTGCAGAATTACCTCTCCTCCATTTCCGTTAAGCTTGCCCACTATTGACGATTCTTGAGGTTGATACTGCTGCATGTTATTTTGAGTCTCAGCATAAGATTTGACATCATACCACTGTAAATTTTGATTGTTGTTCTTTCCTCTCCTAATTGGGTCATGGCTTCCTTCTTCGTTATCACCCCTTCTATCAGCTTCAATATCCAAATTGTCTGCATTTATGTTTGTGATATGCTTTTCATAACTTCGAATTGGTCTTATTGCTTTTTTGTTCAAAATCATTCTATCGAGACCCTAGATTATTCGTTGCAGCTATTTTGCTATAGAATGGACTAAGATATTATCTTTTCTGGGTACCCACGTCATACCACATTTATTAGAATTCTCAATCAGCATTTTAATGTCCTAGAGTATAGGTTGTATTCCACCTATATTACCTCTGGATTTAACAGCTTGTGTTATGGTAAGTGAATCAGTTTCAAGGATTACATTCTCCATTTGTAAAGTTTTTGATATTATCAGAGCATTCCTAACTACCATTGCCTCTGCTACTAGTGTGGAACTAGCCTTAACCTTTATTGCAGAACCTGTAATCATTTTTTTTCTATGATCTTTAACTACTACTGATATCGCTCCACTTTTAAAACTCTTTTTGTATGCCGTATCAATATTAATCTTGATTTAATTCAACGGTGGTGGTCTCCAAATAATCCTCCTAACCCTGTCTCTTTTAGTCTTATGTGATTTTACTCTTTGCTACTCTTCCTTATTTATGAAGTCCTATTCCATAAATTTGACTTTCTTTATAGTTGTCTTCGGATTGATGTTGACATTTTGATGAATTACTTGATTCCTTGATTTTCATATTTTCCATGTTAGGAAAGATAGTTTATTGATGAGTCTATTTTGACTTTTCCCCTCTTTTCTAATTTTTTCTTATCTGTTTAAGCATTCATGCACCGAAACTTATAATTGTTTGTGGCATTGGACTACATTAAATTTGGGATCCAAACTATGGTGCCATAGTCCATGGACATAATAGCATTGCATGTTCTATTGTCTCTGGTTCTTACAAACAAATGAGACACATAGGATTGTTAGTAATTTTTTTTATGCAAATTAGCATACACCGACACTATGTTGTGGACAACTTTCCATTAAAATATCTTATTTTTTTTAGTATCTGATATCCTCATATTTTCTAAAATAAATTCTTAATATCCTCACTTGTCGAAGGGCTCCCTACTCCAACCCTTAAATTCTCTTTTCTCGCCACCTTATCCCCTAACCTAACAGAATAACAACCTTTAAATGTATGAGACCAGATAAATCTATCTTCTCTGTCGATAATATTCATTGGGGTTCTCATAATTTTTTCTATATCTTCTTACCTGAACCAAATAGTGAACTTACCTAAATTTTACTATTCTCCCTCCTTTAACAAATCTTTAACATACTCAACTTCAAGCCTTCTATATCCCTATAATTTATATATAATCTGATAAGCTCTAACCCTAAACAAACTCCAAAAATAAGAGTTGGGTCAGGGCCAATCCTAAAGCTCCAAATCACCCCAAATCAATCAAAAGCTCCAACTACAAAAAACAAAGAATCCTAATCATAAACTCGATCGCTCTTCTCGGAGCTTCTATCATTGCCACACTCTTCTCTCTACCACCGTTGTCGCACACTTATCTCTCAGTCGCTACCGTCGCGACGCTTCGAACGTCTCCAGACACTGTTGTTGTCAAAGGCTTATTCTTCTCTTCGCAAAGCTGCTATTATCTTCTCCTCTTCCTCCCAACATTGCATTTTTCTCTTCTGTCCCGGTATTGCGTCTTTATCTTCTCCTCTTTTTCCATCGCATCTTTGTCGTCCTCTACTCGCAGTATATTTTTTTCTTCTCCTCCTTATCTTTGTTTTTGTCACTCACCATATTTAATCTTATTAGCTTTGAGTGTTCATGATTCATCGCGATCTTTATCTTATGGTTTCAATCTGGGAAGCTTATTATACATTTGGAGTTCTTGGATATTTTGTTAAACCGAAAAAATTTTGTTTTTAAGTAAAAAATGATGTTCTTGAAAATTAGTTGATTTGTTTATCTTATTTACAATATTTGTTTTAATAATTCTATTATTATTAATTTTTTTATTCATTTTCTGAGTTGATAATAGTTCTATTATAATGTTATTTTTTTTCAATTTTTTTATATTTTTTTACATGTCCAACATCGACACACTTTGGAATACTTTGATGATCTATTTTCACATTAAGCAAAAATTACCGGAGTATAAGACGTAAATAAATCTCTCCTAAATATAACATGAATAGAAGCATTGCTGTCAATCACTCAACTAGTGCTATTATCAACAAAGTTAACATATTCAAACTCCTCAACAAGAAAAAAATCATCATGAGTTACATTGACCTTGTCTTCATTACTACTATCATCTTTATTTGTGCTCTTGTCTTTACTTGCATTGACTTTCTCTTTCTTTAACTGCCAACAAAATTTTTTCACATGCCCCTTATGACCATAATGATAACATTCAATATTTTTATACCTTCCTCGAGATTTGCTTCTACTTTGATCTCTACTTTTAGGACCTCGACTTTTGTTTCTATTTCTAGACTCAGAAACCAAAACATCTAAATGTGTAGTTGATGTATCTTGTGACTTTCTTCTTATTTCTTTATTCAAAACACTGCTCTTGACAAGATCCATAGAGATTACACCATCAGGAATAGAATTAGACAATGAAATGCTGAGAATGTCCCACAAATCTGGTAAAGAGTCAAGAAGTAACAATTTTTGAACCTCTTTCTCAAACTTGATACGCATGAAAAATAACTAATTCATGATTTCTTAGAAGTTATTTAAGTAATACGACATTGATGTCTCATTTGTATATTTCAAATCCAACAACTGCTTAATTAATAACATCTTGTTATTCCCAGTTTTTTGAGGATACAACTATTCAAGTTTAATCTAAAGGGTCTGAGCATGTGTCTCTCCAATAATATGGTTCAACACATTATCATCAACTCACTACCTAATATATCCACAAACTTGTCTACGTATCAAAACCTAATCATCATCAAATTTATCATTAGGCTTCTTTATACTAAAAATTGGTTGATGAAAATTTTTAACATAAAGCAGATATTTTATTTTTGATTTTCACAAATCATAATTAAGGCCATTAAAAGTGATAATCCTACTAATATTAGTATTAGTCTCTATTGTTCACAGAATTAAACCTAAAAAAAATGCCAACAAGCTCTGATGCCAATATGAAAGAGCCCAACAGCAAAACAATACAAATATCCAATACAAGAATAATATAGAAGCGCTCACAACATAATATGGTAGCAACTATAAGCAATCAAATATATCAACTAAAGCAATAACAAGAACACACAGATATTTTAATGTGAAAAACTTCCTCAATGTGAGAGGTAAAAACTACGAGTCCCCAAAACTAGAAAAATGGCTCTACTATAATCAAATATGAGGTACAAGAGAGTCTCAAATAAAGTATAAATCGTACATACAATCAGCCAAAATACCAAAGCACCAAAACTTGACAATGAGTAACAAGAAGATGAAAAAATACCCAATAACAGAGCTGCTATTCAAAATAGATTTCTCCCTCTGTAGATCTCCAATAAAAATCTCTACCGTTCAAAATGAAGAACAAGATGAAATGAAGTTGCAGTTCAAATTTCAGACCGAATGAATGAGAAACTATTGTTTGAAATCTGTTGCTTTGCACAAAAACAAAAATTCTATTTTTTCTTCTTCTCTCTCACTTTGTGGCTACTCTCTGTCACTCTCAATGACTGCTAAAAATCTAATTAGAATAGTGACACAAGGGTGCAAGAAGACATCCCAAAAAATTGGGCTTAAACCTTACAAAGAAGAAAAAAAAGTCCAACTTGTTGAGGTGCCGTGGAAAGCTCTTAATCACCAGAAAGACTTCGCAGAGAAACTAAATAAAAAAACATAAAATGAGAATACATTACATCCAACGTAAAACCTTAAGGTGCCAAGTTAATAAATCTCTCATCTTATATATAAACTCTCAATCTTTTTTGTTAGAGAATAATGAAAAGATATCACATCCAATTTAAAACTTTTAAGGTGTCAAGTTAACGAGTTTCTCATCTTATAAACTTCTCACTCTTCTTTATTTTCTTTAATATAAATCTACCTTCATGTACTCTCACACTTGCAACATTAACAAAAATTTATCTATATAATTTTACTTCGGTCTTTGTCTTATCTTTAACTGAAAACATATTTTGATTAAGGTTTAGCTTATAAATTCACAAGATTTCACTTTTAATGAGTCAAATTTTAAGAGTAAATTTTTACAAATTTAAGAGTTAAGATTTGCTATTAAAATTAAATTAGTATGAGTGGGAGAGTTTTTATAATTCAATAGTAATAGATTAACAAGACAATTTTTTTCTCTTTTTTTTTTTCCTTTTTTCCTCCTCTTTATTCTGTTGCTGATTTGTTTATGTATTTTTCTTTTTCTTCTCTTTATGTTCTATTATTTAAACAAAATTTATGTAATTTTGTTCAAAAGAATTTGTATGCTTTTTAAAATAAATTGATTTTTTCGTAAAACTTTTTATGCACTTATTCAACATTATTTTTCGTTATCTATATATTCCTCGTATCCATCCATATATAAGTTATTTATATCCATACCCACGGTATGTGGTGATCTCAACCATTAGCATTCTGCCATTTTTTTACTCCACAACCACAATTCCAAAGCTTGTCAAACATGGCCTAACAACATTAATTTGAATCTTAATTATTCCGAACACAACTGATATCACCATACTCCAACTAATATTGGTCAATTGCCACTCTAATTATCACTTGTTTAGGTCATAAGCCATGTACGGCCGTCATCTAAAAAAATATTCATAAAAATGAAAGGAATTATTTTTTTCAACAGTTATTAATTATATCCAACATAAATTAAATATAATTTATAGGAATCAATTTTAGGGTAGATAATAGTAGTTGATGTTGAACTGTCCAAACTTACAAAAAAAAAAAGTTAATAATTTTTTTTAAATGTACGGCAATATCAAAAACAAAATTGGACACTACAACTTATTTCGTTCATGTTTGTTGTCACTTGTCACCGAAATAAAATTTTAGAACATATATTTTTAATAATAACGCGGTTGGTGGAATATTACAAATAGCAGCAGTCTTAGATATATACAAACAGAAGAATTTGATAGGAATAGATAGGGATGTCAATGGGGTGGGGTGGGACGGGGGCGGGGGCAGGGAATGTTTCCGTACTCTCCGTCTCCGCCCCCAAAATTAATTCCCGTCTCCGTCCCATTTCCCGTTATGGGGGATAATTGTCCCCATCCCCGTTTTTCGCATTTCCCGTGTTTTTCGCGGGGCTCCATTCTTTATCTCTCTATGTTTAACATTCATATGAAAATTATAGTAAAAAATATCAAAAAAACAAAAAAAAAACTAAAAAATATTATTATAAGTCCAGAAATACAACATAGCAAATCATAGTCCATAAAATAAAATCTTAAAATGCAACTTTCATTATAAAGAAAGCAATAAAACAAAGTCTTTAACATCAAATATTCTTTCATTGTCGGCATAAAACTTTCAACAAACATCTCCATGTTCTCTGTTAAAATAATAGAGACAAATATGTTAACATACAGTGACGAGAATGGAAGCAAACACGCAGACGCAGAAGTGGAGAGGAGAAGGACGCCGTGCCTGAGGAGAGAGAACGACGCGGTGAAACTGCTAGGGTGACGGCGCAAGAGTGGCCGGTGGCTAGCTGTGAGGGTTTTGAAGTTTGAACAAAGTGGAGAGTAAGTGAGTGACTGGAGTCTGGAGAGTTGGGGTTTGGATGGGAATAGAGAGTTAGAGAGGGCGCAGCAACAAAGGTGAGAAAGGAATATAGGGTTAAGGTTTTTTAATGGGTGAAATTACTAAAATACCCCCTATGTTAGAAATAAAGTAAAAGTATTTAAATAAGTTTAACAATTCGGGGAATTATCGGGGATGGAGCAGGAATCCCCGCTCGGGTCTCCGCGCCTGTCTCGGAAAAATTTTGCTCCTCATCCCCGTCCCCACAGAAAAAATTCTCCACCATTGGGACCCCATTTGGGGCGATTCCCGCAGAGATCCCCGCCTGCTAGGAATTTTTGACACCCCTAAGAATAAATCATATGAGATTGTGAATCCATATGACATGACAAAACTTATCAATTTATATGAATCATCTTATGGAAGTGAATTATATTGCACATGGACAACAAATTTTGATGTGGTTGCTGAATCCATTGAATCAATGATAAGGGTAATCTGAATCCATTGAATCAATGAAAAGGGTAAATATTTTACTACTAGTTTTGTTTTTTTAATCATTAGTGTCAAGTTTAAGTTAGGAGCATGGTTGATCTCTTATAAATTAAACATTTTCGATCTTAGCCGAAAGGTTAGACTAGAAGAAATGTAGAAGAAAATATGAAATTGGACTCTAACATACTTATTACCTGATCTATTTGTAGAAAGTTACAACAAATTGTGAAAATATTTTATTTGTATATTAACATTAGCAATTATATATTTTTTTATTATAATTTGATTACTCTATAATTAATTATATAAAAAAAAATCGCCTATTGTTGAATAATTTATTATCTATCTTATAGGATGATAAGATTTCATGTGGTCTGATATATGATATGAATGGACACCTATTTAATGATTTATCACTTTCTTCATAAAATGGGTGACTCAATTTTTATATAATGAATGATTCAAATTCTCAATATGAATTGAACTTAATAAAATTTAAAAAAATAAATATTATACCTATATAAATAAAAAATTATAGTCTGAAGTATATACACAACACAATAACAATATATAAGTCACTCCTCTCTCTCTCTCTCTCTTTCTCTTTCTATATATATGTACGCTGAAATATATATATATATAAAAATAAGAATACTAAAATTTTTTATTTATTTATTTTACAATACTATTTTTTTTGTTGACCTTTTGTTTTCCTTTGCCCTATTCATTTTTTTTTTGGGGTCATGCTTTGCCCTATTCATCTTCCTACATCTTAGGCTTGATTAGACTAGTGGGTTCTACAATAATTTCAAAAAAGTAAATTCATTGCTCATTTTCGTCAATACCCATGGTGATGTCTGTATATATTTTCCGTTTGAGATTATAGACCCGTAAGAATGAACTTTGGACCCTGGGTAATTCAAATCCAGAGGATTTTATCCATCTCCAAACCACCAAAAAACGTTAGAAACAAAAAGTTTCCGACCTGCCGGATTCGAACCAGCGACCTAAGGATTTCTATTAGGGTATTCCTACTACAGTCCTCCGCTCTACCAACTGAGCTAAGGTCGGTTTGTGTTCATGGTTAGATATCTTTTATTTTAATCTTAATTTTGTCAACTATCAGCTTTCACAATCAATCAATAGAAAGCTCATCAAGACAAACTACTAGTTTTTGTTGATATTAACGTGAAATGAAAATCGATATACCTTCTACAGACCAACCTCTTTATTTTTTAAAGTTAGGTTACAGTTATAGGATACTAAGTAAAATAGAGGAATTTAAATTCATATATTTCTATTTTTTATTACTAACTTCCCTTTAACTTATCGTAAGTAACTTCTTCCAATTAATAAATAAATAAATAAAGCAAGTCTAAAATGTTGTCAAACTATTGTAAAAAAAAATGTTATTTCTGACTAGCTCCTCCATATTTTTTTTCTTTTTCTCTTCTCTCACTCTTTTCTGCCTCTACAAAATCATGTTTTGTTTTGAAATGTCAATTAGATTAGAACAACAATGTGCTTCACTTTACTAGAACATCCAAAACACAGAAACAACAGCTAATACAGCTAGGTCTTAACTTATATCAATCTAGATGTTTCTTTTTTTTCTTGTCTTATATTTACAGTTTCATGGAACTTCATTCCTTTAGTGGCACTTTACTCCTGCCCTTAAACAAAAATCTGTCTCAATGATCAAATATTTCGTTAGGACCCTTAAAATAAAAATTAAAAAAAAAAAAAAGAGATGATATTTGTAGTCTCGTACTCAAGTTAACACGCAAAGAAATATCTTAAGTTTCTACAGCGTTCAATGAAACATTAAGCGTAGCCAACAGCAACATCATCACATTAATAACTAAACAAAACCAGGTTAAGGTTGTTCAATATCAGTTTTGCATATGGAGTTTGACACATGTCAGATCAACGCTCTCGATAGTTGAAGAAACTAAAATTTAGACAACATACAGTTCTCTGTATATAATATCTCACAGGGTACATAATTCAATCTCGATGTAATAATTTTTAATGTAGAAGTCATGAGATGCCCAAACCAACCCAAAACCCTTTAAAAAATAATAATGTTAAATAATAATAAGTTAATAACTTACACGTGAGAAATCACTCTGGGAATATGCAAGACCCTCAAGCCTTATGGGGAACTTGACATCACAAGAGCTAAGAATATTCTAAATCTTGAATTCCTGAAGCATGAAACAAAATGAGTCAAATACTATTAGATATAACAGTAATGACTGAAAATATTTAGTAAAAATAACAAGATATAATAGAAGTATTACCTTAAATTTGGCTGGAAAACCAAGCTTCTGGATAATTCGAGCATACTGAAGGAAGAAAATGTAAAATTAGACAATGATACAAACTTGTAGGAATAAAGAGCTTCCTAACCTCGATATGAAGAAAGAAGAAAATGGATACTCATGCAAATGCAAAGAGGATGAAGACAAATAAGTACTTTATTCTACTCCAAACTACAGAATGAGCAGGGTTATAACCAAACTATCACAAACAACATATTTGACCTGCTATTTAAGCTCCATTACAGGAATATTCAGGAACATACATGATAAATAGAAAAGAATAATGCATACATTTCTTGCAGCCAATTTAGACTCTTGCTCACTCTTCGCTCCAGTACAAACCTAGCCATACCAATGGAATTTAACATTAGGAATGTAAGCCAAAGCATAAAAGAGACAAATTCAACTAAAGCAACAACGATCATCAAATCATGAATAAAATCACAAAGCATGAGCATTATTGAAATCATGATAGCATACAATGAATCAAAGATTCATGCTCAAATTAGCAAAAACAGTTTCTCGATAAAAAATTTCACCAACTTTTTATTTGAGTACAATGATATCCACTATCATCATTTATGACAGAAGTACTAGGTGAATATTAAGAAACATATCATCTTGCCAGATACAAAAATGAGAGCAGTTGTTTTTGGTTCTCTGATCCTCATAATCACGGCAACAAAACGCTGTAAGGGATGATATCACAACTATTAGCACAGGGTATTAATGGCCAACCAGAATGAGAAAGCAAGATACATGGAAAAAATACGTATAGTTCCTAAGCAAACCATAATTATGATAGAGTAAAGTACTTGTAAAGCTTTGAATAAGATGCATATGTTGATTTCAATATCAGCTAAGTGAAACTTGCTTTGGGATTGTACTCTGCATTACGAGCTTGAAGTGAAATCATTTCAAGGTCCAACTTACAGTCCAAATTAACCGTTGACACAATATTTTTGAAGTACAAATAACTTGACTATCAGATTATTCAATTAAGCAAAATCACTAGATGTTCCAATGCTTATAGAAACACTTGGTGTTGAAAACAAATTATCAAGATCAGATAGATACTCACTGAAGGATAGGCACAATCTCAGAGGGGTGCTTGGTCAGATCCACTGGTTGGCTACCCTCCAATCCTTGGTCAGCCATGAACCCTAATACTATTATACAACATTACACTCAATCTACCAAATTTTCATCTTCTTTTTTTACTTACATAAAAGGAACTATTTCAACCAAAATAATTATTAACAACCCCTCCCCCAAAAAAAAGACACACCCAGATCTTAAAATGTCCCCAAAAACAAAAATTAGGGAAAAGAATGAAAAAATAAATAGCTGAACACAATTCTTCCCACAATACTATATATTGACCCTTATTTGTAATACGGGGAAACATTTTTTTCGAAAGAACCCCCGAAAAATAAAAAGGAACTCAAATCCCATATTTTCCCAAAAAGAGTTGAACGAAAAAGTAAAAATGAAAACCTAAAAACTATATACAATTCTCTCAAAATTCTGTGTTCTCCTCTTAATTAAACATGAAATAAAAGGAAGGCTTTGTATATATACGTCAATTGAGATAACAAGCAAGCGAGATTGGACCTTTAAGCGCAAAATTAGGTTCGGATTAGGGTTAGGGTAAACGAGAATCTACAAATCTAGAAAAATTGAAACGAAGTTGAGGTCTTGAGGAGTGAGGTGAGTGTAAGAGAGAATAAAGAGAGCGCGAAAAATTCGAAAGAACGGTTCTTTTATATGAGAAAGCGATGCAGATTATGCAAAAAAATCGGTTTATTTAAATTGGTTTCTTGCTACACAAGGTAGAACAAAACAGACTAATTCAGGGTCTTCAGATACATAGACGATGTCCTAAGGTCAACCACCTCCTCTTTGCTGATGATTCCATCTTATTCTGTAAGGCTAATCCTGAAGCATGTTCAAATATCCTGCATTTATTGAATTCTTATGAAAGCATCAGTGGCCAGAGGGTAAATCTTAATAAATCGGCTGTATTCTTTAGCCACAACACTCCATCCACTACTCGTACACTACTGGCTAACTCTATGAATATTAATCATATTGGGACTCAGGATAAATACCTTGGTTTGCCTTCTACAGTCTCTAAATCGAAAAAGACTTCTTTTAGTATGATCAAAGAAAAGGTTCGGAAAAGAATCCAAGGGTGGAAGCGCAATCTTCTATCATCAGGTGGTAGACACGTATTGCTTAAGGCAGTGAGAGAAACTATTCTTATTTATACATTGTCTTGCTTCAAGTTGCATGATGGTTTAATTTCAGAAATTTACTCTCCACTTTTTCAGTTCTAGTATGGATAAAAAGGTTCTGAAAGACGGAAGGTTTGGATTAGCTGGGACACTATAACTCGCCCACGAAGAGAATGAGGCCTTGGATTTAAAGATCTTAGAATCCAAAATCTGGCACTTTTAGGCAAATAGTTTTGGCGACTCGTAACACAGCCTACTTCCCTATTATCCAAAATCCTAAGAGGTAAATACTTTAGCAATGGTAATGCTATAACGGCAGAAATTGTAGTCTTACCTTCTTGAGAAAGGTCTTAATTGGACTGTGGGTACTGGTGAGAATATCCGAACCTTTGAGGATCCTTGGCTGCCTCCTCCGTATCCTTTAATGATTTCTGACATGCCAAATAGACAAGCTATTGATGAGTTGGTTCCAAGAGTTACAGATCTAATTACTGAAGATAGGAATTGGAATCAGAATCTTATTCAAGAATTATTTCCCCAAGACGTTGCAAATAGGATTTTGTCAGTTAAAATTCAGCAGAGTAGGGACAAATTGCAATGGGATTTGAACAAATCCAAACAATATGATACAGCTTCAGGTTACAGAATTGGCTATTTATTTTACCATCCGCCTCTGGAGCTTTGCCCTAATTATATGCAACAGAAAAAGCCGTGGATTGATTTATGGAAATTGAACTTGCCTCACAAAATTAAGCTATTTATCTGGAAAGCTCTCCATGGCCGGCTCCCAGTGCTTGCTTAGATTCATCACCGCATCCCATCTATATCACCAATATGCCCCTGCTGTCATGAAGCCACCGAAACAGTCACTCATTGTTTGATCGATTGCTCTAGAATTAAAGATGTATGGTCTCATAGTTATCTTCGTGACTGTCTTCCCCTTCAGAGTCTTAACGACTTTTGGACATGGTGGATTGCATCAACAGAGATGCTTAACCTGTTGAAGAATGATGACCGTAATCCTCAATTGCTTGCCATCATTTGCTGGAACTGCTGGAAAGCTCGCAACCAGTTGATTTTTGAAGGTTCTACTTCAATGCCGTCTGCCATTCTAGCAAGCTCTGTCAACTTGCTCCGTGAAATCCAAAGAACTCCCAGTTTAGGTCGTCATCTCCATGAGGCAAGCTCTTAGTTGCATTCAATTTGATTTATCATTCTTTCTTCTTTAAGATTTTTTTTGTTTTTCGACCTTGCACCGTTGGATGAATACCTTCAATGTAGTGTTTTTGGGAAATCCCCACCTTTCATTATGTTGTCCTGCTTTTGGACATCTTTGTATTTCATTTTTCAATAATTAATGAAATATAACCTACTATCTTTGGAAAAAAAATTATATCGAATCCAAACAGGATAAAAATTGAATCTTTAAAACTTTAACAATAATTTATAAAAAATTTATTTATGAAAAAACTTATTTATGATACATTTATTTATAAAGAAAAAATTTGTTATCGAAAAGTTGATATCTATATTCGAATTTGAATTTATCCATAAATTTTAATTTAATGCTTTTTTATCTATTTTCTAATTCAACAAGTGTGATTAAAAATTAAACAATAAGATTATAATTAATATAATATAATATTAAAAATAATTTAAAATATATATTTTTTTAGTTTTCTTAAGGTGCACATAAATTGGATAAAGTTGGGTTCGCCTTGACCTGAACTCGATTCGAAATAATGACCGAATATATTTTTGAGGCCCATACTCAATCCTAGACCCGGTGAAATCACACCAAATTAACTCTTGAAATATTCGAGACTAAATTGGATCTTTAATCTAGACCGGACCATGTTCACTCCTATTATATATAGAGAGATGTTTGGGAACAAGAGAGAGAAAGTGAAAGAAAAATTTGTTCGGTGGTTATGTTGTGGAAAGATTTAGCAAGGCAATTAGTATCTTTTAAAAATTGTCCATTATTCCATCTTTAGATATTTATTTTTATAAAAAGTTATTTATTTTTTTATAAAAAATTACTTATTTTTTTAATTTTTTTCTTTTTTAAAGATTAAATAATACAATATTAAAAAAATACCTAATTACACTGCTATTTGTTAAAGGTGGATGGGGTTTGTTATTCTCACTCTTTGGTTTAAGTAACAGCCTCATAGTACCAATTATGAACTATCAATTGCCACATGTGTAATATATGAGTTGACTTTGGACTTCTGGTGAAAGTGAATTTCAAAAAGTTGATTTGAATCCTCTAAATTGGGTGGGAGACTTAGTCAAATTGAAGATGTTGCTCTATTTGAAGTTAGAGGCAACGATACACGCATAGTGAAGGCTAAAGTGGAACTGAACAGTGATAAAAGAAGGAGGGATACACTGAAACTGCTTGATCCTAATCAGAAAATGCTGAAAATTGGAGTACGCTATGAACGTATAGGTGTGTTATGTACTTATTGTGCAAAATTGGGGCATGAATCTAAGAACTGCCAATGTTTTATTGATGATTCTGCCCAAAACAATATCAAGGAAGATAAAGTTGGTGAATGGCTTAAGGCAGATCAAGTCGGTAGGCGTTTAACTGAAAAGAGAGCTTCCTTCAATCCTAACCAACCTCGGGATGGTTCTATTCCAGCTCAACCGAAGACTCTTTTACTAACCTATCACATAATAAAAATTTTTAAACTTTATAAAATGCAATTTTTTTCATAGACTCGTATTATCGAACTAATTAAATTCGATTTAGCATTGATTCCATATAGATGATCAGAAAAAATAGAATAATGAAAAAATTGCTGCTAATTCGGGTTCTAGAGAAGAAAATGAAGGTGAATCAGAAAATACAGATACGGCTACTGATATTAATTCTTCTTCTAATGCTCTATTGGAGATATCCTATACCATGAATAATGTCCAACACAATAACAACGTCATATCCAAGCTTAAAAAGGAGAACAAAAAGTCAAACCTGAAACAACTTGCCAGAAAGTCTGTGATAGGTTTCAAACGGAGGAGTGGAGGTAATGGTACTGAAGAAATTTCAAAAAAAATTTGTCTCAATGATATTGTCTCTGATGCTATGACGGTGGAGGGTGCCAGCCTTCAAGTGGCACCCAAAGAAATATGAAACTACTCTCGTGGAATTGTCGGGGTTTGGGGAGACCCCTGACAATCCACAATCTTAAAGGGATTTGCAAATCCTACTCCCCCGAGGTTGGTTTTATCTGTGAAACAAAAAATCAATCTCGACAAGTTGAAGGAAGACTAAGATCTTGTGGTTTCAAGGAATGGTTTATTGTGGATCCGGATGGATTATCAGGGGGTTTGGCAATGGCATGGAGGGATGGTTGCACTGTTCAGATTTTGCAGCATGGTAAATTCTTCATTGCGGCATCAGTTCTGACAGCTGGATCTAATGATCCCTATGGTGTTCTAGGTGTTTATCTCAATTCAAATGATCAACATAGAATGGCTCAGTTTGCTGAATTAACTTCAGTCACGCAACAGTTTGATGGTAAGGTTGTGTTAATGGGTGATTTTAATACCATTTCTAGTCAATTGGAGAAAGCAGGTGGGGGTACTAAATTTCCTTCTTCTATCGAAACCTTTAACAGTTTTATTGATGATAATTCTCTGATTGATATTGGTATGGTCGGAAGACCATTCACTTGGTCGAATAGACGGAGGGGTAATGAGTTGATACAGGAAAGACTGGACTGATTCCTGGTAGGAGTTGATTGGCAGCAACTCTATCCCAATGCAACGGTTCTTAGACTGTCAGAATCAGGCTCGGATCACTCCCCTCTTCTCTTAGACTCTAACCTGAGAACTGAGAGATCTAAACGCCGATTCAAATTCCAAGAAAGATGGTGTTCCAATGATGAAATAAGGCAGATTGTTAGAGAGGTTTGGCACGAACATATTGATGGTTCAGCCATGTATATCCTAGCTCAAAAACTAAAGCGTTGTCGACATAAGATTGTCAATATATCCTAGCTCAAAAAATAAAGCGTTGTCGGCATAAGATTGTCAAATGGCAGCAAGAACACAGATCTAATTCGAAGGTGGAGATTGATTTACTACCGTTGGAATTAGAGGAACTTTGTTTAGCAGGAATTCATGGAGGTGACATCATTTCAGAAATAAAGGACAAACTTGAACAAGTATTGCAAAATGAGGAATCTTATTGGAAAGATAAGTCTAGAGTCAAATGGCTCAAATCTGGCGATCAGAATACAACTTTCTTCCATCAGAAATTTAGAAATCGAACCTGAAGGAATAGAATTTGGCAACTAACTGGCAGTGATGGTGAAGTGGCTACTTCAAATGCTGGTATTGCTTCTGTGGCTGAATCTTATTTCAAGGACATCTTTTCCTCCACTTGTCATGAGAACCCTGAACCTCTGTTTACTGATTTTGAACCTAAGGTTACAGCTCACATGAACCGTAGGCTTCAAAGACCAGTGACTATGGAGGAAGTGAAACGTGCGACATTTAGCATTCATCCTCAAAGTGCTCCAGGAGATGATGGTATGTCAGCAAAAATTTTTCAAAGCTTCTGGAACATACTTAGTGGTGATGTGTTTCGAGCAGTTAACAGCTTCTTTTCAGGGGGCAGAATTTTGAAGGGTTTTAATCACACCCAGATCTGTCTTATTCCCAAGATTTCTGATGCTAAAGATATGACTCAGGTAATACCAATAAGCCTATCTTCAGTCTTTTACAAGATTATCTCCAAAGTATTTGTACATAGGTTTCAGAGTATGATGAATAGACTAATTAGCCCTACGCAAAGTGCTTTTATTAAAGGAAGATTAATCTCTGATAATATCCTAATTGCTCACGAGTGTATGCATTACTTGAAGAACAAAAAAAGGGGACTCGAAAATGAAATGGCGCTAAAATTAGATATGAGTAAGGCATATGATAGGGTGGAATGGCACTTTCTTTGGTTTATATTGGAGAAGTTTGGTTTTGACTCCCGGTGGATCATGTGGATTCGAGAATTAGTGACAACTGTTTCTTATTCTGTTATTGTGGAAGGACAACCTTATGGTTTCTTCAAACCAAATAGAAGTATTCGACAAGGAGATCCTCTATCTCCCTATCTTTTTCTTTTCTGTGCAGAAGGTCTCTCCTTCTTGCTACACAAGGCAGAATAAAACAGACTAATTCAGGGTCTTCAGATACATAGACGATGTCCCAAGGTCAACCACCTCCTCTTTGCTGATGATTCCATCTTATTCTGTAAGGCTAATCCTGAAGCATGTTCAAATATCCTGCATTTATTGAATTCTTATGAAAGCATCAGTGGCCAGAGGGTAAATCTTAATAAATCTGCTGTATTCTTTAGCCACAACACTCCATCCACTACTCGTACACTACTGGCTAACTCTATGAATATTAATCATATTGGGACTCAGGATAAATACCTTGATTTGCCTTCTACAGTCTCTAAATCAAAAAAGGCTTCTTTTAGTATGATCAAAGAAAAGGTTCGGAAAAGAATCCAAGGGTGGAAGCGCAATCTTCTATCGTTAGATAGTAGACACGTATTGCTTAAGGCAGTGAGAGAAACTATTCTTATTTATACATTGTCTTGCTTCAAGTTGCCTGATGGTTTAATCTCAGAAATTCACTCTCTACTTTCTCAGTTCTGGTGGGAACAAAAAGGTTCTGAAAGGCGGATGGCTTGGATTAGCTGGAACACTATGACTCGCCCACGAAAAGAAGGAGGCCTTGGATTTAAAGATCTCAGAATCCAAAATCTGGCGCTTTTAGGCAAACAGTTTTGGCGACTTGTAACACAGCCTACTTCCTTATTATCCAAAATCCTAAGAGGTAAATACTTTAGCAATGGTAATGCTATAACGGTAGAAATTGGAGTCTTACCTTCTTGGGGATGGAGGAGCATACTGGAAGGACAAAAGATTGTTGAAAAAAGGTCCCCAAGACGTTGCAAACAGGATTTTGTCAGTTAAAATTCAGCAGAGTAGGGACAAATTGCAATGGGATTTGAACAAATCCAAACAATATGATACAGCTTCAGGTTACAGAATTGGCTATTTATTTTACCATCCGCCTCTGGAGCTTTGCCCTAATTATATGCAACAGAAAAAGCCGTGGATTGATTTATGGAAGTTGAACTTGCCTCACAAAATTAAGCTATTTATCTGGAAAGCTCTCCATGGCCGACTCCCAGTGCTTGCTTAGATTCATCACCGCATCCCATCTATATCACCAATATGCCCCTGCTGTCATGAAGCCACCAAAACAGTCACTCATTGTTTGATCGATTGCTCTAGAATTAAAGATGTATGGTCTCAGAGTTATCTTCGTGACTGTCTTCCCCCTCAGAGTCCTAACGACTTTTGGACATGGTGGATTGCATCAACAGAGATGCTTAACCTGTTGAAGAATGATGACCGTAATCCTCAATTGCTTGCCATCATTTGCTGGAACTGCTGGAAAGCTCGCAACCAGTTGATTTTTGAAGGTTCTACTTCAATGCCGTCTGCCATTCTAGCAAGCTCTGTCAAGTTGCTCCGTGAAATCCAAAGAACTCCCAGTTTAGGTCGTCATCTCCATGAGGCAAGCTCTTAGTTGCATTCAATTTGATTTATCATTCTTTCTTCTTTAAGATTTTTTTTTGTTTTTCGACCTTGCACCATTGGATGAATACCTTCAATGTAGTGTTTTTGGGAAATCCCCACCTTTCATTATGTTGTCCTGCTTTTGGACATCTTTGTATTTCATTTTTCAATAATTAATGAAATATAACCTACTATCTTTGGAAAAAAAATTATATCGAATCCAAACAGGATAAAAATTGAATCTTTAAAACTTTAACAATAATTTATAAAAAATTTATTTATGAAAAAACTTATTTATGATACATTTATTTATAAAGAAAAAATTTGTTATCGAAAAGTTGATATCTATATTCGAATTTGAATTTATCCATAAATTTTAATTTAATGCTTTTTTATCTATTTTCTAATTCAACAAGTGTGATTAAAAATTAAACAATAAGATTATAATTAATATAATATAATATTAAAATTAATTTAAAATATATATTTTTTTAGTTTTCTTAAGGTGCACATAAATTGGATAAAGTTGGGTTCGCCTTGACCTGAACTCGATTCGAAATAATGACCGAATATATTTTTGAGGCCCATACTCAATCCTAGACCCGGTGAAATCACACCAAATTAACTCTTGAAATATTCGAGACTAAATTGGATCTTTAATCTAGACCGGACCATGTTCACTCCTATTATATATAGAGAGATGTTTGGGAACAAGAGAGAGAAAGTGAAAGAAAAATTTGTTCGTTG
Organism: Arachis duranensis; assembly: GCF_000817695.3. Classification (NCBI taxonomy): domain Eukaryota; kingdom Viridiplantae; phylum Streptophyta; class Magnoliopsida; order Fabales; family Fabaceae; genus Arachis; species Arachis duranensis. The sequence continues at coordinate 84,295,146 of NC_029773.3, read as the reverse complement.
GTTATGTTGTGGAAAGATTTAGCAAGGCAATTAATATCTTTTAAAAATTATCCATTATTCCATCTTTAGATATTTATTTTTATAAAAAGTTATTTATTTTTTTATAAAAAAATACTTATTTTTTTAATTTTTTTCTTTTTTAAAGATTAAATAATACAATTTTAAAAAAAATACCTAATTACACTGCTATTTGTTAGAGGTGGATGGGGTTTGTTATTCTCACTCTTTGGTTTAAGTAACAGCCTCATAGTACCAATTATGAACTATCAATTGCCACATGTGTAATATATGAGTTGACTTTGGACTTCCGGTGAAAGTGAATTTCAAAAAGTTGATTTGAATCTTTTAGAATTTGAATTTCACTTTAGAGAGTAAAATATGATTTTTCTACCCTTGAATGATTTCTCTTTCATATTTATTCTTGGTCTCAAATATAAAATAAATGGTAAAAGATCACACTTTACTCTCTAAAATAAAATTCAAACTTTAGAAGATCCAAATCCCAAAAAGTTAGGGAAGTTATGTTTGTTTGAAGGGAAAATAAAAAGAAAGAAAATAGAAAAAAATGATTATTTTTTATTGCTTAATTGAAAAAGAAAATTAGAAAAAAAAGAGATAAAAAAATATTTGTTAGGATTCATCAATTTTTTTCTCTCCAATGTTAGAAAGAAAATAGAAAAAAATTTATTTTCTCTCTATACTTCTTATATTATCCCTTCATTTTTTTAATATATTTTATAATATAAAAATAAAATTATCTCTTTATAATATTTATTTTTTTTATTTTATTTTCATTCAAGCACATCTAAAAAAAAATAAAAATCTACTCAATTTTTTTTTTCTATTTCTTTCATTCTAACCAAATATAGCCAGGGCTGATTGAATTGTAAAAAAACATAATTTTTATTTTATTTTTTATTTATATTTTCAAACGGCTAATTAAAAAATTAGTTGTGATTTACCTTAATATTATTATGTTTTTGTATATTATACTAATACCAGGGTTAGTTAGTGTAAATAAAAATTGTGAATATTAATGTTAAATAGGAGAAAAAATAAATGAAAATCGTAATTAACTATTCCTAAAAGATAAAATTATCTCAACGAGGTGTATAGTTTGTGAAAAATTTTTAAATTCCTGGGAAAATAAAGTTATAACTTATAAGTTGCTTCAATAAATTATTAACCTTAGAAGAAGAGTTATAAATCAAAAGTAGTTGTTTTTCTTTTTCATTTTTATGTCAGTAATACAGAGAACAGGACTGAAATAATGATTAGAGAAGGCTCAAACATACGTCACAAAGAGCTTTCGTAAATTTCGTATGCCATTTCCAGCAGAATCAACATATGGAGAAAATTTTTTGAAAGAAAAATAATGCAATCTGAATAAAAGCTTAGTACATTACCATACATGCTTATTGCCTAAAACAACCTCCATATTGATCATTCTATGGTTACTAACATAAAACAAATAATAAAATAAAAATGATAATGATGCAAGTAATAGCCAACCAAGGAAAATTCAGGAACACCATATTCTAAATTCTTAACTAATTTGATTGTGTTATCACATCTGATTGGGCAGATTGTGAATGATTTTGTTGCTGTATCTGCAACATTCCTTGTGGTTCTTCTCCTTGCCAGTTCCAAACAATGTCCTTAAGTGCAGGCCTAACTTCTTGATTTAGCAGCTTTTTGTATTCCAATGTGTCTCCACTTGATTTCTTGAGTTCAACAAGGTGGAACACCGGCGTGATCTCGAAAATCTCGGCATCAATTCCCAATGGCCCTTTTCTGCCAGCATTAGTACCTTCTAGCTTGATCAAACCTCTATCTTTCTTCTTAACTTTCAGCCGAAGGCGCTTGCAAATTTCGTCTAGTTTAGAGATTATGACGGATGCAGGCTTGTTAGATGTGAACCTGACTTGTTTCTTTTGATCAGTTTCCTCGAATAAGCCGGACAAGTCGAATCCAGACGAATAGGAGATAATATCAAACGCATTTAAGTTGCTTGGCTTTGAAAATTCAGGTGTTGATTCAGCAGCAGGGCCGCCATTTTCGCATGATCCGAACACTCCATCAGCATCCAAGGGAGCTAACTCTTTCTCTTCATTGTCATTAGTAACAATTGGCTTCTCTAACCCTTTCTTGAACCATGAACTTTCCATGATTTTAGCCATTGATATCCTTGTCCTTGGATTAGGATCCAAGATTCTAGACAGTAATCTCTTCACATCCGGAGGAAACCAACTCGGAAACTTGAATTGTCCCTTTCCAATCTTCTTATACATTTCCATCAGATTCGAATCTCGGAAAGGAAGATAACCTGCCAAAAGAACATAAAGTATGACGCCACAAGACCATATATCAGCTTTGAAGCCATCATAGCCCTTTCTAAGTATCACTTCTGGAGCAACATAGGCAGGGGTGCCACAAGTAGTATGGAGTAGTCCATCTTGGTGTCTAGATTCAGCAATCGCACTTAGCCCGAAATCTGAGACCTTCAAATTCCCATTTTCATCCAATAGAAGATTCTCCGGCTTGAGATCCCGGTGGCAAACGCCTCGGCTGTGGCAATAGTCCACAGCACTGATCAATTGTTGAAAATATCTTCTAGCATCATCCTGCTTGATCTTTCCTTTTAGTACCTTGTTGAAGAGCTCGCCGCCTTTAACATATTCCATGATAAAGTAGATCTTGGTTTTGGTGGCCATTACCTCATAAAGCTCAACCACATGTGGATGCCTGATTAGTCTCATCACTGAAATTTCGCGCTTAATCTGATCAATCATCCCCACTTTCAGAACCTTCTCTTTATCGACTATTTTGATCGCCACGCTTATTCCGGTTATAAGGCTCCTTCCATGGTAAACTTTGGCGAAATTTCCTTGGCCTAACAATCTCCCTAACTCGTATCGTTGCATAAGCACGCCTCCTTTCTCTTCCATTTTTACCAGCACCTTCTTCTACACCAATAGTACTAAATAAGTATAACGATGCAGCTGGAACCGGAATCTGCTTCTCAAGATGTCGAAAACTTAACCGTCCTCACAAACATCGTATTTTGAAATCATACAATGGTTAAGATCTCTATTCAAATCAGTAAGTTGATGATAAAGGCAGTGAACTAAACATTCAATCTTGTCAAAGATGAATAAGGGTTGTTCATATGGAAGTGAAAGAACTTTATCCTCGGAGAAGGAACTTTCGACTATCAAGCACATCTTTCAGCATTCCCTGGTTTTTGTGATGAAACAGAGAGAATCTAACAAATTTTGTAGAACAATCAAGGAGTAAAGCAAACCTTTCAATTACTCTGCATATATGAAAGGCACACCTGAAAGAAAGGAAGAAACAAAGAAAGAAGGAAAAATTTAATAAGTAAACTACATCAAAGTTTTATGTCCCTTAGCAGCATAAGATTCAGAAGATCCTAATTAATTTTAACCATAACCTTTAATTTATATTAAGACTCATAAGAAAGAGTAAGAAGACATGTTAACATCCTAAACCTAAATCTTGTTTTGGATTAAACAAGAGATAAAACCATGATCATGCATTGATTCAACTCAATTTTCTAAATTTGGGATAGTTTTGGAAGGGGAAAAAAAAGTTCAGTTCTGTAAGGTAGCAATAAGGCAAAATAACAGCAAAGAGTTGCCAACATTTTCCAATTTCCATACACATGTGATTCAACTTCCATTATATATTTATAGTCAAGAACAAACTTTGGCAATCTATCTAACTATTTTCTTGACATTTTCACATGTCACAAGTTGTTGTTGTTATCAACTTATCATACAATTGGGCAAAGTGTTGTGATCAAGATTCCAAAAACAATTATCACATGTGTCTGTAATACTGTAATAAAATCAGAACAGAAGCAACAAAAGCAGAAAAACAAAATCTTCTTCAAGAAATTCCCATTAACAGAAAGTATATTAAAAAAAAGCAATGGTTTTAAAAGATATATAACTTTGGTTGTACAAATAAGATTTCAGTTCATATAGTTAGATTGTGGGTAAATTAAACCTAAATAAGTCCTTTCATTCAGTTTTATCATAACTCCTCAAACACTGATTTAGAATCAACCAAAATACTCAAACAACTAACTAACCGAATAAGATTAGGTGTGAAAAAAAAAATAGCAAATACCCAAAGAATAACAAAATAAATAAATGAAGAGAAAAAATAAACAAAATCTAATCTAAAAAGGTGCTATATATATCAATGTCATTTAAAAAGGCTTAATTCAAAGCTCAGAGAATCTCAGATATCATAAAAAGGTGAACGATTTAGCCTTGAAAAAATAAATCTAGAAATAAAACTAAAAACTCGAGAAACAAAAAATCTGAATGAACAAATTAAACAAAACCCGAAAACAATTCCACAATGATATAATATTATATCAAATTTCCAGAATCTGAAGAGTAGGAGAAGAGTTTAACATAGATAACAATAAGAATTAAACATGCATAAGGAAAACATATCATAGTCCATAGATTTGTTAAATAAATTTACCTGCTAACTAATGATTTGAGTGAGATGTATATGTATGGTGATGTTGTGTTCTGAATGTGGTGTGTTTTGGATGCAAATTCAATGATGAAGAATAATGAAAGAGAGATTTGGAATTTGAGAGAACCCTTTTAAAGTGAAGAGAGGGAGAGAAATGTAAGTATGATAAGAAAATGATGTAACCATAGAATATTCTAACGCATTCTATATTGCTTCTCAACACTCCAATCATTTGTATATTTTTATTTTTTATTTGTTTTTCATAATATATACTAATAAATGTTAAAATTACTTCGGAAGTTAATATTCTTTTGAATAATAAATTTATACTTTATATTTACGTCTAAAATATTTTGAAAAAGGAAAAGTGGAAAACACATTAATGTATGGCATTTTCGAAAAGGACTTCAACGATATAGATCTGGTTGAAAATATTTTTTTTGTTTTGGTTAGTTATTTAAATATTTTAAAAAAAATAAGATTCATCTTAATAATAGTGAATCTGTTAGAAAGAGAGGAGTGTGATGCCTTTCCAAACCGCTTTTCTATTTAAATAAAAAATTTATATTTTTTATTTAAGTAATAGTAAAATAAATTATATTTTTAAATTAATCTTTACATACAAGTCATTTAACCAAACAAATTTAATAACTCATTTATACTCAAGCATTCCTAGTGCAAGTTCTTATTTTTAGTCGCTCTTTGGTCGTCTTCTTTTTCTCTTTCTTTTTCATTATTTTTCTTTTTTATTATCGTGGTCACCAACTCCTCCTCCTCCTTCTCCTCTCATTCGACTTTTTTCTCCTCCTTCCTTTTTCTGATTTTCTTCCATCATCTTTATCATCATCGTTATAGTTATCGTTGTCTTCTTCTTATACGTATCATCGTTATCATTATTGTCGTTATTGTTATCGTCATCGTATAATTTTTGCCATATTGATAACGTTGTTTGATCCAAAATTTTTGCTATAGAATTTTCTCAAGTTTATTCTTATTTTTACTCTCTTAGCAAGAATAAAAATAAAAAAAATAAAGAAGAAAAAATGTTACAAAATTACTTGAAAGAAGATGAATCTACGTTCATTTAACTAAAAGAAAGAAAGAAGAAGAAAAAATGCAGTATTAAAGAAAATATTTCCGTGTATTTATAGCAAATTTCGGTGTAAAACTAAGACATTTGTGTATAGGTAAGTTCGGCATAATTCAAAACTCTTCCTCTTCCTCCTTCTCATCTTCTTCTTCTTTTTTATCATCGTCATTATCTTCTTGTTTTACTCTCTTAACAAGAATAAAAAAAAATTAAACAAAGAAAAAGAAGAAATACATAATGTTGTAAAATTACTTGGAAGAAGATGAACCTACATTCATTCAACTAAAAGAAAGAAAGAAATAAGAAAAAAAATACAGCATTAAGAAAAATATTTTTGTGTATTTGTAGCAAATTTTGGTAAAAAATTAAGACATTTATGTGTATTATTAAGAATTTTTTGTGTATTTGTACTGATAAATTCTGTATGATTTAAATCTCTTCCTCTTCTTCTTCTTCATCTTCTATTGCTTCTTCTTTTTCATCTTTTTTATCTTCTTATTTTATTAACAAAGAAAAAAATATATAATGTTACAAAATTAATAGAAAGAAAAAGAAAAAAAATGCAGTAACAAAAAGAACAACGAAAAGAATAAAACATACAATAAAAAAAAGGAACGTAAAAAAAAAAATACAAAAAAAGAAAGAAAAAAGAACAAAGAATATAAATATTTATAAAAAAATAATGTAAATTTATAAATAAATTTTATTGAATTAGAATTAACTTGTTTAAACTTGTTTGTTCAAATTTTTTGTATAACCGAACTATATTTCTTTTCTTATACTCAATTTCGTAAGTATTCAACTGAGTCTGCAAAATTAAAGAATAGTGCAATTTTGCAAAGCAAAATTAAAAATGTATATACTCTGAGGAAGAAAAAGTGATATCATCAAATTCACTAAACAATTTTCTATTATTTTCAACCACTTATTAATATTTTTTATTTTTAATTTTTTTATCAATTTTAAAAATAAATAAAAAATATCTTTCATTTAATTTATATAAAATATAAAAAATAAAAAATAATAAAAACAGAAATTTAAATTTTGTTTTAGTTCAAATTCAGTAAAATATGCATTTTGAACTTATAATTTTCAAACAGAACAATTATCGATTTTTTTAATTTATTAAAAATATTCTTTTGTTCATTGACATATAAAGAACTATTACAAAACTGAAAACTTAAGATAAAAATGTATTTTTTTAATTTCACTCACATTACCTGAAAAATTAAAATATAATATACAAAATTATAATAGTTTCTACTATCATTAAATTGAGAAATAAAAAAATTATTTAAATAAAAAAGAAGCCCATATCCGTACATGCTATGAACCAAACAAGCAAAGAATAATGGTCTTCCTTGGACTCAATGCGATCCAATAACATTGAAACACGTGGCGTGATAGTAGCTGCTCCAGGTGCAACCTTCCCGTGTTGCTGGGTAACAAATCGACACGTGTAATACAACGATTGGTGGAGAGCATGAAGCAGTCTCTTCCAGATTCAGATTCTGGCGAACATGTTAATAAGTCCTATCTACCCCATTAATTAACTGGGAAAAGATTCACTTAATTCTTTTTCTTTACAAAATTATACGTTTATAAATTATTCAACGAACGAGTACAAGATATTACCTTATTATAATAAGTGACGTATTGAGTTTAAAAGAACATATGTGGCAATATATATATTATTTTTTATTGATGATTTTCATTACCTCAAGTCCTCAACAAATTAAGCATATACATGTGATTTATTATTCTCACGACAGCAATGCTAGAAAACAATCACAACACATCCTTTAAGAATGTGTGTGATTTATGTTGTGCCACGCTGCCACCACAGAAACACACAAACAGACAAAAAAAAAAGAGGAGAAAGCGAGAGATTAGATTAGAGAGATGATAGTTAATCATGTGTTGAGTAATGACAATAATATGTTTCTTATTACGCAATTAATTAAACAAATAAGCAAGGGAAACGATCCAAGTGAGTGATTGAGAAAAAGCCTCACGATAATGTCACATCCATGACGGTGTATTTTGAAGTTTATGTTTTATGTGAGACAAATTAAACATCAGCATTTCACAAAACATGAAAACACTGTATATGTTGTTAATAATCATAATTTCTTTTAAGAAGTTACATATTGTGAATTATGGAAAGGGGACCCTTTTTTAACTTTATTTTCGTTTTTAGATGAAACATATGATAACGCGTATTGCAAATGAAATACTTATGTAATTAAAGAGTGGTCATCAGGCAATTATTTAATCTCTTAATCATTGCACGTTTTGAATATAAAACAAAATTCAAAGATAAAATATCCTCTGAATTTTCTATATTTGATGATTGTGGTTCCAATAATAGGATTCATATTTGTGCAACACATAATCACCATAGGAAATCCATCTAGAAAGACTACTTTCTCGTTAGATGAAGAAAAATGAATATACAATAAAACAATACTAGGTGACCAATAGAATTTAACATTTTTTTTATCAATATTTAACCAATAAATTAATATTTATATTGGTTCGTAAAATTATATTTATACTTTAATATAGCTTTTAAAATTTTGATTTATTCAATTTAATCTCTTAATTTAATATTTATGATTTATGTTAGTCCCAAATTTTATTTTTGTCATAAAATTGTTAACGACATATCAAAATAGACTGATAGCGGTTATACTGAATTTTTTAATGGCTATTTGATATAATAATTATAATTTTTTACCTCAATTTTCTCTTTATCAAGCCTTTAAGCTCTAATCCTACTTTTGCTTAAGCGTTTTAGAGGCTTCTTAAAAAACAAATTGGGATAAAAAATTTCAATTGTTACATTAAATAACCAATAAAAAATCTAACGTAACAATCATTTGTCTATTTCGATACATTGTTAACGATTCCGTGAAAAAAATAGAATAAAAAGTTAATGTAAATTACAAATGCTAAAATGGGAACTAAACTCAGTAAATTAAAATTTTGGAGGACGAAATTAAACTATAAATATAATTTTAAAGACCAATATAAATATTAACTTTTTAGCCAATTCTAAACAATAAAAATTAAATTTTATATTTTATATTTTAAAATATAAATTTTAATAATATAAATATAGAATATTAGCCTAAAACATTGACTAAGATTAATAAAAAAATATATTGATCCCTTAATATTTCTCTATATAATAATATCACAAGTTGGTATTGTATATATTTTAAGTAAAACCTCAAATAAACTTTTAAACACACTTTAATTTTTAACAAATTTAGTCACAAATTAATTCTTAACTTTTTATGGTGTTACACAGATTAATTTTTAGGTGAAACTTTAATTAAAAAAACTAAATAAATTAATTTTTATATCAATCATTTTATATAAACGAATAATCTTAATTAAAATAATTTGCTTAATAAAATAAAAATATAAAAATTAATTTAATAATTAAAATTTATTAAAAACTAAATTATTCTACTAAAAAATTGTTAGAAACAAATTTAAAATATTACTCTGTATCATTTGAAACCTAGCAATTTAAATTGGACCACGTGTGGTAAATATGAATGCGCACTTAATCAATATTTAAGTGGGGACACGACAGAACCATAGAAAATTTATGTTCCTTTTGTAAAATTAACAAGGAATATAAGAAATTTGTTTCTTCAAACACCTTGTTGGATTTATATTTCCAATTTCAAATGAGGCTTCTTCCTTGCAAACATGTAACTGAGTGCATATATCTGTTGTCTTGAGTAACTTCTCTGCATTTACAATTGCCCAAGGTCCATACTTAAAAACCACCCTCATGCACTGCAAACAATATCATATTCCACATTGTTAACATGCTTTCTAGCTGGAAGGTTTTGATCAACAAATTAAAGGGAAAATAAAATTGTTTGTGAAAATAAAATTATGTTCTTGTATATTTTCTATATGGCATTAAAAACTCAAAAAGTAATGTATTACCTTCTCCTTTAAGTCCTCCATATTGTTGCAAGCCTTCATTAATGCCCTCATTATGTCTATCTGATATTTCAATATAAATGGTTAGTTATATATTTAACAAAAAGTTTAAGGAAAGGCAATTTTATATATATATCTTGTTAGGTACCAAACAAATGACACAGTAAAATATAGAGATGAAAAATTAAAAATTTGTATAAAATATGGGAACAATTGAATAATTTTCTTTGAGAATTATATCTTTTTTCTATCACAAGAAGACTACAATAACACTTTCTCTTGACAAAAGGAGAACACACTTCTCTATATCATATATAGGAGGAAACTACTCAAAGAAATATTATGTTATTCTATCTGGATGACTTGATTGAAATGAATTAAAGAAAAGCTCAATTTATAGGTGAGTCTCTTTAATATGAACCATCCGTCAATTAGAGGTATATAATTCTTCTCTTTTTCAACCATTAAAATCCTACGGTTATAAACTACAATTGTTTATTACCTTTCATTTTATTTAGTTTTTATTTATTTATTTATTTTATAAAATTAGCTTTACTAATTTTTACAATCTCCCACTTAAAGCTAATTTTGATAAATTTTCAAAATTCATGTTGCTCATGTATTCCATAGACCGTATGAGGATCTGCACCATTCAAACTTTTTTGTGTTGATTGATTTTGTCATGACATCTGCTAGGTTATCTTTAGTGTGAATCTTCTGCATATCAACACTTCCTTCTTCTAATACTACTTTTCAAACAAAGTGATATTGTACTCCAATGTGTTTTGTTCTTGAACGAAAGGCAGGATTCCTTGCAATGTGCAGGGTACTCTGACTGTCACAATACACAAAAATCTTCTGTTGTTTGTGCTCGAGTTCTTCTATCAACCTTTGGATCCAAATAGCTTCCTTGCATGCTTGTGTAGCTGCCATATATTCAGCTTCTGTAGTAGATAAAGCTACAATATTTTGTAATTTAGATAGCCAGCTCACAGCTTCTTCTGTAAGCACGAATACATATCCTGTAGTAGATTTTCGTTTATCAAGATCACCTGCAAAATCTGAGTCGACATATCCATTAACAATGAATTTCGATCTTCCAAAACATAATGCAACATTCGAGGTCCCTTTGATGTATCTCAATATCCTCTTAACAACATTCCAATGTTATTTACCCGGATCTGTCATAAATCGACTTACCACCGCAATTGCTTGAGCAATATCTAGCCTTGTACAGATCATGGCATACATAAGGCTTCCCACTGCTGATGCATACGGTACTCGAGACATTTCCATCCTCTCTGCTTCACTACTAAGGCACATACTTGAGGATAATTTAAAATTAATAGGAAGTGGGATTGAAATTGGCTTGCATTCTTGCATGTTGAAGCGTTGCAAGATCTTCTTCAAATAATTCTTTTGCGATAGCCAAATCTTCCTATTCTTTTTGTTTCGGTGAATTTGCATCCTTAAAATCTTATTTGCTGGTCCTAAGTCTTTTATATCAAACTCCCTAGCCAACTATGCCTTCAATTCTTAGATTTGATCTTTGTTGGGACCTACCACCAACATGTCATCCACATACAACAGCAGAATGATGAAATCATTATCACCAGACCTCTTGTAATAAGTACAATGATCTGAACTAAGTCTGTTGTATTCAAGGCTAATAATGAAAGAATCAAATCTCTTGTACCAACACCTTGCCGCCTGCTTTAGACCGTACAGAGATTTAGTTAACCTGCAAACCAAGTTTTCTTTTCCTTTTTCTTCAAAACCTTCTGGTTGGAGCATATATATCTCTTCTTCAAGTTCTCCATGAAGAAAAGCAGTCTTTACATATAATTGCTCTAGATGTAAATCAAATGAAGCACACATAGCCAAAACTACTCTAATAGTAGTTAGTCTCACCACTGGAGAAAATATTTCATTGAAGTCAATACCTTCTTTCTGAGCATATCCCTTGACAACCAATCTTGCACGACATCGTTCCACCTGATCATTACTATCTCGTTTGATCTTGTAAACCCAGGTGTGGTATTACGACCTCTAAAATAAAATATATATTTATAATAGCAGAAGAATTATAATATGCTAGGAGCCGTGAAGAAAAGAGGAAACAAAATCGCAAAATAAAAGCGCAACGCTCAAGGAACGGGTTAACCTGCGTGCTAAGGAAACCATAACTATTAAACATATGATAACAGAAGTAGGAATAGAGTGCCAAAGATACAAAATAACAAGCTCCTAACTCAGCCTGCGAAGTCAAGACTAGCCGGAGAATATTTACATATATATACATACATATCCATAACCCAAAAGTATATATACACAATCCTACCTCTCCATAAACCTCTAGGAGGATCAAGAGAACAAGTTATGCGGAGAGAAAACCAAGTATATATATACACATCATAGCATAACAAAATAACCCTGTAACCACTCCGCTTCAAGGGTCCAGATGCCTAACGAGATGCCTCTCGACCTGCATCTGAAAAATAACAATATAGTATGGAATGAGAACCGGAGGTTCTCAGTATGGTAAAGGTGCCACACACATAATATATAAGGTCCTGGGAATGCCAGAGGCAATCCTAGAACGCCGACACTCAGATTATAGAGCTTAAAGTATTAAATAGAAGCCATAAAAGGTGGTTTACTAAGGATATTTAAACCTAACTTAACTTAACCTTAAATCTAAATCCCATTCTGCCATTCCTCCTTACCTCCAACTCCATCATGCATTTTCATAGACAAGTAAACAAACAAAGGCAAGCACAAGAAGGTTACAAGTACTGCAGATAACAAATATACATTTAACATGGCAAGTACATTTAGGCACACCCAGTTAATACACAAGCAAGTAATTCAAGTAATATGCATATGATGCATGC
>NC_029773.3:84279245-84279864 GCF_000817695.3 Arachis duranensis | reverse complement strand
CCTGATGGTCTCTGATGCTCAATCTTAACCTTCTGACACGTTAAACATTTAGATACATGCAATGCCACATCATTCTTCATCCCTGGCCACTAGAACATCGCTTTCAGATCCTGATACATTTTAGTACTCCCTGGATGAATTGAGAACCCACTCTTATGAGCTTCCTTCAAGATACTTTGTCGCAGGTCTCCAACATTAGGCACAATAATTCGGTTCTTGAACCTCCATAAACCATCCTGACCTTCTGACACTCTCCACTGTTTTTCCTGTTCAACTGCTGGTAATACCTTACGTAACGCTTCACTATCTCGATGAGCCTTCAGAAGTTCTAATTTAAAATCACTTGAAATCTGCAACTGACTCAAACACAGGATTCCATATTCTTCTCTAATTCCCAAATTCAAACCTTGAAATGCCCTTAGTAATTCTTCTTCCCGTAGCATCATCCAAGCTGCATATAAAGACTTCCGACTTAAAGCGTCTGCCACAACGTTCGCTTTTCCTGGATGATAATTCAATTCAAAATCATAATCTTTTAGAAGCTCCATCCATCTCCTCTGACGCATGTTCAACTCCTTCTGCTCAAAAAGATACTTCAAACTCTTATGGTATGAGAAAA
>NC_029773.3:84277077-84277994 GCF_000817695.3 Arachis duranensis | reverse complement strand
TAAAACCACCATTCTCAATCCTAATTCATGGGCCTTTTCAAATGCAATAAATGAATGACTTGCTCCTGAATCAAATAAAGCATTTAAGATTTTACCAGCCATTTCACAATTACCTCTAATCAGTGTCTCAGATCCCTCAGCACCTATGGTAGAAGTGGTGTATACTCTCCCTGGCTGCTGCACCCTACCAGTCTCATACTTCTTCTTCTCCGGACAATTGGTGGCCATATGCCCGGGCTGTCCACAAGAATAACATACTCCAAGTCCGAATCTGCACGGAACTCCAGGATGATACTTTCCGCACCTCTGACAATTCAGATCCTGCTGTGGCTGCTTCCCAAATCTTCTTCCCTGATTAACATTAGTATTCAGCCTTCTGTAATTACCTTGACCCTGAGTCTGCTGCGGAATAGAGCCTCCACGCTTGAAATTCCTACCTCTCGGATTGATATCCGGATCGCAGATCAATCTTAGAAAACACACCGGCTCCCTGTAATTGATCCATTAGATCATCGATTCTAGGCAACGGATATTTATTCTTCACAGTGATCTTATTCAACTGCCGATAGTCGACACACAAACGCATACTCCCATCCTTCTTCTTTACTAGTAACACTGGTGCTCCCCACGGAGAAACACTTGGTCGGATGAAATGCTTACCCAACAAATCTTCCAGCTGAGCTTTCAGTTCAGCCATTTCCAAAGGTGACATCCTATAAGGAGTAATCGAAATTGGACCGGATCCAGGTACCAACTCGATTGCAAATTCAACCTCTCGGTTAGGTGGGAATTCATTAATATCATCCGGAAACACATCTGAAAATTCACATACAACCGGAATCTGCTCTAAACTCTGATCATCACCTGATACTCCCGCAGTTAATAACATAATACCCTGACATTCAGTTCCAGAACAG
>NC_029773.3:84238095-84267811 GCF_000817695.3 Arachis duranensis | reverse complement strand
TCAGGATGCAGGATACGTCGTGTTCCCTGCCACCAATACTGAGCTTCACCTTGCAACTGATAAGTTCCAAATTCAACCCATTGCTCTTCAGGAACCTGTTGTGCCTGTAACGCCCTTTCCATAGCCTGAATCCAATTATCTGCATCAGTGGGATTTGAGGTTCCCCTAAAAGTCGGAGGGTGAACTTTCAGAAATGTAGCAAGTGTCATTGGACCGCCCTCATTATTATTGTTCCCCTGATTTCCCTGATTTATCTGATCATTATTCCCGTGATTACCCTGGTTTATCTAATTACCCAGTGCCTCGACTGTCGCATGAATAGCTGCAGCCATATTTCTTAGAGCAGTCATAAAGTCTACTGGATCATTCCCTGCCAGGCCAGGAGTAAAGGTGCCTATCCTACCTCTACCTCGCCTACAATCGCATTTGCGAGTCAACATCTGGTCCCTATACAAACCAAACGAGGGATATTAAGTTGATCAGTCTCAATATCACAGGTCTAATGCTTTAAGTTCCAAATGCATGCACACAAATGTTTATGCCATATATATTAGTCAGATATCCTAATAGCACATAAACACATATACAGAGAATGCACAGAAGTACAATCAGTCCGTCTTTCAGGCTCTATAGAAACGAACTGCTCTGATACCATAATGTAACACCCTACCACGCTAAGCTTTACGCTTAAGCTGTAAAACAGAGGTGGTGTGGTATTACGACCTCTAAAATAAAATGTTTACATATAATAGAAGAAAAATTATAATATACTAGAAACCTTAAAGAATAGATGAAATAAAAACCGCGAAAATAAAAGTGCAATGCTCAATTAACGAGTTAACTTGCATGCTAAGAAAACTATAACTATTAAGCATAAGATAACAAAAGTAGGAGTAAAGGGCCAAAAGTACAAAATAACAAGCTCCTAACTCAGCCCACGAAGTCAAGACTAGCCAGAGAATATATACAGATATATATACATATCCAAAATCCAAATTTACATAAACAAAATACTGTCTCTCCATAAACCTCTAAGAGGATCGAAAGGAACAAGTTGTTCAAAGAGAAAACTAAGTACATATATATACATAACTATATAAATCCAAAGAGTAACTCGATAATCACTTCGCTTCAGAAGCTCAGACGAATAAGGAGGTACCTCTCGACCTACATCTGAAAAATAACAGCATAGTATGGGGTGAGAACCAGAGGTTTTCAGCATGGTAAAGATGTCACACATATAAGATATAAGGTCCTAGAAATGCCAGAGGCAATCGTAGAACACCGACACTCATATCATAAAGCTTAAAGTATAAACAGAAGCCATAAAAGGTGGTTCTCTAAGAGTAGCTAAGCCTATCTTAACCTAGTCTTGAATCTAAGTCCCATTGCCTTTCCTCCATACCTTTATCTCCGATAACATGTCACAGACAAATGAGCAGATAAAGACAAATACAAGAAGGTTACAAATACTGCAAATAGCAAATATATATTTAACATAGCAAATACACTTAGGCACACCCAGTTAATGCACAAACAAGTAATTCAAGTAATATGTACATGATGCATACCTATCCTATGGCTAATGAATCTCATTTGTCGATTATTAAGCCAACTTGACAAGTCCGATTAGCTAAAACTTGGATATTTAATTAGTTATTCTAAAATTAATTTAATATTAATTAATTTTTATTAAATTTACCTTACCCGTATGATTACGGGACACTTCGTTAGTTATTAGACAAAAGAAAGAAAGAAAGAAAGAAGTATGTCATACGAAACGAATGATTTGGACAAAAGGTTGATTTTATGGCAAATGGAGGCACATCAACGAACTCAACAACCCCTTGAAAATGGAAAGTCATCATTGTGTTTATAGATCATGACTTTTTCTTAATTCTTCTTCTTTTCTTTTTCTTTTTTATATTTTTATTTTTTATTTTAAATGAGATATTTAGAATATATTCAACCAATCACGTACCAAACGCTTTAGATTTAATCCAGGTCCAAATTTTTCAAACATATATTATTCTTCCAATATATATATATAAATATAGGTGAGCTTAATATATATTGATATGAGAATAATTTCGATATTCTTATTATTCTAAAGGTTATTTGAAAGTCTGAAATTGGAGTGTTTTTGCCTTGGACATGAGGTTCAAACTCCTTTTAAGATAGCATTTGACTTGTACTAGTATCAAGATGTCACCGTCCGAGTTTCTCGCCAGGAGATGGAGGTGGTGCTTATAAGAAATTTCAATACTTAAGTTAACAAGAACTTTAAGAAAATTTTTTTAGTAGATTGAATTTTGAATATACCTGAAGTTGTTCGTGTATTTATAGTATAAGAGATAACTACCTTTTAGAGTAGTTCCACTTTGGATGGTGGATGGCCTTTAGATCTCCCTTCTAGATGGATAGGAGATACCATAGGAGTTAGTTACTTAATAAAAAGAAAAGTATGGTTGAGTAGTTGTTGTTGCGCCCAACCTCTATGAGGTCAGATAAGAGTAAATGAGGCCACCTTTACATGGTGAGCTTTTATTCATTTTGGGTCTGGCTATATTTCTAGGACAGGGTATGAATAATGCCCCTATTTGAGTCCGAACTAGACTCGGATTCAAGCATTTGTAGATCCGATTTGCTTCTATAGAGTAAGATATCAGGTCGGGCATACTGCCTTTCCTGGAGGTTAGGTTAGGTGCTCGACGTGATTTAGAATTGTGAGGCGTTACTTATTTTCGTAACTCTACAACATTGTTCAACAGTTATCTTGGTAACCGTGCCCCATTAATAAAGGAGTGTGAATTTACTTTTTTGTCCCCAGTATCTTATAAATACAAAAACTCTTTCTCTTTCTTCTTTCTCGTTTTTCCTTCTAAATTGCTTCATCTTTATTTCGTCTCATAATTTTTCTGTAAACCCTTGTTCTCCTTTCAAGATTTTTTTATCTTGAATTCTTGTTTGGATACTCATATATTAGAAGTTTTGGATCGTCCGTGTTCTTGCTGTTATTATGTATCAACTCCAATTCTTATTTCCACCAGGTTGGTTCCTTTGATTTTTTGAACTTTTTTACGGTCTGGATGATGCACTTCTGCTTGTTTTTTTATTTTCTTTGTCGATAATTATTTGTATGCTTGAAAAATTAATTGTGAAAGTTGCTTCTTTCTTTGTTGTTGCCGTGATTATTAGTGTGAATTTGAGTGCGAAATTTTTATTCTATGCTGTCCAAAATGGTTTTTCTTATTGAAGATGGTGCCATTTTTCCAAATAAAAATGTAGTGTATTTGTTGTATGTACGAAGGGTTGCAAGAACTGTAACGTTCTTGGTTGATGACGACCTGACTTTTTTTTGACTGTATGCATGCTTATGTTGGTATCATTGTCCTACCGACTTGTAGTGATGATCTTCTTTTCTTATATTGTAGGTATAGCTTTTATGTCTCGTTCAATAATTCATAACATGTCTTCTAAGGTCCCGTCCGACCTGACATGAGTGGATATATCTGTTCTGACTCTTATCCCGATTATTGATAACAATTATGCTGAAACTTTCCGTAGGCATCATAGGTTATGTCTAAATCAAGAGGATGAGAGAAATTATAAGATTGTAGTTGCCGACTATGAGGAAATGGTGTGCTTTTTCCAACTTGATAGGTCGAAGCTTCACTTTATTTACATATATGATTGTTTCTTTTTACAAAGTTAGATGTTAGTCTTTTCTTTTCTGATTTCGAAACGAAGTCCTTAGAGTCTGTAATGTCACTCCTTTCCAACTTTATCCTAATTCTTGGAGTTTCTTAAAAATTTACCCCATTCTTTGTCGGGAATTTGACATCCCTCCTTTTCTAAAGGTCTTCTTTTATCTTTTCTCTCTTACCAAATTTTTTAGCTCCAAAAAATAAGGTTGGATCTCCTTCCGAACTGTTCAAGGGAAGAAGATCTTTGCCATTTTTTATGATTACTTTTATAATTTTAAAAATTATTTTTTCAAAATTCCGGTAGAAATGTAGAGCTCAACGCGGTGAACGCGTGGCCACAAACGGTGCGGCGATCGGAGCTCAAACGAGGAAGTTACGGGAAATTGAATTCACCGTAAACGAATTTCTCTTCTTCTCTTCCCTGGGAGGCTGCTGCATCGTTGAGGGAAATGAAGAGAATAAGAGCCCGTGGCTCTTTTTAATTGTTGGACTAATTGGGCCCACAGCCCGGTTTAACCGGTTCGGCCCGGTTTAACCGGTTCGGTCCGTTCGGTCCAATCTTGGACCGTTTTCTTCGAAATTAGTGTCAAAATTCTCGTTTCGATGAGCTCTATCCTAATTTAATATAATATTCACATTTCTAATCTTTCTTATTAAAAATTAATTTATTGACTAATTATCTACTAATTTAACCGGGGTTTACACTGATCATTACTATCTCGTTTGATCTTGTAAACCCATTTGCTACCAATGGCTTTTCGACCTGCTAGAAGTTCAACAAGTTTCCAAGTATGGTTTCTATGTAATGCCTCAATTTCTTCTTGCATTGTTGTCATCCACATAGAAGCGTCTGGAATGCGCATAGCCTCCATAAAATTTGTTGGCTCTCCATCTTCTGTCAAAAGACAATATGCATCATGGTTTGTCAAAACATAATTTGAGTGCCATGATGGTGTTCTTCTTTGTCGAGTGGATCGACAAACTTCTATGTCATTGGCCTCTGCTTCTTGTTCTTCGTGCTGTGGTTCTGCTTCAGAAAGATCACCTTCACTGCATTTTTCATCTATTTGAACAGTGGTTATTTCTTTAACAGTGCTGTCATTTTCTTGTTTATTTTGCAATTCATCTTCTGCAAATATCACATCTCTACTGACAACTACCTTGCGGACAGTGGGATCCCACATGCGATACCCTTAACTCCGTCAGTATAACCCAAGAATATACATTTTCTAGACTTTGGGTCCAGTTTTGTTCTTTCCCGGGGGATTGTACATCATGTACACAGGACAACCAAATATATATAAAGAAGAATAATTAGGTGGCTTACCTTGCCAGATCTCTATTGGTGTCTTTAACCCAATTGCAGTTAATGGTGAACGATTTATCACATAACAAGCGATTTTAACAGCTTCTGCCCAAAAAGACTTGGCTAAATCTGCAGTTTGCAACATAGCTCGTGCTCTTTCTAGGAGAGTCCTATTCATTCGCTCTGCTACACCATTTTGCTAAGGCGTATATGCAACTGTGAATTGTCGTTGAATACCTGCTTGCTTGCAAAATGTTAGAAAATCACCATCGACATATTCTCCTCCATTATCTGTCTTTAAACACTTGATCTTCTTTCCAGATTCAAGTTCTAACTTTGCTTTGAACTCTTTGAACATCGCAAACACGTCTGACTTCTTCTTGATCGGGTACACCCATAGCCTCCTAGAGTAATCATCAATAAATGATACAAGATATTTTGCTCCTCCTAGGGACATCTCCGACGATTCCCACACATCAGAATGAAAAAACTCCAATATGTGCTTGCTCCGAACAGTTGATCTACCAAACGCTAATCTATGTTGTTTGCTTGTAACGCAGTGCTTACAAAATGGTAAGTTTACCGATTTGAGCCCGGGAATGAGATTACGATCTACAAGAATCTTCAAGCCTCGTTCTGACATGTGGCCCAGTTTGCAATGTCATATCCTCGTCATTTCTTCTTGGCTTGCTGAAGCAACTGATGCCTCTACCTCTTGCAAAGTATCTCCCACAAGCATGTATAGATTTGCTGCAATCTTTTCTGCTTTTATTACCACAAGAGCTCTTTTAACAACTTTCAAGATCCCACCTTCAATATGGGTCTTGCAACCAAGTTCATCCAGTTGCCCAATCGACAACAAATTCTTCTTCAAGCCATTCACATGTCTTACCCCTTGAAGTGAACGAATAGAACCATCAAACATTTTTATTTTGACAGTACCTATTCTAACAATTTCGAAGGCATGATCATTTTCCATAAACACAGATCCTTCCAAGACAGGTTCATATGTACAAAACCAATCACGATGAGGAGTCATGTGCCATGTTGCTCCTGAATCAACAATCCAAACATCAGTGAGTTGTTTACTACCTTTAGAACCAATTGTTGCTTCGTCATACAGGATTTCTCCATCATCAGAGGTACTCACAACACATCTTTGAGAACTTGATCCTTCTGGAACCTTCTCTATACTCTTCTTATTCCAACAATCTTTCTTGAAGTGCCCTCTCTTTCCACAATTGTAGCATTTGACTTACTTCTTACTTTGTGACTTTGGTCTACTTTGACTCTCCCTGGAACCACGCTTCATTGGTCTCCCTCTTGTCATCAATAAAGCCTCTACTTGTTTTGAGCTCTCTAATCTGTCTTCCTTATTCTTGCGCCTAGATTCTTCTTCAAGAACCGCAGCAGCCATGTCATCAAAAGAAAGATAATCAGTCAAAACATTATTAGTTAAGTTAATGATAAGTTGATCATATGAATCTGGTAGACTTTGAAGTAAGAGCTCTGCACGTTCGTTTTCCGCTATAGTTGAGAAAATAGCGTATTTAGATTGTTGATGTGATCCGTTGCCGATGTGGATTCACTCATTCGAAGAATATAAAGTCTTCTCTTCAAGAATATCTTGTTGTGAAGTGACTTGACTTCATATAATTTGGTGAGAGCATCCCAAATTTTTTTTGCTGTTTTTTTCTCTGCTACACTTAATAAAACCGAGTCAGCTAGTGCCAAGTGTAAGTTTGCAACAGCATTGTTGTCCATCTCCTTCCATTTTTCATCTGTAACGCAATTGTCTTTTCTCATAATGGCTTTTATCTTCAATTTCCATATGAAAAATTACTCCCACTGAATTTTGGAATTTCATACTTTGCTGCCATTTTTTTAGACGGTAACTCGCAGCAGAAAAAAAATATTAATTTAGCAACCTTTGGCTCTGATACCACTGTTAGGTACCAGACAAATGACACAGCAAAATATAGAGATGAAAAATTAGAAATTTGTATAAAATATGGGAACAATTGAATAACTTTCTTTGAGAATTACAACTTCTCTCTATCACAAGGAGACTACAATAATAACACTCTCTCTTGACAAAAGGAAAACACACTTCTCTCTATCATATATAGGAGAAAACTACTCAAAGAAATATTATGTTATTCTATCTGGATGACTTGATTGAAATGAATTAAAGAAAAGCTCAATTTATAGGTGAGTCTCTTCAATATGAATCATCCGTCAATTAGAGGTATATAATTCTTCTCTTTTTCAACCATTAAAATCCTACGGTTATAAACTACGATTGTTTATTACCTTTTATTTTATTTAATTTTTATTTATTTATTTATTTTCTAAAATTAGCTTTACTAATTTTTACATATCCCCCTAAGCAAGCGTTGAAGTTCGAAGCCTAGAACATGAAATTTGATTGAATCATATATGTTTTTATACTATTTTTGTTTAAGCAACATATGAATTAATTACTAGATCAATCTAAATTGATTAAAGATATATTACTGTATTACAAGTCTTATATATCTGAAGAATTAAAATTCTAAAATATTTGCAAGCAAAAAATATCTCTTATGTGTTGAGTTAGCTTTTAGAATTAAATTATATATATCAAGTAACATTTTCCCCTAAAAAACTTTGGATGTGTTAACGTAGTTTTGTGGTGCAAGCAAGTTGTTAGCTTCAATGTTCCATAAAACCATCAATTCCAATTATAATAATAAAATACTTCAACAATGAAGAGCCTTATATTAATTGTACTCACTCTTTTAAATTTGTGATTACTAACCTGTGTTTCAGGATCTTTCAACTTAACGAGTATGGCGGAAACAGTAGCTCTGCACTTGGCACAGCTATCTTCTTGAACATTTAGTATGAATGGACATATGTTAGCGTCTTTGCAGAGTTCTTGAGGATCAATTGAAGCTATTTTTGAGATGAAAAGAGGAACATAATAATCCACCAATTTGGTGCACTGTGAAATGCATAAGAAGAAACCGCATACTATACATTAGTGAATAATTTATAAAATGGACAAAGTATTGATTTCGTTACTAATATTTGTGCTAAATTCTAATTGTATTTCTATCATTTGAAACTTTTTTTTTTCCAAAGGTCTTATTTCGTTTTGTTTTAGTTCTTTGGTCAAAAATATTTTTTTTCAAAAATATCTCTTACCTCTATTATCATCTTCTTTTATATAATGGTAATAGTTATATTCATGGTGGCTGTAGTAGTAGTTGTAGTTATTACTTATTAGAAAAAGAGGAGTATTTTTGGAAGAAGAGTTTTAATTTTGGTTAGAGAAAAAAATATAATAAAAAAATGTTTGAATTAAAAATACAACGATTTAAATGTTCCAAACAAAATTAGAATTTAATTCAAATGTTATGAGTATAATAATAATTAAAATCTGCTAAAGTTTTGATTCATTCAACATTCAAACAATAACTTCCTAAGAAAAGTGATCATAATTTTCCCAACAAAAATGGATTTATTACGTTCATAAGTACTGACCTCATTGCTGTAAAACTGCATATAAGAGCAACAATTATGAAGGACACCAATAATCTCATTTTGTGTGTTGTTATCAGTAAGATAATCAAGTGCCTCAGCCACGTATTCCTCACAAAATTCACACATACCTGAATCTCTGTTTAGTTCTGCATTTTGAATGTGTGTTATTAATTAAGATGAACTTGTCTATTGATGCATCTTTGTTTCAAATTCCAAAACCAAACTATATATATACAGAAATTATTCACTTAACCTAAACTAATGTGTTTGTGTTTGTTCATCAGCTAAGAATAAAATGTTAATTAAGGCTAATTAATTGGAGCTAGAAGAATTATACAATACAAATAAATAAAAAACAAAAATACAAAAGTTACCAGAAGTTATTATGGTGATGCTCCATTCATCTGGTTTTGCAAGTTCATTTGCATTACAAGTCCAGATAGCACTCAACACAATCAGAAACAAGAACCCCATTATTCTTCCCTCCATGGTGCCTGAAATCACAACCACTTCAAAATCCCATGTTTAATTTGCTAATAAAGATAAATTTAATCTAAATAACCTAATATTAAAACTAAACAATTTATAAATCAAATTCTAATACTACATTTAAATTATAGCAAACTTATTTGTTTGCTTTTAGAAAATAGCAATAAATATGTTAAAAATGCTATTCTGATTTCCAAAGATGTACATATATGAATAAAAATGAAAAACTCTGGATCCCTAATTAGAAAATTTAAAACTCGTTAGAAGTAGTTACATTTATGAAACTGTATCGTTAAATCATATCATGTATTATGTCTACACAAAATCATTAAATTAAGGAAGAACTAACTAACTAACGCACATGCAATTTTAAAATTTAATTCAAATTTACACAATGTTAATGTGAGGAATTAGAAGGCTAGAATGGTACCTTATGAGGGAAGAATGATTGGGCAATGTGTTAGAAATATATGTGTGTCTGTGCGGTTGCAACTAAATCAAAGAGGACAAGGAAAGAAGGCAAAGAAAGGTAGTTCTTATTGATTCATGGCTGTTTTGTTCTGTAATGTTTTTCTTCCTAGCTGGTGGTGGCTTACAAGATAAAATAAAAAATAAAATTAGACCGGACCGAATTGGATATTTCCTCATAAATCAATTTATTTGTATTTCTTGATTTAGAGTTTGAATACTCATTATGAAAACCTTCTGATAAATATTGTTTCCAATAAATATCTTTTATCGAAGGTAATTAATTGATTCATTTCATATAAGTCTTTTTGGTTATTTTGATATTATTCACAAATCAATGTACTAGACACAAATTAAATTATATTTAAGTAGATTACTTTATAAATGTATCAACAAAAAAAAATTGTATGTGTGCAGAATTAGTTATGCTAGTTGTTTTGCTCCTTTTGGCTATGCTGGTTTTGGTTGTATCATTCGCAATCCTGATGGATGTCGGTTGAAAGGTGGAAAAGTCGAAGTGTGCAGTGTGAGGTTACTTGTGAAACAGACTGTTTAGAAACTCTTTTCTTAATAAACCAGAAAATACTTGGTAAATATATTCCGGAATGGAATTTGGCAAAGCATATACAGGAGGTTATGAATTGGAATTGGAGAATCTCTATTCTTTTAATTCAGAGAAATGCAAATAGTGTTGCAGATTGTATGGCTGCTTCTGGTGCGGACATTCATTCGAATTGGAGCCAACCATGGAGTGAGCTTCAACATCTAATAGATTTAGATATGAATCTAGCCAATTAATTTGGCTGTCTCTATTTTTTTTTCTTTCTTTTCTATTTAGTCACAAAAAAAATAAAAAAAAATTAAAACAATACATCGATTGGATGGAACATCTGATTAAATAAAAAACACACATTAAAATAGGGAAGCATTCTGGTCTTCAAAGTGGTTTAACTAAGAAATATTCTAAAAAACCAACAATAATTCTATGAAACCAATAATTACAATAAAACTTGGTTCAAAAGAGTGGCAAATGAATCAAAATTAAGTACTTCTTGAAATCATATATAGTTCCCAAGGCTACTTGATGCCAATATAGTATAACTATTAACTTTGTATATAGATTAAAAAGAAGGGAAAAAGAAAAGACTGTTCTTTAGGAACATGGAAACTATATAACACCAGCTTACAAGAGTTAAAGAATTCATACAAATCATCTCTACAAGTAGCATACATAGCAAGCCAAGGGTAAGAAAGAAAACACTAGTTAGTAGTATACATAGCAAGGATTTCAAACCAATCAAGGTAAAAACAACAAACAGTAATTGAAAGACCAAGTACATTTCTCATATTTTTCTGTCTTCAAACAAGAGATTGCCACCAAATGATACTGATTCACCTCAAGTTCAGCATTGGCTTCTTTTTCTTTTGTTGCTTTGTCAAAAGAAGAGAGAATCTAGCAAACCCAAATTTCTTTCTCTTTGCAGAAGAGAACTGTGGATGATGACCATTTTCTTTCTCAACTTGCCTGTCAAAAGGTTGATCTGGGTCATAATAACTATGTTTGCCAAGCATCTGACCAAGCGACACCTTCCGTTTTGCCGAGCTTCTCCTTGCTTCGGCCGAGCTTCTCCTGGCCTCAAAATCATCTGGCACCATTAACTTCCGGCTCAATATCTGTCCTATGGATAGGGTTGGGTTTAGAACAGGATTCACTTCATTGTTTTCCAAATTTATCCCATTCACGTCGAGCAAACGCGAATCTCGACGGAGGTGAGACGGGTATGAATTCTTGAATTTGGCAGAGTTGTGTATAGAAGAACGCCTTTTGTGACCATCGGACCGCCACTTCCTTAGAGCCTCTTCAACTTCTAGCTTTCCTCTATTTGCAGCTTCTACCCTCTCCAAAGCTTCCTCTAAGGCCTTCTTGCTGGTTTTAACTTCTTCTGTTGCCTCCTCTACCCTTTTCAAGATGTCCATTTTCGATAAGTTTGCTTCGTCAACTAGAAGCATAGCATCAACGATTCTCTTCTTGGAATGCTCCTCGGCATCTCGAGCTTTGGCAGTAAGGGCAGTGTACTCCTCAAAGGAAAGAGTAATCCCATCGTGCTTTGGTTCACAATCTCCGGGTGAACTACCATGTGATAAGGCTTTGATTTCTGCGAGCGCGGCATCTTCGGCTGCTATAGCTGCTTCCTTCATTTTCCTGGCAGCAACCAACCTGATCTCGGCAGTTCTTATCATAGCCTTGGTCTGCTCAATCTCAGACATTGCTCTCATGACTTCTGATCTCGCTGCTTCTCCCATTTTCTTGAAATGATCTGCCTCAGAACTCAATCTCTGTAGCTCTTTTGTGATATCGGAAGGATCATCTAAACTGCCCTTAATTTCAGCATCTTTCGCAACTTGTAGTTTAATTCTAGTTTGGTTTAGCTCTTCCTCAAGTGAAGATATTTTTGAAGAATTCTGAGTTAGCCTCTCACGGGTTTTCTCTAGGGAGATCCTTTCCTTCTCTAACTTCTTGTTAAGCAATTCCACAGCAACTCGCACATCGGCGATATCATTTGTAGTCCTGTTCAGGTTCAGTTTCGCCTGCTTCAGTTCCATTAATATTGAACCCGGAGACGATGAAATACAACCTTCATTTGAAAGCTGAAGAACAAGATTGGCTCGGTTTTCCTTATCCTCTTCTATGTCCTTGACAGAAGATACGTTATCGCAGACACTCATCTGAAGCCTCAAATTCGCTTCAGATTCTTCATTCTGAAGCTTTGATTTCAAGTTTTCCACAAGCTTTTTGGTACTTTCGAGTTCTTTCAAGACTTCAAGTGTTTCCCTTTCTTTTACTATTAGTTCTTTCTCCATAACTGCTGCTTGCTCTTCCAGTTTTCCAGGGTCAAGCTCTTCATTTTGGCGCTGCTTGAAGAAAAGAAACTTTCACTAATTAGCTCAATAGTCAATACAAATGACTTCAAAGTTGGAGTAAAATGAAGATGTATAAATATAGGGTTAATTATGAATAATTATCTAACTTTCATACTAATCACTTAAATAGTCATCTAAAAGAGTGAATTTAATTGGATGACTAAGTGAGTAAAAATTAAACTACTCTCAATTTTTATGATTTGTTTATAGGTATGCAATAAACATTCACAGAAAATTAGACAACTACCATAATAGTGTAACACAAATTAAATACCAACATGCCAAATATGTAGAAATTTATGAACAAATTGACATTACAACTAGACATATATGAATTCTAGATCACAGAGCAACATAACAAAACCAGAACTAAAAATTGAAAATAAGAATATGATCCCATTTACATTGTGCACATAGCACACAAACTACATAGACAAGACATAAAGTTGGAACATTTAGGATCGGAAACCCTAGGTAAAGGCATTAGTTTGTAGTAGAATAGGAAATTGTTACCTGAAGTAGAATGTGGGAATTATTGGGAACAGGTTTCCAGTAACCAAGGCCACCAAATCGAGAAACAGCTTCCTTGACGGATTCAAAAGGCGCCGATGTATCAATCTCAGCTCTTCCACCACCGTCAAGCTCCATGGAATGAATAAATGAAGAACGTTGAGCTAAAGAGAGAGAGAGAGAGAATGAAGAGTGAAGAGAGAGTGTGAGTGTCTGTGTTGTTGAGAGCTGAGAGCGGAGTTATTGCCTTCAATTTCGAGAATGGGACCCACAACAAGTAGCGATTGGGTGGGACAAAGTTTTCTCTTCTGTCAACGGTAACAAGACATCGCATTTATATATAATATTTAAAAAGAAAAAAGAATTGAAGAAAGTGACAACAAAGCTCAGACGGTCAAACGGGTTCAGTGTTCGCAATTTCACCGTTCTATACTTCTATTGACACCAAAAAAGATCTCACCATTTTATAATCTTTAATCTTAGTCAATAGTCATCGTACCTGCACCAAAAAATATGTTATCGGTTCGGCAACATTGGGAAACTTCGTTAAACTAAATTAATCAATGTGGGTTTTGCTATCTTCCCTTTCTTTTTGGTTCACCGCTGCCATCCTTTTAATTACAATATAGTTTTTTCAATAATCTTCCGCATTCAGGTAATTCTCTTCTAAGTCCAACAAAGTTATTTCTTTCCATGCGTCGTGCCACTTTTTTTTCTCATGTTTTTATAACAGATTTTTAACGTAAATTTCTTCCACGTAAAATTTCTTTTTTAATGTAAATTTTTTTTTTCTCATTTTTATTCAAGGTAAAGCTTCTTTTCTTCTTTAATTTTTCTGATTTTCTTCTTTGTTTTGCTTTTCCATTTTTTTTAACATAAAACTTCGATTTCTTTTTCGTTTTCATTGTTTTCAAATTTTAATATGCATTTGAATAGCGTATCAAAACAATAAATTATTCAAGCTCAAATAAGTTGAATGAGAGCGATTTGTATTATTCTTCTGAATCGAATCAAGTGGACAAAATTTGGATTATTTAATTTTGAATTGAATAAAATGGAATGCAATTGAATAAAGTGATAATGAATACTTTCATTTTTCATTACTCAATCCAATATTATTTATAAACACAATTTTCGGTTCATTTTATATTATACAATAATTTCATATTGAGAATATTTTCGTTTCATTTGGTATTATATTTTCGGTTCATTCTATCATGCAGGTGTTTCGTATTGATAATATTTTGAATTATATAATGAACAATTCAAACAATTCATTAGAGTGTCAATTCAAACAATTCATCCTACACCACCTCAACAACAAGGAGACACATCCACATCCAATCCTCTATAACCTGAACAACAAGTCGAAGAATCTGTTAATGCGTAAGTTCTAGTTAAATATATATATTTTTTATAATTTTTGTGCTATTTTATTAGTTATTCTGTGATGTATTGCTTCATAGCATTAATTTATTCTAAACAATTTTTTGTGTCATCCTGCAGTTCTCAGGATAGTAACTTCTATGAACCGTCATTTGACTTTGGCATAAGTCCTACAAGCACTAAAGTTATTATTGTAGAATCTAGCTTATCACTGATTGAAGAGCTGAAAAATTTGGTTAAAGTGATGGATGCTGAGGTTGAAATAACATTGGACTATGCTAAGAAGAATGATCTAGAACCAAATTTGGAGAATGTGCAACCAACTTTAAACTTTCTTAATAAATTCAAGACTCCAGTAAATAGAACAAAATAACAAAGGAGCTCAAAAAGAAATACTACTATTGAACAATAAATAAATAAAAAATAAAAATAGGGAGAGCAATGAGTACAAAATTATATATGTGCTGAATCACGAATCTCATTATGAAGGATATAAATTTCACTTCATGTCTCTAAAACCAACAGGACATGTAGAAAATATGGTACGTTCTTGTGTTGTAATATTAATGGTTTTTTTTTTCATGAGTTATTCTGTCATATATTTAAAAAATTTGTCATTTATTTTTCTAGGTGGTCTCTTTAATGTGTTATATTTTAAACAAAGAAAAATTTAAAAAATTTCAAGAATTTATATACTGCATCCTACCAGATATGGTGGTAACCTTTACTACCATTTCATAGGTGTTTTTTGAATATTCTTTTTGTGTTATCTGGCATTGAT
Source organism: Arachis duranensis (assembly GCF_000817695.3). NCBI lineage: Eukaryota > Viridiplantae > Streptophyta > Magnoliopsida > Fabales > Fabaceae > Arachis > Arachis duranensis. The sequence continues at coordinate 84,252,714 of NC_029773.3, read as the reverse complement.
TTCGGTGCTATTCACATTTTTTATAATAGAATGTTGATGAAGCATAAGTTTGAATACATTGATAAAAAAAATAAAAAAGGCCTTCGGCATCAATCAATTCTTGGAGTATCTATTTTTTTTGGACAAGAAAAAGTTAGCATCCCATCTGTTTGTAAAATGATCATTAGCAGTCATTATCTTATTTTTTTGGAATATGGATTTTTGTAATTTACCTGAATACTTTATTGATCAGGATCACTTATGTTTAACTATTTTTATTTTGGATTATTATGTCATTTTTGTATATTATATACACTATTCAAACTATTATTGATGTAGCTTCTAAGAACTTTATGAATGATTGTGCTTGTTTTCATTATTTAATAAAATCTTACGAAGGATTATGCAGATTTTTTAGTACATATTAGATTCTGTTATTGATATTATTATGATTAACTAATTACTCAACTCAGAAGGCTTAATCAATGTTGAAAAAAAAAATTAATAATTATTAAGAATAGTGGTAAAACAAAAATGTAATAAATAGCAAACATTTCATTCCATTCAAACATGAATTATATTGTTCTTCACTGGTACAAAATGATTAGACCATGTATCGAAACTATTTCTTATGCATAAATTTTGGACTCAAACTTCCCAATCATTTGTATATGACTATTACAAACAAGAAAAGTGTAAACTGCAGAAACAATCCCAAAGACACGGACACAAGTCATACTCTCATAGCTTGATTTCACCTTCAATATTCTTCTCAATCTTCATGGCCATGCTAACATTTCTCTCCCTGTGGTCTACTAGAACATCCACATCCTTATTAGTAACATCACATTCATGTTCATTGAGTCATCTAATAAAAGACCTTGCCAAACTTTGCCATCCCCATCAATTTCATCGACCCAAACAAAGTAATTGCAATCTCGACTTTACAGAACCCAAAAAAAATTGAAAAATCAGAGATGCAGAGGAGCCCTATACTTGTCTAACTATAGTAAATAATGTTTCATACCTTCGAAAAGGGACAACGAATGAACCATCTTTCAGGATTAGGAATCGTCGAAGATTCCAACAGGACAACATACTCACCACAGTGACATCTTCCATCAAGAATTTTCTTCTTTTTCATCTTTAAATGTGAAGCTCCTGAAAATCTGCTTCCTTCGCTTGTAGTTACTTCTCTCCTTGACATTGCTCAAATTCTATGAGAATAAATTAATTTAGGGTTCTCCTTTACTGTAGAATAGCTCGGAATGATGGATAGTTGTGCTCGGGTATGGTTTCATTCTGCAAAGATTGGGTTCCAATGAAGATCAAAGAATTAGGGTTTATGTTGTCCCTAAGTAGTACTAAATATATGTAAGCCTATCAACACATGTCATCATGAAAGAAAACTGTCCACGTAAGCCACTTTGTTAAGGCTATATTAGGTTTGGTTATTTTTGTGCACGGAATTAAACTTTTGTGGACATCTGACGAGTTATGATCTTTCATGGTTAATTTTGTCAGCGAAATATTCTTTCATGGTTACTTTTGGTAGTTTAGTCTTTCTAAAACTTCTAAAAGAATTTTGGTGTCATCTTGGCTAAAATATTGTGCTATGTACCCTAACTGCGGCTATTTACCCCAGTTTGTTACGGAGGCCACTGGTGGCTGTTAATTGTGAATGTTCAAAAGAAAATATTTCATGTTCTTGATCCAATTCATAAATCATGTCCCGTTGAAGATAGATTAAAGCTTAATAAATTGTTGTAAGTTTTGTACTTTATTAATTCTCTAGTCAAGTCTCTAGTCTTAGACTTTTTTATATTTTGCTTTCTGTGCTTCTCAAAGCTTGATCATAATACAAATGAGGGTATATACTAGAGTATCACCTTTGATGGACAACAAAGAGAGCATTGAAACATCATACATCTCAATCACTGGCCAAACAAATAGAGTATACATGTTTAATTTCTAAATCATGTTGTTTAATATATTTTACTATGTTTTATCTCTTGTGCTATTCAACATATTTTTCTGAGCTATTTAATCTTTGATTATTAGCTACGACTGCTGATTATATGTCATAAAATGGCTGGAGGTCATTGATCCTGCAAAAAAAAAGAAAAATACACATGGAAAAATTAGAAAAAATAAGTATATTTAAATGTAGTTGATTCTCTAATTCTAAATTAAAATAGACTAATAATTTTCTTTCAATTGTAGGATGAAATTGATCATTCCAGACATAAATATGCTTCACGGGTTTTCTTTGACAAAACAAATAAATTGAAGCAAAAAGCCATTGAAGAATCTGAAGCCGTAAGACTCTCCAAGCCATCTACTACAATTACAAGTCTTTTTTGTAAATTTTTATCAGGAGATATAGAAAGTAAATAGGATGAATGTTGTACTTCTCGCTTTAAATTTTATGGATCTGTTTCTTTGTAAATATATTAAAAAATACTTCTCTTTTTGAATTTTATGGATATTGTTTCTTTGTAAACATGTTAAAAAATAGCAGGTCCATATATTAGAAAATTCTACACTTTTTGGATATGCTTTGATGAAAAATGATAGATAGTAAATTGTTTAATATGGTGTAACACAAAACTCTTTATCACAACACCATTGCAGAAAGGAAGGTTGTATTTCATTATAATAAACACAAAAAATTGTTGATATTAAAATCCAAAACTATTTACCACAAGACAATGGTAGAAAACTAAAATTCAGTATTCAACAAACACAATAACATTTAAAATTCAGTATTCATTAACACAACATAATTCAAAAAGCAAACATCAATTTTATTATATTAAACGGATAACATCGAATGTCATTCAAATTAAAACCGAAGGTTCTATCTTATTATATTGAATTTCTGAATTGATAATTCATAATTTATCTCTAATAAAAGCTTGAATTTGGCTGCGTCATTAATTCACCATCTAAAAGGTTCAACTGCAAAAGTTAAAACATATATTAGCACAAATATTTACATGCAAAACCTCAATTTTACCTAATCAAAGCACATCAATTTTGTCTCACTAACAACTTTCTTTTTCTTTTTTTTGACGCATTTACAATTTATTTTTCAGTATTTGATTCCATTCTATTTTTGGGACGTCCTCTTGTTCTCACACGTGGCGGGCTTTGAAGGTCATTAATTTGATCCAAGAAAGCATCTTCATGTGACAACAAGCATTTTTCTTTGCTTTTGGCTTTATGTTCTTGCATCTCAGTCATCATATTATCATAAGCACACTGCAAAATCGCAGTCAACTCCTCCAATTCTGATGCGAATTCACATATATTGTGTGATCGAAACACCAAATGATTAAATCTCCTACTTTTTAGCTCTAATAAATTAAAGGCTCATCATAGCTGCTCTTGACATGTATGTACCTACTATTTACATTCTTACTCCAACCTTCCAATATATATCTTGGTGCTATTTTATCTACTGGCTCAAAACTTAATGCACTCAAACAATGACGGCACAAAATGCCTCTTGACTCGAATAATAAGTATTAACATTTTACTTCACATGATACTACGTCGTATGTAACCACAAACTTCTTGAATTTGGAGTTTAAAACCTGTTTTAAAACTTCATATGTCATGAAACCTAGAGCGGATTCTATTGATCTTGTGATACAATTCACCTTTCCTCTAAATTATACTTGAATTTTCCTGAACTTTGCATGAGTACACACGTGCTAAAATTGAGCTTCTATTAGTGACTTTGTTGCAAAAGGTATGATAGTATGAAAATCTGCAGCATCAGATTCTCTCTCTTTCTGCTCTTTGCTTCCTAGCCAATTATCTTATTATTTCACAAATTGAATGAATGAGCTATTGTATGTAATAAACTTGTTAAAAAAGCATGCATGTTCTCATTCCTTTGTGTACTTCTCATCCTAACCCAAAAATGGTGATCTAGATATATTGGTATCCATATATGTCGATCTTCAAAAAATTCTGAAAAAAATATCAAAACAGTAAATCAGACAACACAGCACCTAAAATGTATATAATTTTGCAATGTTATTACAATTCAACAACACTGAAATATCTAATAAAGCCACTGTTACTTGACAGCCACTTATTGTCTATCAAATGCATCTTTTGTAAAAGAGTTCCAAACGACATGACTCATCTCTTGTTGAATTTCTTCATATCTCTTATAGCCATTTAATTTTTGTGAAAATCTTCTTTATAATATGCCAAATACACCACCTATGAATTGTGTTGGCATGCGAATCTCAATAGCCATTTGCATTGACGTACATTGATCGGTAAAAATACCTTTTGAAGCATTTCCTCTCATGCAACGAAGCTAATATTCAAATAACCATTTGAATTAAATATCCTCATTTTTCATGGATTTTTTCTGGAATAAAATAAAAAATTGTTTCCACAAAAAAATTATTCTGGAATTGTATCCTGAAATCCATTTTTTTTTGTGGAGGGCAAGTTCGTCATGCCCCTCGGAAAACCTTGTCAAATTCATAAGGTTTGTCGTGCCCCTCGGCGAACTTCACAAAAAATGTATCAACTTCATAACCGCTTCCTTCTTAGTATTGGGGAGCATCATTCCTACTACACCATTGTTCCCTGCATACATGTGTCACACACAATTGAACAAATAATAACTTGAACATATAATTTCATCTTATTGTTTTTATGAATTTTCAAGAGTATGTATTCTTAAAATGGCTTGTTCCTATGTATTCCTCAAACAGAGACGATGATAATGTTGTTGTCATTGCTGCCACGCAGTGTTAAAGAAGCCATGCTTGTTGTCTATCCAATATTTAACTCCCCAACTTTTCTTCTCAGCCAAACCAAACTACTTTTTTCAGAATTAAGACTTTTAGTCATATTATATGTTCTTTCCAAATTAAAGACACAGAAACCTTGAAGTTCGCCATACATTTTTTTGTTAAGTTCACTGAAGAGCACGCGGATCTTATGAATTTAACAACGTTATCTAAGGGTTACGGCAAACTTGCCTGCACAAAAAAAAATTGGATTCTGGATATATATAATTCTAGAATAATTTTTCTGTGGAAATATTTTTTTATTTTATTCAAGAAAAAAAATTCTATTTTTCATTAAAGCACATCCAAGACGTGTAAAATGACTATGGTTATTCACACCAACAAAAGAACTAAAAACCAAATTATACCTGACAACAACACAACAAAAATCAGATACGTATTTCTAAAAGCACAATAATTGTTTATAATTGACACCGAAAATATTTCAGACCAGCAAAGTACCTTTTTGTATTATAAGTGGTATCAAACAAAATAACGTCGCCAAAATACTCAAAAGCAGACTGGCTTCGTGCATCATCCCAAAAAGCATTTTTAATTGATTCACCAGCCTCAAGTTCAAGATCATAAAAGAAGTTTTGATTCTTCTCTTTCATTCTAAATAAGTATATCCCAAATTTTTTGGCATCATCTTTTTCAAAAACATTACGAACTTTCCTTGTAATGTAATTTCTAACATCTTTTTCAATAAATTTCAGTTTACAATGACCTCCTGCTGCTGCAACAAATGATTGATATGTCTTACTTGACCTAATACTAGCTTCATCATTATTCTTAATTGTGTGATAGCCAAACATACTTAAATGTCTATGTTGTTTAAGTATCTCCTCTTGATTTGGACAGCATGTATGTGACTGATTTAAAACAACTTTGGAAATAACTCAAACACCAATCTCCTTCAATATATGTATATAAATTCTTGTAGAACAATTTAATCCAGTTGACGGGTTTGTCTTCTCAGTCGAAGATATATTGGATTTCTATTTTCCTTCTCTATTGCATGTAATTAATTGATTTTTGATTTTATTTTCCTTCCTATTTGTGTTTTTTATTTTGGTAGCAAAACCTACAATTTTAGCATAATTTTTATAAGATTTTTCAGTTTTTTCAAGTGTGTTAAAAGTCATCCCAACCTCTAGCAAAAACTACTCATCAACATCAAACTGCATTAACACAAAAAACTGGTCAATATAACAAAATTATTAACTTAAAACAATAGCGAGATTATTTATATTTGAAATCAAATAATTTCATCAACTCATTTCTAAATGAAAATCACATAAAACTAAACACACAATCACTAATTCCATTTAGCACAGAAATTTAATGTACAAAATACCAAATCAGTAACACTGATCTTTTTAAATCAATTCATAACAAAAACAAACTTATCAGTACAACGCCATTCTTTATCTCTGAAAAACACCAAAATTCTAATTAATCGTAACATAAACATAATTTCATAATCAAATTCAAAACAATTCAAAACTCATATTTCAATCAAATTCAAATCCTTAATCATCAACGTTGATTTTAACAAAGATAAACATAACAAAAACTAACTACGCGTAACGCGTTTATTCTATCAATCAAACCTCGTTGACTAATGACTACATTAGATTAAAAAATATCATCCAACTCGCTTTTGTTCAACATATTCGAACTTGTATCATCCAACTCGTCTTGATTCAACGCACTTAAACTTGTATTTTATATTGTTTGCTCTCAATATTTGATTTTAGAAACATAGCAAAATAACGATCGAAAACAAGATCGCAGAGAAGAAAGGCAAAAAAAATCTGAGAACATAAAAAAGAAAAGCAAAAAATCTGAAAATGCTGAGAAGAAGAGCAAAAAAATTTGCAATGAAATTACGAAGAAAATGTTGAAACTCAGTTAGTTAGAATTTCTGGTATGATTTGATTTTTAAAAATACTTGGTTGTAGATTTTTTTTTTCTAAATTGCTTATGAGACTCCAACAACAGAAAAAGGTTGATACAAAATCAAATGAGAAACACAGAAAATCATGTTATTGTCAAAAGAAGAATGATTATATGCAAAAGAAAAAGGAAAAGTAGCAATAATGTAGCAAATAGAAAAAAGCAGGTCAAGTGCTTCAGCGGCCTTCATAATCATAAGGCTGTTACCAAATTATAATATGATAAATAAACTAAATATAACAACAGTACAAGCCATAATTATTATACAACTTTAGTCTCAAAAATTGAACATTTGTAATTTTGTTATAACCGTTACATAAAGAATTTACAAATGCTCTAATGTCTCTCCCTGGCCGGTATCCACAATCCCAAAGGAAATAAAGACATTATTTCTATTTGAATTTCAAAAACTAATTCCAGCTCCTACAAATAAAGCACATTTTTCCTTTTCTGTACTACAAAGTAATTTTTTTTTTTTTTTACTTTAGTTACTTTGTTCCTCCTTCAATTCGAACAAAAAAAAATCTTCTTATTTATTAGTTCCTTAAGACTTTTTAAAATAAATTTCTTTTTGAAGTTTTTAAAATAATAAGTCCATTGGATGGACTTATATTAACTTTTTTTATTTGTTTTTTTTTCAATAAAAAATGTTCTACTTTAGTAACTTTAATAAGTATCTTCAGCTAAAACCTAATTTTTTTTTCAGATATACTCTATTTTTTAATAAGAAGATATTAAAAAAAAGTTAACCTAATTAAAACACATAGAATAATATCTTATTTTGGTGAGCCGAAGCTATTTGAAGAATAGGTTATATTATAGAGACAAAATGCTTACCTTTGCTTTCTCCCACTATATATCTCACTCGTTTTCATAGCCTTCTATAAATAAAAAAAAAAACCCCCTAGATATTTGGTAATTTTCAAGGTTCACAATGAATCCATTACCTTGATGAAAAGCTAAGGTGTGTGGATATGTAAACAATAATTTATTGAATATCAAAAATACTATTTGTATACTAAAATCATCTATTAAAATTAATTATTATATATTTGTATATAAATATATTAGTATTTTTTTTCGTAACAATATTATGAAAATATAAATCTTTTAAAATTATATTATCTTTTACTCTGATATTATAGATTATGGCACATAAAATTTATAGAATCAAATTATTTTTTATAAAAAAAGTCATACGGGACAAAAATTCCTATCAGCTAAGAAAATCAAGATTTCTAGACATAAAACAAATTAAATAATAAATTTTTTAGTTATTATTTTCATACGAAAGAATTTAATTTTTTTAATAATTAATTTTAACATTCTTTATTTAAAACTTGAAAGAATTTAATATATATATTTTTATATTTGATTAGATGTTAAATCTAGTGCGTAAATAAAAATAATTAATTTTTATATTTGTTATTTGAAAATACCTCAAAATTATTTTTTGAAACAATTGAATCTTGATTCTAATTATTAATCACAATATTAATATTCTCTCCAAGTTATATGTAATAAATATTTAAAAAAAATAAAAATATAAATTAAAAAGATAAGCAGCAAAAAATTTAAAACTAAATAAAAAATTAAAAAAATATGTATATAATAATAGTATATTAATTTTATTATTTTTTATAATAGAAAGGTAGAGAGATAGAGAATGAGAGAGAAAAGAGAGAAAGATAAAGAAAAAGGAGAGAGAGAATTTGTTAATTTTAAAAGAACAGAAATTACTTTTAATTGTAATAAAAAAATATCTCGTGATATATTTTAATTTGTCAAATTAATAATATAAAATATAAATTATAAGTTATATATAGAGTAAAAGGAGTAGAGAAAAATAGAGAAGAGGAAAGAGATAGATAAAAGGATGAAAGAAGAAAATTTATTAATTTTAGAAGAAAATATTTCACTCTAATTTTAATGAGCGGGTGTTATGTAACATATCTTTGTTGTTAAATTAATAATATTGTACAACTATATTTTAATTTAATTTAGTTACAATTAAAGAATGTCATGTTGTATATTTTGATTATCAAATTTATAATTAGTCATTGATAATAATATATAATAGAGATAGAGTATGTGAAGAAATGAGAGAGAAAGAGAGGGGGGAGAAAATTCTTTAATTTTAGAAAAAAATATTTGATTTTAATTGTAATGAGTGACATGTAACACATTTTAATTGTAAAATTAGTAATATGTAATAAATATAGTTTAATTTATTTTTAATGCGCATTTTGTATTTTAATATGTATTTTATGTTAGTCTCTCCATACTCACTTAGAAGTTGCAAGTTCGAATTTTTTTTACTTTTGAGGTAAGAAAAAACGTTGAACATAAAAAAAATTGTATAACTAAATTTTAAGACGAGAATTCCCCAATAAATAGAAATTATGACATTAAAATCTCACTTTGATGCATCATATCAAGTTTACAAATGCAAGTTAATAACCCAAATTTAGTTGGCAATTCTTTTTTTCTTAATTTATATATGGTTTAATTACTCTATTAGTCTTTATAGTTTTTGAAATTTTTAATTAGATCCTTATATTTTTTTTCTTTTAATTGAATTCCTGCACTATATTTTTTTTTAATTAAATCCCTTTTAACAACAATTGGTTTAATTTTATAGGGATCCAACTAAAAAAAATAGTTCAATGATCCAAATAAAATAAAAAAGGGGTAATTTACCCAAATAAATAAATTGTGTAAAAGCTTTACTCAAATACACAAAACAGAAATCCCTTACGTACATGTGCATTTTTACACTTCTATGTAAACCGTGGAAAGCTACCACGGTTTTTGATTTTAACATAAACCATGGCAACCTACCACGGATTATGGTGTTTGTGGTTTGTGTGTAAACCGTGGCAAGCTCCAACGGTTTACGAATAGAGAAAGCTAAGCATAAATCGTGGCAAGCTCCCACGGTTTATGAAGAGTTTGACGTGATAAATTATAACTTATTATTTGCTTACGTTGTTACCTTTTAAATTTTTAAATACGCTTTCTTAAGTTGTTGGGTATTTAGTTTTTAATATTGTTGAACTAATAATTTATTTAGGTATCATCACTAAAAATTTTTAAAATGTTATTTATAAATTATAATTTATTATTTGCTTAAGTTGTTACTTTTTAAATTTGAAACAATCTTTCTTCCTGATCGAATACAAATGGGGAGACTTTTTACTGACGTGGCACTCATATATTGAGTTTTGAGATTATTTGCTTAAATAACTCATATGTTGAGTTTCGAGATTATTTGCTTAAATATCTTTATTAGAAATTTTTTTAATTTTATTTATAAATTAATAGATTATTTGGTTAGATTGTTAGATAATAAAAAGGATTTAGTTTTTGAGTTTATTAACAAGATAGTTAGATATTTAAATCTTAATATTATTGAATTAATTTAAAAAAATTAATATATAAATTATTCAGTTAGGTTGTTAGATATCAATAAGGATTTAGTTTTCGAATTTATTAGCAAGGTTGTTAAGTATTTAAATCTTAATATTATTGAACTAATTTAAACAATTATTTTAAAATTATTTTAAAATTAGGACGGTTGTTTAATAATAAAATTAACAATTTAAAAATAATAACAAAATAATAAGAAGCAAATAGTAGTAAGAAACAAGTTCGAAAACAAAATAATAAGAGTTTAAATTTGAAAATGGAAACAAAACGTTTTTTTAAAACAAAATAATAAAAAATTAAATTTAAAAGAGATTGTTACTTTTTAAATTTAAGTTATTTACTTAAGTTGGTTTGCTTAGATTGTTATTTTTTTAATTTTAAGTTATTTTGTTTAGGTGGTTATTTTTTAAATTTTAAGTTATTTGTTTAGTTTATTATTTTTTAAATTTTAAGTTATTTACCGATTACTCTTTTAAATTATAAATTATTATTATTTGTTTAAGTAGTTACTTTTTAATTTTAAATTATTTGGACATAAATTAAAATTAAAAAAATTAAAAATACATGCTTCAGTTAAGAGGACTCTTATGATGTCTCGATTCATAAATTTGCTAAGAGAAGTCGATGACGGATAATCAATTATTATTTTTTAAATATCAACACTTACGCATAATAGATGAGTAAAACAAAATCTAGGAATTTTAATATTAACTTTAATGTAAGTTTATTTATTTGGATTTGTTTCAAGATTTCATTCTATATATTCGAATTTATTTATTTTAGTATTTTGTATTTAAATTGTTATTTTAACTTTATTTTGTTACAAAAATTTTATAATATTTTTTTTGTACTGGAAAGATTTTAATTTGTTAAAAAAATTTTTGTTCAAAATAAATATTTTTTCTATCTTTTTATTTAAAATATTATTATTGATATCTTTTAATATTGACTTTGATATAAATTTATTTATTTAGATTTATTTTAAGATTTTATTCTATAAATTTAAATTTATTTATTTTAATTTTTTTATTTAGATTGTTATTTTAACTTTATTTTGTTATAATTATTTTTGTAATATTAAACTTTTTTGTACTTCATAAACCGTGGGAGCTTGCCACGGTTTATGCTTAGCTTTCTCTCTTCGTAAACCGTTGGAGCCTGTCACGGTTTACACACAAACCACAAACACCATAATTCGTGGTAGGTTGCCACGGTTTATGTTAAAATCAGAAACCGTGGTAACTTCCCACGGTTTACATAGAAGTGTGAAAATGCACATGTACGTAATGAATTTCTGTTTTGTGTATTTGAGTAAAGCTTTCACCCAATTTATTTATTTAGATAAATTGCCCTAAAAAAAGTATAGGGACCCAATTAAAAAAGAAATTTAGTGTAAAAATTCAATTAAAAAAATACAAAAAATTAATTAAAAATTTTGCAAAACTATAAAGACCAACAGAATAATTAAACCTTTATATATCCGTTTCACATGTTGGACTCTTTCTCCCACGCTCATATATCGGGAGTGGATTCTCTCCAGTGAAAAAAATTGAATGGTATCCAGTGGAGAATCTCACCCTTCATTGCTCTCTCTTCTATTTAATTTTGGTCCCACTTGTAAAATTAAAGGTGAGAAATCACACTTTATTCTCTCAAGTTTTAAAAAAATGGAGAGGATCCATTTCCCTCATATATCTGTAGAATTGGCATTTCTATAAGAAAAAGTTTAGGGACAGTAATTTTATTAAATTTTGGCCGGCATGTAACCAACAAAAAAAATGAGTAATTTCACATTATTGAATAAAATCTCACACCATTAAAAACATTATTAATAACTATTTAATGACTACAAATTACAAAAGTTGCTACTTCTAACCCTCCATTTTCTACAATACTTCAAAAGTTTCATGAGATTTTCCATTGAAATCCGAAATACAAATTAGGCTGGAATTATTTTCATTAATTCAGCAGTTTGCCAATGAGCTCAAGCTCAAGTGCCACCTAGCTCTCCCCTCCTCTTAGAGGTTGTTAGATCCAACTTCTCCCGTTTAACACACACAAAAAAAAAGACAAAAAAGTCATCACGTCAAAAACTCACAAATCCACAACATGACACAAGCTATAAATTCCAACCACTGAAAAAATCAGTTAAAAAGGAAAAAAGAAATAACAAAACCCCACCCTTGTGTCACGCTATTCACAACCCAAACAGCATATTACACAAGCCCCACAACCAGGCCAGTAAGAAAAATAGCCCCAACAATAAATACTAACTTCAGTAAGCTGTACCTTTGGACCCCAAAAAAAAATTAGCTCATTGACCGAAAAACAAAAACGCTCTAGCTCTTCATTCGTCTAAGCCATATAGCTAATCATTCTAAAGTAGGTGCCCATTAATATCTTTTTTTTTTACCTAATAAGTGCGCTAGTTTGCTATAGTTGAAACAGAGTTTTTTGTTGGGGATAATTGGATTTGTGCTCTAAACCAAACTAATTTTGTCCACTCACATAGGAGTATAGAGTGCTCTACCGTTTCCTTCTCCTGCAAACAAATTGAACAAATGGGGTCACATTAATCTTTTTCTTCACCAGGTTAGCTCTTACCGAAATTATATTTGCTTTCCACAAAAATAATATTTTAATTTTTTGTGACACTCGCATATCTCAAATGTTCCTCCAAAACTCTCCTAGGTTTGTGCTCACTGACAGGATTTGATTCATCATTTTTATAAGACCATAACATCTCATCTTTGTTATTGATTTTGCTTAAAAGTATATCCAGATCAAAGCCGTTGTTGTCCCACACACCACCCCAACCCACCATAGGGTCCTTATTGAGACATTAATATTACAATCCTAATTCATCTAAAATCTTAGAGCCCAAACCAAGTTCAAAACCACTAAAATCACACCAAACATAAGCAAATATTCAAATAGAAGTATATATAAGATTATTTGTGACACTTTTAACAGAACGTTGTTAATGATTGATGAGATTTTGAATAAATCATCTAAGTTTTGATCTTAAATTTATATGCATATACATTCATATGGCCACTATTGTTGTTGACCTTTAATTTGCAATAATTTGCGGTAGTAATATTATTATACATATACTGATGGATTTAGATTCTCTAAAGTTTAAATTTCATTTTAAAAAATAAAGTGTGATTTTTTATCCTTGAATAATTTCTCTTTCATATTTATTTTTGGTCCTACCTATAAAATCAATAATGAGAGATTACACTTTACTCTCTAAAGTAAAATTCAAACTTTAAAAGATTCAAATCCTATACTGATATACAAAGGACAGATAGAAAACAAGTGGGTTTTAACTTGTTCAGAATATTAAACCATTTATGTCATAATTTTTTACTTAAAGTGGTAGCTGTTAGTAATATGACATAAAATCATTAAATAAAAGTAAATAAACGGGATTAAATAATTGTATACTCTGTTGTGAGACATACTAGCTAACAGAATGTAACTAAGAGTCTAAATTGTACATTAACCTAATAAAAGTTATGGATATTATAATTCAACTTAATATATATACGCTTTGACATAATATAATTACTAGTGAGGTGAAACTCGTGAGGATTTTTTTATTACTCTAAATTGTGAAAATGTCATGTTGGATGAAATGTAAGCATCATGCATAGGCACGTGTTATTTCACCTAGCGGATTGAAAATGATACATATATATATGTTAGTAGCTTTTATCAAATATTTAATATATTGCTTAAATTTAATACTAATCTTCCTCTTGTACCAAAATCGAACTCTTAGCCTTTTCTTTTTAAAATATTACTTGTATTTTAATTCGTTTTTGATTTTTTAGTTACCAATTTTTCGTAATTTTTAATTTAATCTCTCGATCATTGCATTTCACCAATTTTTATTTTATTCTCAACGATATTCCAGCCCAAAAATCACCAAAATAGTTCAGTTCCTGTTGGTTTTATCATAGCCAAACTATGAACTTCACAAATACATCAATATATCATAAAAATTTAACATAAATTCGATCAATAATCAATCACAACATCAAATCACTTATTCAATATAGATTTAATCGTTGAGAATTTATTACCGAAATCTTACCTCCATATGAAATCAAAACAACGGAAATTTGGAGAAACTTTTTAATCAAGTTGCTGAAAAATGGAATGTCAGAAATTATCTGTGCATCTTAAAATTCCAATAGGCCGAACTCAAGGGAAAGAAAAGCTACGTCACCATCAATTTTTACCGAATAAAAGTGATACCAATATGTAGAGAAAAAAGATACAAACACTTTTATTGAATTAGATTCTTGATTGGAGTTACAGATCTCAAGAAATCGAACGTCGAAGGTTTATGGCTTTCATGTTTCTCCTTCTCTCTCCCTCACGGCCTTCTTTTTTTTTTTTTTTTTTTAATTCTTCT
>NC_029773.3:84170588-84237980 GCF_000817695.3 Arachis duranensis | reverse complement strand
GTGTCCGCATTATAAGGCTGCTAAATCAAGTTATAAATATTTTAAACGGATAATTATAAAAATTAGATATATTAAAACACAAATAATAATATATATGAGTTATTAAATGATACTAAAAATATATGGTGAAACATTAATAAAATTAAATTTATCAAAAAATATTAATATTTACTCATATCGATGGATATCTAGTTAATTATAGTGTTAATTATGTAAAATATTTTATTATAATAAAAATATATATAAAAATCTGAATTTAATTAAACTCAAATATAGTTATAAAATTAATTTAATTACTTTTAATAAAATAATTTTTAAAAATAAAAAACTTTAATTAATAAAGTAAATTATAACTTATTTATATTTAAATTTTTAAAAATATAGATCGTTACACCTCACTACCTCAAACTACACTCTCCTTAACTTTAAAAACTCAATTCTGAAAACACCTTATCCCAAATTACAACTTCCATTTTAGAACTCACCTCTACTACCACTAGGACCGAACCTATAACAATTCAAGAGATTGAGATAGTCCCTTCCCCATTATGCTTCAATCCCGCTACCAACCAACATCCAATGGTTACAAGATCCAAAATAGGAACCTTAAAGCACAAGGCATTAACTACTAGTGTCAAATCCCTCCTAATTTGGTAAATGAAATTTCAACCAGCGTTAAATTCCCTTACAACTTCATATTGGACCAAAGCTATGGAAGAAAAAATTACAGCTCTACATAGGAATCATACTTGGACAATTGTTGATTCCCCACAAAACAACACTGTTATAGGATGCTGTTAGGTGTTTGTCATTAAGGTAGCGTTTGTTTTGAGGTATTGGGATAAAGACTGGAAGACTGAGACACAGTATCATGTTTGTTGGCTCAGAGACTGGTACTAAAATTTCTGTCTTTGTCTCTAAGGTAGCGTTTGGTGCAGAGACAGATACTGAAAGACTGAGACTGAGAGACAGAGACTAAAAGACAGAAACTGAAATAAGTTTTAGTATTCTGTTTGGTGCTAAGTGAGAGACAAAAGTTGAAACAAGAATAAAACTCTAATTTAATTTGCACAAAGAATAAAATTGGAAATAATTAATTAAAATGAGGGTATTTTAGGTATAAAATGTTATTAAAGTTTCAGTCTCTGTTTCTAAAAATATCAGTCCCCTGTGTCCCTATATTTTGGAGGCATTGAAATACTGAAATTTTGGGGACAGAGACAGAAATTTTAGTACCAGTCTCTGAGCTAACAAACATAATACTGTGTCTCAGTCTCTCAGTCTCTGTCCCAGTACTGCAAAACAAACGCTACCTAAAATTTCAGTATTTCAGTACCTCCAAAAAGTAGGGACACAAAGGACTGAAATTTTTAGAGATGAAGACTAAAATTTTAATGATATTTTATACCTAAAATATATTCATTTCAATTAATTAATTTCAATTTTATCCTTTTTGCAAATTAAATTAGAGTTTTATTCTTGTTTCAATTTCTGTCTCTCACTTTGCACCAAACAGAATACTGAAATTTATTTCGGTCTCTGTCTCTTAGTCTCTGTCTCTCAGTCTCAGTCTTTCAGTCTCTGTCTCTCTACCAAATGCTACTTAAGAGACATCTAAATTGCACCATTCTTAAAGTAAGATTGGTTGCTAAAGAATTTTATCAAAGAGAGAGTATAGTCTATAACCAAATCTTCAGCCCTATGATTAAACCAACAACCATTCGCATCATTCTCACCATTGCTATCTCAAAATCGTGACCAATTAGACAATATAATTTTAATAACGCATTCTTTAATGGTGAGCTTTAAGAGACTGTGTTTATACAACAATTACCCTCCTTTTCTCAAGGACAAATAACCTAGGTTTGCAAGCTTCACAAATCCATTTATGGATTGAAACAAGCTCCAAGAACTTAGTTTACTAACCTTTTTACAACTCTTTCTCATTTTGGTTTAAAAAATATAAGGTTAGACTTTTCTCTTGTTATTCGAATAACATCCAAAACAACAATGTACATTCTCGTATATGTGGATGATATATTAGTAACTTGCGATGATGAAAATGAAACTGCTGTGCTCATGAATGAGTTGCACTCTTTCTTTGCTTTAAAAGACCTAGGTGAATTTAACTATTTCTTAAGCATTGAAGCAACCAAAACTAAAACTAGATCATATATTTTATCTCACACAAAGTATATACAAGACCTATTAATTAGAGAACATATGTATGATTCTCAACCAATGCATACTCCTATAATTACTACTACTAAACTCTCAGCTTATGCAGGAGAAGCCTTTGATAAACCTGCTCTTTATAGATCTATCATAGATGCTTTATAATATGCCACCCTTACTCGTCCGAGTATAGCATGTGCAGTAAATAAAGTTTCACAATATATGTACAATCCTCTCTCAAACGAATTTTAAAATACTTGGTTGGTATCAAGGATCAAGGAAACTTCTTTCAACCATGTACTGACTTTAGATTATTTGCTTTTGCAAATTTAGATTGGGGCTTAGACATAAATAATAGAAGATCAACCACAGACTTTTGTGTCTATTTAGAAATCAATTTGGTCTCATGAGCACGTAGGAAGCAACATTCAATCAGCAAATCTAGTGCCAAAGCTGAATTCAGGAGCATTGTAGCTGTAGAAACAGATATTCACTGAATTCTTAACCTATTTACAAAATTTTAGATCAACTACACTCATGTTTTGGTAATTTACAATGACAACATTAATGCTATAATACTCACTGTCAATTTTATTTTACACAACAAAACCAAACACTTTGATTTAGATCTTCATTCTATCAGAGAAAGAGTAAATCGAAAACAACTTATTGTGGTGCACATTCTACCAATTGACCAAGTAGTAGACCTTCTAACCAAACCTCTCTCTCTTCACAGGTTTAAAAAATTCAAAATCAAACTCAGAGTCCTATCTAAAAAGATCATAAATTTGAGGAGGATATCAAGTATGAACCGGCGCACAGCACCGACGGACCGACGCCCAGCGCCCAACGTCATATGGCGCCTAACGCCCACTAGCTCCTAGTGCTTGCAGTAACTTAGTCAACAAGAACTCTTCTTTAAATTCTGTTCTGTAATTATTTTCTATTATCAAAACTAGTTTAGGCTTATATTCAATTAGGTCCTTGTATATAAATAGCAAGTATGCTCCTTTCTGAATAACTAGAAATCAAAATCACGCTCTGTATAATCAATTCTATCTTCTCTGTTTTTTGTTAATCACATTGCTAGTCTTCTCTTCTTTGACTTCTGATACCTAACAAATTGCATATGATATAATTCATCACAGAGTGACAGTTACATTATAAATTAATTTTGAATATATAAGCTCTCTCTTATTTGTTTCAATTTCCAAATTAACTCTCAAAATCACTGCAATTGCAACCACAATTTACCTGTTCATCGATGAACGTAACAATACTTTCTGGAGGAGATTCCACAAAAAAAAGTTCCACAATTTTTAATTAGATAGATAATTATACTTAGTTATGTTCCTTGTGGTTAATTAATTTCACACACGATTATTCTTTCATTTGTAAAAACAATAATTACATTATCAAATACTTCTAAAATCCAACTTCAGAAGAATAGGAAGAAATATATGTAAAAAATTCCACTTAATTATAACTTGAGAGAATTCTTAAAAAAATTAATTTAAATATTGGAGTATTTTATGTAGGTACACCCTCTACATTTTTTGTCAATTGACACATACTTCATTTATCTACGGAAGACTGAACTCAACAAAAACTGGGTGAGTTATACAGGAAAGAGGATTAATCAAGCAAGAACATTTAATGCCTACTGTGAAGCAAAAATTTAGATTTTTTATTTTCTGCTCCATTTAGACTTTGACTATGGTAGATGAACAATCTCCACCCACACAAGCCGAGCTGTTGACTACGGTCACAACATGCATGCTAATAACTAAAGGATGACTCGAAAGAATTTTAAAAAGCTAACTTGAGTGTATATATATTCACGTGTTTATGTTGTAAGTGTGAGGAGTATTGAAGTTAGTCCTACATAAAAAAAAGTAAGGAAGAGTGAGAAGTTTATAAAATGAGAATTCTATTAACTTACTACTTTAAGATTTTGAGTTGGATATGATATTATCTCATCTTATGTTCTCTTACTTAATTCGTCTACGGTGACCCAAATTTAGCTAGACAATTATAAAGGAAGTGTTAGAAATTTTGATAATATTTAAAAAATTGTAGTTAAAAATTAATGTTATTGTTTTATTATTTATCAATATTTTTTAATTAAATCATATTTCTTTTAAAAATTAAAAATGCTACTAAACATTTAAACAATAAAAAAGAACATGATGTTAATTTTAACTACATGTTACTAAAATTTTATGGTAATCATCATAACTATATATAGTTGAATATATATATATACATATATGGCCTACGTGTAATGGCCAAGTCCAGGTGCCATGCAATGACCTTACATTACACATATACACACACACACACACTTCACTGTCCACAACCCACTAAAATCTATGCCATAAATGAATATGGACACAAAGTAGGTCATCTTCCCTCTAATTTCATTTAACATCAGTCTCATTCAATATCATCATGATGGCAGATAGAAAATTAGAATAGAACCATATGTCCTCATTTTCTTAGTCTTTTAGATATTAAAGATTCCCATGTGACCATATCAATAACTTCACTCCTAATAAATGGAAGCTGCTGCATGTGAATTGTAAAGAAGTCTAGCACTATTAACAATGATCATTATAACAACGCTGTAACGGAAATTATGATGACGAGTATAGTATCCCTTAATGTGGCATGTGTGCCCCATGTTTTGTTGCCTTTTAAAATAGAACTAAGTTTTATTTGTATACCTAAATTTTGGTAATTTAAGCTACCACACTATTTTTGAATCAATTATGGTTATTTGGTAATTGGAAACTTTCTGTTCGAACAAAAATACAAAGATTACTAGGAGTTATAAATTTGTTTCACTATATATACCGTAGTATGAAATAAATATTAAAGTAGGCAAAACTTTGTACCTTAAAACAAAATATGGCAATTTTTCATGTATTCAAAATAAATAAATAAAAAATCTTTTTATTTATTTATTTTAATTTTGTTTCGGTTTTTATATATTTTTAATTTAAAACATTTATCAAATAAATTTTAACTATACTTATAAATATTTTTTTTTATACAAATATATATGAGAAAAAGATAAATAGGCCTCTAACTTTTTAATTTGAAAACACATGTTTCTGACTAATTGAAAATACAAAAACGTCCTGATCTTTTAAAATATGAGACATTTAAGTTTTTTTGTCCAAAAATATATAAAAATAAATGGGTCTTTCAAGGAGACTTGTCTCACATTTTAAAAAATAAACAATATTTTTATATTTTTAATTACTCAAAAATTTATTTATTTTTGAGATAAAAAAAGCAGCAACTTATTTGTCATTTATTCACCTTTTAAAAATCAAAATGAATATTTTAATATCCAGAGTGGACGCTTCCAATTTTTCCTCCTCACAAAGGCCATATTATTATAGGGTCTACAGCCATAAATTTTTGGTACCCTTCTTAGGTATACCATACCGGATCAAGAAATTCATGTAATATGTGTAATTTAAGAGGGGGTTGTTATTATACAGTTCCTATTTAATACACATCAACTACTTTCCAGAATCAAGTGGTGATTTATAAGGTTTAAATGTTACACATTTGTGGGGTCCAATACCAAAAATAAAAGCCAATTGATTAGTTCAGTTAACCATTATATTCATGTTAGTTTTATTTAGATTTTTCTTAATTGAGATATTATTGTTACTTCAGCTTTGCTAGCCTAATTAATTATAGGCCCAAATCTTTGTCAGGGGCACTGTAAATGTAGAGTAATAAGTCCAGAAGAAATGTTCAAGATGGTTAGGTGCAGAAAATTGGAAGCTTTGTTACTTAAATTGTAAGCTTTCAATAACAATTGCTGACTTGCTGTTTATAATAATAAAGTTGCATGAGTAACATATAATTCATATTTGCATCATCTTACAATACATTTTCAATGCGAATAAAGTATATTATTAATTACACTTTTATAATTAAGATAATAAAGACAATAGACTATTTTTTTCAATTAAATTTAAGAATAATATTACATATCCAAATTATTTTATAAATCAAATTCAACTAAATTAGACAATTAAGATTTTAAATAATGCTAATCATAACTGATTTTTGTTATTTTAGATCAACTTAGTTAACAAAAAAACTTAAATGTGTAGTATTATTCAAAATTTAAATCGATAAAAAAATATATAAATGATTATATTTTTAACACATTTTTTTAAGCAATATTTTTTTTAATTTGTTTGATTTTTTTACAAAGATTTTCGTTTTTCTTTTTGGTTGTTTTATGCCATTTTTTTCTTTTGGAAGAAAATAAAAATTGAACTCTAAATCTTTCAATTATAAAAACTTCGATATTATGTTATAAAATTACATTTTTAAAAGTTTATTAAATTAATAGAAAGAGACAGATAAATTATTATATTTTTAATTATATGTATTTTATTCTCTAATTTTAAGTTTATATTTAAAAAAAAATAATATTAAATATTCTCATTGGAAGTTAGGCCTTTGTCCACTTGAGGTTTTACTGAGTTTATGTCATGTTAATTAATTTATTATTATATTTAAATAATTAAAGGCATGTTTTATGTAAAGATAATTTTATGTGAGTAATAATTTTATTTTAAAAATATTATTTGTATATTAAAATTAGTCATTATATATTTGTGTATAAATATATGTATTATTGAACTTATTTTAATGTGTATTTTATATTTTAACGTATATTTTGTACTAATAACTAATTTTGATGGTTAATTTTAATGTACACCTAACATAGTTATTTTTATTTATATTTTTTTCTTAAAAAATTATTAACATTTCTAGAAGTTCTAAACTTCTTAAACTTCATTTTTTTTCTATGTATTATTAATTAAGAGTACACGTTTAATATACCCTATAACCTAATCTCCTAAAAATAAATTCTCCTAACACAAAGAGTTGTTATATATAAAAAGGATGTGCAAATGGTGATGAATTCATTTGTGTTTGGCACTCACACTTTTCTTGCACAAAAAAAAAACAACCTAAATCTACATCACACATACATACAAACATAGTACAATAAATCAATAACAAATCAGATCCAAAAAAAAAAAAAGATGTTAAATGCAAAAGTTGATCAGATTTCTCAGAAGAGTAGTAGTAATAGTGTTCTTCAGATTAAGCAAGATGATAAATTCTTCTGCAGGCTTCTGTCAAAGGAAACTTCAATGGCAAACCCATCTTTCAGATTCTCTTCTTCTTCTGTTAATGTCCCATTTGTTTGGGAATCTCAACCTGGCACACCAAAGTACAAATTATTCTCTCAAGAAACTCTTCCTCCTTTAACTCCACCACCCTCTTATCACAACAACAACAACAATAATGTTAATAATAATGCATTGAAGAGGGTCAAGAAGAATAATTCAAGATCAAGTAGCAACATTTTCATGGCATTGTTTACAAAGATGAGTCTCAAGAAGATTATTACGCCTTCGCCTTCGCCTTCACCGTCATGTTCTTTGTCTTCGAGGTGGACAACCTCGGATTCGTCCAAGGTTGTCCCCGTGGCGAAGATCGGAAAGAGGAGATTCTTGAGTTATGGTTCTTCGTCTTTCGACTTTAGAGGAGCGAATGATGAAGAAGATGGTGGCGGTTCGTCATCGCCACCACCTTCTTCGTCAGCATTGTGCTTTGCAATTTCACGTGCCATGAGCTCTAACAGTGGTTTCCAAAGTTCTTACAAGAGAAAAGCACAATAGAAGGTAATTAAAGACTGCGTTTTGTTTTGAAGTATGTATAATTAATTAATTAATTAATGTTAAAAATATAAATATATATCGTTGGATATATATTTATTTATTAAAAAATAGACATGTACAAAAACAAGTAAATATTTTTGTCTGAAGCCATATTTTCCTTTTCAATATTGTTTAAGTATTTCTGTATTTTTTTATTTTGAAATAATTATCAAATATGTCTTAAGGATAAGTTTTTATTTTTTATTTTTGGTTTGGCCTTGGATGTTGCATGGCCATTATTGTGATTTATTGTACTTTTGCTTGGAGTTTTTCTCTGTAATTCTTTGTAGTTGTATTCTATTCATCATGTTTAGAGGGCAACTAATTTTAAATGCCAAAGGTTGTGTCTTCAGTTTCAGAGGATAAGCTTGTTTTAATTAAGGTGTATTCATGTATCTTAAAAAGTTTTTTTTCTTTTTTTCTAATTAGGCTTGTGCTTAATTAGTTCTACTTTTCTAGAATTGATTTCAGTGAATTGTAGAATTAACTTACTTAGTTATAAGTTAGAACTAATTTTGATTTAAAGTGATTTATTTTGGAAATTTATTTTCTTCATTAGCTAGAGGTAATTTAGATATAAAATTAAAGTAAAAATACTTTATTTCCTTTTTTTAATTAAAGATAAGAAGACTCGAACCCGTGACCTCTAAATGAGTATGGAGAAACTATGTCATTTGAGTTATAACTTGTTGGCAAATACTTCACTTCTAATAAATTCAATTCAACAAAAAAAAAATTGATTATAGTAGACAATAAAAAATAATATCAATTTTATAAAATGGCCTATAGAATTGGTTATGAATCACAGAATACCTTGGTTAATAAGCATACATAGTGCTGCAGGAACAATAATGCAAGATAATAAACTATGCAATTATAGTATTATTCTAATAAGCATACATATATAGTTCTGGTGATCAACTAACTATAGTAGTAGAAAAGGATCTATAGCTCTTTGCAAAATTTGGAGATTTTTTGGTTACTAATAATTTAGGTCTAACTTTTACTTGGGGCAGGGGAGTGAAGGAATGCCTTATAATTAAGAAGCATCTTTGACCAATGCTTTATCTTTAGGGAATTTGCTTTGTCTTTCTCAACAATTTTATTAATTGCAAATTAAAGAGCAAGAACAGTTGGGAGTTACTTTTATTTATTTCTTGCTGAATCAAATTTTATAGGCAAAGGGAATTAAAGGTTGTCAAAATTTTATGGTCAAGACATGTCACAATTCCTTGCAAAAGCTTTCAGTGTTAGTTAGCTACAAATGATTAGGAGGTTAAAGTTATTACTTAATTTGTTGTCTTTTTATGAGGTAGTACCATCAATTTTTTTTAAATACAATAAATTATATATTAATTTGAGAATATAAATATATCAAAAAATCACGGTAGCATATTAAAAATAACAAAAGGAGCATTATATTATCAATTCGACTTCAATTGACCAATACGAAATTAGTTGTGATGGTAAATATTTAATTCTTTAACCTAAAATCTACTTGAATTTGAGTCCAAAGAAAAAAAAAAAATAACTACTCATATAAAAATATATTCATATAAAAATAATAGCTAAGATCGATAAATAATTTGATATATCTAACTAAATTGTTTAATATAATACATATCAAAGTTTTAATTTAATTTTAATGTTTACATGAAAACATGTGTGTAGTAAAAAAATGCTATAAAAAAGAAAATACCTAAATGCAGGTACAGTAAGACGAATAATTTTTACTAACAATTAATCAATTTTAGAGGTGTTTATGAGTCGGGTGAAACTAAATTGATCGTGATTTAGATTCGACCGTAAATATATATTGAGTCTATTTTTTAGACTCTAACCTGATTCTAAACCCGATAAAACCTAAAAGTATGTAGGTGAATCAGAGTTAAAAATTTTTTACTAATGTTATTGACGGTTTTGCGCCATCGGTAAAAATAAAATAATAATAACGCTGCTTTGGCTGTCGATAAATTAAGGTATTTTGAAAAAAAATTATTTAATAGTACTTAAAGTTCAACATTAGTACAAATAAATAAATATTTTCTTTTTATAAAATTCATATTTATAGAAGTCCTAAAAAACTTGCTTGAATTTTGGTAAAGGGGCAGTTGGTAAATTTAGAATCATTTAAGAATTCATTTCCTTTGGGCAGTGGCTTCAATGGTTTGTTGCTGTGTCGTATGGGCAAAGGAACATATTAATACTGTGCACTTCCCTGTGTCACCATCACCGATTCTTGTTTAGATACAAAATATTTATTTTCTATCTTTAATTTATATATTTGTTTTAGAACAAAATTGAAATGTAATCAAATTGATCACATCTTCTTCTATGCAATTTCGGTAATAATTAGAAGGATAAGAGAAAGCGAATCGCACACCAATTCTTTTGTAAAACGTGCAACAGTAATCAAATATGCATCTAACTTGCTTAAATAAACAGTGACATAATAAATGGTTAGTTTTTTATTTGTAGTTTGCTTAAATAACCAGTGACATGTTATCATTGGCTTTGTATAAGAATTATTTATGTTACGTAATTATTTACGTGTATGCTCTTCTCGATTTAAATTTTCAAGAAGTATTTTTATGATATAATATTAAAATTTTTTATCATAAAAAATTTGATAGATACTCTAATAAGGATTTTATAATTATTTTTATATAAAGATATTTTATTTTGACTATTTGATGATAAATTATAGGGTTTGATTTTCATATACTATAAAAATGTTGTCTTTATTTAAAGTGTAACAAAATAAATAAATCATACTTTTTAAATCAAAATTATTATGAGAAGTTGTTTTTGACATTTTTATTGGAGTAGTTGTCAAAAAATTTAAAGTCTAGATCTTATTAACTTAAAAAAAAAGTTAGCATAAAATAAATAAAAAAAATCTTGTGTTAAATACATGTTAGTATATATAATTATTCACCGTGTGCTTACTTCAGTTTAAGTTTTTTGGAAAAATAATTTGATGAGAATTTAATCACAGATTTAATTTACAAAATAATAGTGTAAAATTAAAATTAATTTAGTCAGTCTTTTAATTTAAATAATATTATTTAATTAATTTAAATATTCACTTTTATAGCGAAGAAATTATAGCCAAAAAATCAAAACTAGTTTATTTAATTGTTTTCCTCAAAAATTTTAGAAGAATGTTATTATTGTATTAATAAGTTAAACTTGATCTATCGTTACAGTGAAAGAGAACTCCTCCTTTTTATACGATTAATATATATATTTCTTTTTGTCTCCATTAATTATGAAAATAAATTCATTTAATTAAGACAGCATGCATTAATTAATATCAACATATAAATACACTATGATTCAAATCAAACTCCCGAAAATAATAAGGTAGGTGATATCTCTGTTCTTAAGCAGGGCAAACACTAATTAATTACCAAGAAGGTGGGGATGAGACTCAAAAAGATATCGAACATAACATTGTTTGAGTTTAAGGCTTTGCTTCAATTTCAACCAATTTGTCGGCAGACAAAAATTATTAAATAAAAAAAAAGTTAATAGAAAACAAAAACTAGTGACTTAGCTGTCTCTGATTCCCATGTGCACAAGGATGGGCCACAGTACAGTTTGTGTGTAGCAACCATGATGCACCCTAAATAAATTCCATAATAGGAAATGTAATATAATTAATATTCAGAAAACAATATATTTAGCATTCATGAAATAATTTAATTATTTATTTATATAAAATTTTATGAGTAATTTATATTAATAAACTGAATGAGATTCAAAATTATGTAAATGTCCTAAATTAATTTTCGTTACACGTCTGTCCTGTTCTAGAACATTTATATGTTGATTTGATTTATATGTAAATAAAATAAATTGATTCGATTTACATCTTCTAAGACATATGTAACAAAAATTAATTTAAGATATCTACATAATTTTAAATCCAATTCAGTTTATTAATATAAATTACTAAATTACCCAAATTTTATTATTTTGTAATATTATATTTGATTATTTTAGTGATTTTAATTTTTTTATTAAAAATATATAAAAATAGAAGGTGTGATTTATAGTGTTCATTGAAATATTTTAGTTCGTTAAAATTTTTAACCGATTCGAATCAACCTCATTTTTTATAACTTTTTTTTCCAAAAAAAAAAATCCGCTCCATGGTATGTGATTTTCACTTGTATTTAATGATTTTTCCATTTCTTATTTATTTATTTGCTTTTAAGTATCAATCTTAATTCCAATTCCCACATTGGTAATCTTGGTGTATGGCAGAGTATGTGTAATTAAATTTGCTAATTACATTCATGAAATATGAAAACATCAAAGCCTTTCTATACAATGACTTAGGCTATGTTTAATTGTTTTACAAGAGTTAAAAAACATCTACAATAGTCTAGTATTATTTGACTTTGTGAATATTTTCACCTACTACTAGGTATGTTGTACGGTAGGTATAACAAGAATAAATTACATTAGGCAAAAATGGTTAATATATCATGTGATCAGAGTAAAGTTTATGATTAATGCATGTTACATGCAAACAGAGGCTGCTTCACTGATTCTTGTAACCTGATGAATTGCATTTGCCAAATAGTTTACATTGCTTGGTGTCACACCTCCCATGCTGCAAGTATAACAACCTTAAGAGTTAAATGAAGCTTATTATTATTTATTGAAATTAACAATTAGAACAGCATTTTAATGTTTGTTTAGTGAAAGTGTGTTCCAGGCTTCCAGCATGCTCTCGTTCTTTTTTTATATTCCTATTTTACCCCTGTAATGTTCTGTCCACTAAAATCAAACACAATATAGAGATACAAAAATAATAGATACTATTATAAAGATTTTACAATTGACTTAGTGTGAAGATGTATCTTTTTCATCATTGATAAATTGAAGAATTTGATTTAATATATTATAAAAGTATTATTTTTTTAAGTGTGACAAAACAAACAAAACACATTTTTAATATAAGACTTTTCATAAGAAGAAATTTTTAACATCTTCATTTGAAGAGGTACTTATAAAAATTGTGTTCATTTCCTTACTTTTTCTAGATTTCTATCCTCGTTGTCTTGGGATAGGAACCAAACGATTTGCAAATCTTTCTTTTATTCGTCTCACTATTCTTAGATATTTATCAAATATGGGGATGGTATATACTATAAATTTTTTTTAAATATATTCAAAATACTGGTATTTTAATAATCTTAATGGTTGATTTTAATTAATATATATTATATATATATTTTTTATAATTGAGATCAATGATAAAAATTATTAGAATATGGTGTATCTAATATACTTAAAATTCTTTCTTATACTATAATTTTTTATTTGCTCAAAGTTCTTAAAATCGAATCAATCATTGAATTAGTAAAATTAGAAATTCAAAAATTTAAAGATTTAATCAAGATTCAACCAAAGTTATAAAACATATATATAGTTTTAGAAAAAGTGACTTTTTTTTGTATTTTACTATTTTAAATTAATTAACCGCTAAAAAATTATGCTGGTTCGACCCGTTAACAGATCCTTTGATTAATTTTTTTTTTATGCTCTGACCAAATAATTGCCAACTATTTTTTGTTTTGAACCGGACCAATCTAACGACCGATTTTCTATTAATTTGATTGAACCGACCGACTCGATCAGGCTCGCAAAACCATAGGTTTGTTAGGTAACTAACTTTTTTCAACCAACAAAAGAATGAATAAGAAAAGAAAAATATTGACCGAAAAAAATTGGTTTCCGATCTTTTTCCACATAGGCGTACCTTATTCGTCCATCTGGACTCATATATATATGGAATAGCTTCTCCAAATGTCTAACCTGATCAGGGGCTAATCCAGAAAAACAGAACATGCCAACCTGAATTCGGTACATGAACTCAAGTCATGATTTGTTTCCTCAAGCAAAAGGTAAAACAAGATATATGCAAAATCACAACACCAAAAACCTGATTAGTTATATGTTCCCAGTTGAAAGATGAATCCAAGTCCTCAAGATTTCGACATAGAGTAGTTCGCATTGCTCGGATTCTGTTAGCCATGGTCTTCAAAAAGACTGAATCTATTTAGAAATGGAAAAAGCAAAAAAAATGGTTTAAGGCAGTGATTTTACCTTCATCTCTTTCTTCCATTGTTCTTTCATGTTTGGATCACTCAAGATCATAGTAACAAGTAAAATGCCATGGATTGGAGGGCTGCTATACATTGAATGAGCAATGTGCTGTAGTTGGCTTTTCACTGCAGCTGCTTGCTTTATATCCCGCGTCAAGATACTATTATCGACATTAAAGCATATCAGTCTATGAAGCACGGACACAGACACTTGACATAACGTCAACACGGAGACAAACTGAATTTTTAAAATGAAAGTACATAGACATGGAATATATTTGTCTATATTTTCAAGACTAATATGGTTTTCAATTATTAAGATTTGGAAAAAAAAAAAAGTGTAGTATTTACTACTTTCTAGTCTTGGCCAAAAATTGTGTAACATTCTTAACTTGTGTCATTTATGCTAGCAGGTTCACTTGACAAATTTGTAAAATTAGTATTCTTATTTGAGATTTCAAACCCCATATATCATAGTCAAGTTGTGTTTGAAGTATCTTTGAAGTGTAATAAATGTTTGGTCAAATCCATTTTTGCATATGACATGCTGTTTAGTTTTTAAGTCAGACGTTAACAGATGTCGAACACACCATAGTTGACTTAGAGTTCAATTAGCGAGTCAACTTTTTTCAGCCAATATCAGTCAACTCTTTAAAACTACTTTTTTATCCTAAATTCTAAATCCTAATCCTAAAACCTAAATTCTCCAAAAACTGAGGGTTAAAAGAATAATTTTTCAAAAGCAAATAGCTAATACTGACTAATTAAAAGTTAGTTTCCTATAGTTATTCGTTTATTTAGTCACACTTTCTAGAACTCAGTAAATCAATAACACAGTACAACATATTGGTGACATTGTTACACAATTTAACTTTCTCACAAAAATGCATCACAAAAAATATTTTTTACCTAAGTTATAATGCACAGAGACAGAGTCATTGTATATGATATGCTATGCTTCTAATTACAAGGATTTAGAACTGAAACTTTGGGGAGTCAGATTAAGAATCTTTACCTTAAACAACCAACTTTATGCCCGAATAGTCCCATATTCTTTGCAAATGATTGAGCACAGCCTACTAAATGTCCATCTTCGATGAAAATCCGAAGCACCGCAGCATCCTTATCAAGATCACCACTTGAAATTCCTTGATATGCCATATCAAAGAAGGGGAAATGATTTTTGACCTGGAAAGTAATTAGTATGAGAATGTTACAATTGATTCAAAGTTATGGTATCATAGCAATTATTTAAGCATCTTATTATGTGTCATCACATACCTTGAACTGGTATGAAATCTCTCTCCATTGTTCTTCAGTGGGGTCAACACCGGTCGGATTGTGAGCACAAGGATGAAGCAAGAAGAACGAAGAATCCGGCGCGTTCTGAACTTGCAAGTTACAAGCACAGAATGAACATAGAATAGTCAAAGTTTGTTTTATATATCATAGTATAGTTGCATTTGCATTGGATGATGGTAGTTCATATGTTAATGCTAAATGCTGATCATATATCCTTAGATTTGCTTGAAATACAAGAATTCAAGATGTGTATAATGGATGCTAAATTTCTATGTAATTCATGATCATGAAAATCATGCATAACTTTGATAACTAAATTATTATATACCTTGATATCATTTATGAGTGCATCAAAATCTAAACCCTTTGTATCAGGATCATAGTAGTGGAATGTTTTGACTGGAATCCGAGCCTGTCTCCAAATGTTGTGGTGACTATAACATACAAACTTTGAAAATTAGATGCTGGGAAAAAAAAAAACATCATCAAGAATAATGCTGTGGAAAAAGGACTAACTTTGGCCAGGTAGGATCTGGAAGATGAATTAGAGAATCAGGATAGAAATTCCTTTGGAATTCGGCAAAAAGCCGACACGCGCCGGTTCCGGACAAAGCTGGAACTCCGGCATACAACCCTTCTCTTACAACAAACGAATCATTCCCATATGCCAACTTTACACTCTCCATAACAAACTTTGAACTAACCTCAGAAGAGTTTGTTTCCCTGTCAATAAACATATTAAATAAACTCTCCATGAGAAGGCAAAAGAAATATTCATAGAATCAGTTTTATTCCAAGAAATCTGCAACTAATTGTGGCCAAACTAGAGTGTATGTACCAAAAACTGACACAGATTATGTAAACTGTTCTAAATGTCAGAGTATAATCAATGTTGTATATGATCAATTTTGGCACAGAGTAAAGATGATTCAATTAATTATCGACACGTCAATAAAAATAACTACTTTTCAGAATCCGGTTCGATAGACTAGACTAGCCAGATTGTTACAAAAACTATAAAAAAAAAAAAAATCATAATCCAACATTCAATTCAGTTTCAGTTTCTTATATAAGCAACATGGTAGCTTGTAAATTGTAATCAAGGAATGTTCCAGTGCTGAAAGCTAATTAAGACTCACTCTAATGTATATCTGTTAATCTTTGCTTCTGCATCGCCAACACATTGAGGAGTAAAGGGTTTTCCATCATCATCCCTATAAGTACCCTAACATATATAAAAATTATTAGCAATATGTTAATATAATAACTGAGTAAGCATTTTGTTTTTCTTTTTCCATAGCAATAAGTTAATTACTTTAATTACTTACCGTTACAAGATTGATCTTGTGGGGAAAAGGGTCAGCAAGAAAAGACTCATTCACAGTGACAATGGGGTTCTTTGGTGCAACTCTCACTTTGTCCCACCAACCATGGCCACTACAAGTGGATACAAACCTTCTCGCTGTTCTGCCATTGAAGTACCTCCACATCACCACCATGATCATCAAGCATATGCTTTAATTTGGAACTTGGAAGTTGTATATATATATAGTAATATTATATATTGATTATGATTCATTGAGTTGAATCAAAACTGAATTGTGTATATGTATATATACATATCCATAGAGAAGGAGAAGAAGGTTAGTGAGTGAGTGAACTTTACCTTCAACTGCCGTGGTTTTTTGTTGGTTTTTTTTCCTCAAAATGTTTCTATGTGCTCCTTTGGGTTTGCTTATGGTTTCTTACTTTCTCTTTTTGCATGTAAGAGGGAAGAAAAACAAGAACCACATGGCCACGTTTGTTTGACTTGTTTTTCCCCGTTAGATGATGGCCACGTGTCATCAGATTCTCGGAATGTCGCTTTGTAATTTGTGAAATGTATATATTGTACTACCAATTTTATATTTTAATTAAAAAAATTATTAGTCTTTTAATATTTTTTATTGTTATTTTGGGCTGGAGACTGGAGACTGGAGTTGTTTTTTGGGACATGGGCTGTAGAATAATTTGTTGTTAATTGTTTTCGTTTCCTTGGGCCATCAGAGCCCTAATTCGTCACCTTGTGGGACGACAGGCCCAACAATAAAAGGCATAAAAGGATGGAAAACAGGAAAAGATAACCCAACTAAAGGGTTAGAAAAGAATGACAAAAAAAACGTAAAAGGGTTAGAAAAAAATACGACCAAACAAGACGGTTAGGAAAAAAAGAATGTTGAGTATTCTAATGTCCAAAAATCACACGTTGGAACTTGGAAGTACTCTAATGTCAAAAAAAAAAAACAAAAAAGTGCCTATCACACAGTTTATTTTAATTCAAAGATTACTAATTTGAATCAAACTTGAGAAATAAGAAGAGTAAAATAGTCACTAATGTTAAGGCTAAGTCTTATTTTTCTTTAACGTTAAAACGGCTTATTTTCATTGTAAACATTTTATTTTATTTTATTTTAGTCTTCTAGTTAAAATTAATTTTTTTATTGTTATCTTTTTTTTATTTTATTATTTTCGTTCTCAAATCATTATAAAAATCACTGTAACCACTATAATTATGTATAATTATGACTTTTGTCGATATTTAGAAGAAAATCATATTAGAAAAAAAATATTTAAAAAAAACTTTTTATTTTAATTAGAGGACTAAAATATGACGAAATAACTAAAATATTTGAAATAGAAATAGAAAGTTTTAAAAGTGAAAAATAAAATTAATATTTAACTAAATATTAGAGACTAAAATAATATGTTATTTGAAGTAAAAAATATCATGTGAACGCTGACCAATCATTTGTTTTTAAGTAAATAATCTATAACAGAGAAATTAATCACTATTTTCGGTGATAGATACTTTAAAAATAGATAGGAGGGAGTTATAACAAGTTCTATGACCAAAAACAAAGATGGTGAGAGCAGGTATGTTACATATCAGAGATACGTAACTTGATAAAGAAGAAAGACTTAGAACAAACTAATATAAGCGAAATGATAAGAGCCGAGAGGTGTGTAGAAAACTAATAATTGAATTTATTATTGAAAGTACATCATGTTAACTAAATTTATATGAATTGGAGAATGTGACTTATTATTCACAAAGAAAATTAAATAAATGACTAACTCACCAAAGAAACAAATTTAATTCCCCAAGGCTTGGTCAGAAATCAGAATGTCATCCAAAAAAAAAAAAACTTGTTTATATTTATCCTTAAAGTTTATTAGCTAAAATTTCATCAAGTTGAATCTCTAATTTGAACATACATATACAATAACGATGAAAACATACAATATATCACAAAAAGATACAAATCTTTTTTCTTATTATTACATAGACAAATTCGAACATATATTTTCACAATAATAATTAACATAATCGCAATACATATTATATATATTACACTTCACAATTATATTCTTGTATACACACTTATTTAATTTCCGATCCTCACCTTAACTAATTTAATGAATAAAAATTAATAATAATTGTTGACTTTCCTGCAATTAGCACGAATTTCACCTTGTTCCCCAGTTAGTGGCTGAATATTTCCCATCTTAATCATAGAATTTGCAAAGTCTTGAAAGAAAGCTTCGGAATTATAGCTATACTCCTTAACCAATTGATCCGTGGGGCCACCATTGAAGAATTCTTGATCAGAATGAAGAAGGCCCTTCTTGTTGATCAGATCATTATAATATTGAGAATCAAATTTTGTAGCCGTACAATCCAAAGGAGCAAGATTATCATCACCTACTCCAACATCCCTAGGGCAAATGTACCTAAGAGAATTTGCAAATTTGGGATCAATGTTTGTGTCATTGTAAATATGGCCCCTATATGTAACACAACGTGCTGAACCTATGGTGTGTGCTCCATACAGAGCCACTAGGTCCTTCTCATCTAGCCCTTGGTCTTGGAAGCTCTTGATTAGTTGGGGGAGGTCGAGAAATGGCGCCGGCAGGTTCGTGTTTGCGCCGTTAGGGTTTGCTGTGGTGGAGTCTCTTCTTCCTAGTCTTATATCCCATGTTGGACCTCCTAACTGCATTTGAGAAATTGAATTTTGATGATCAGATTTTCTAGAGTTAAGAGTGAGATTCGAATTCGAAATCTCTAAATGAGAATAGAAAGATTATATCATTTAAGTTATAGGTCTTTTATGAATGAATTATTAAGAAAATGTATTTTAATATTTGTAAGTTGTTGCATTCTTACATGCAAAATATAGTTCAATAAAATTTAGTATAATAAGAAAAAACTATTTGACATGAGATGTATGATTATTATGTCTATGTAAAGTTTAATAATTCTTGACTAGATCAACAAGATTATATATTAAATAAAATTAAATAACTTACTGCAACCACAGAATCTCTAGCAGCAACAGCCAAAATGTCTGCACAAGAAACAATTGGGTTTCCACAAGCTTCGTCCACTGCATGCTTGATTTCATCCACCACTTCAAATCCTCTAACAGAGTTCTTATTAGGCAATGCATTCTTTTCACTCTCAATGGTGGATGTGGGGTCCAGAAGAATTGAACCATCACAACCCTAAAATCACCATTTAAAAAAATATATATCATGGTAATTAATTAACTCTACGTTATACAAAATTATTAGGTCAAGCACTAGAATGAAATTTGAACTCGCAATCTTTAGATGAATATAAAAAGATTATACTATTTGATTTATAACTTGTTAATAGTATAAATAATACACTTACTTAAAAAAGAAGTATAGAGAATCATTTTTAAGTAGTTAATATTAAGCTAATCTTTTATTATAAAATTATCTTTTCAATTTTTAAGTTTTAGAGAATTTAAAATTTAAGAGTAGGTTTTTAATTTTAATTGAACTCTTACATGATAGAAATTTTTGGGATCAGCAATTTTTAATATTTTTTTATTATCATTTGACTAATATAAATATTAAATTATCTTTAACAAATAAATCTTTTTACTAATTTATGTATACAAATTCTAAATAATTTAGGTACAAATATATTTGTTGTGTACAAAACATCCATAAATATAGGTACAAATTACTACTGATCAATTACTAGCCAAAAATAATAATATCGCTGGCCATGTAACATCACTCAGAGATATTAATATGATAAATTTTTTATAAAATATAAAATTATAAAATATAAAATTATAAAATATAAAAAAGATCATATTTTATAAATATGAAGTATGATGTGTAATATTATTTAAACTATAAAAGAGATGAATGTAATGTATATATCTTACATTAACAAAGCAATCATGGAAGTGCAAGCGAAGCAAAGAAGCACCCATACGGCGTTCTTTCTTTACGGCAGCGTTCACAACACTTTTGATGGTACTCAAAGCATTAGGGCATGAATTCTCATAGTAATCTGGTGTTAGTTGTGACAAGCCACTGCTTGCAACAATTGCAAACACCAAAACACTTAGAATTAATGAGAAATAATAATTCCCATGTGATGATGCCATTTAACAAATATTTAGATTAATATAACAAGATCTCAATAATTGGAATGAACAAGTAAAGAACCAAGCAATACTACTACTTTTGTTTTGTTAAATTTGTGTTGTAATGTTATTGCCTTGTGGTGCTATATATATTGTTTGCGTGTGATGCATGCCCCTTGTGAAGTTGTGATTATTATATTGGTTGACTAGGTTACAAAATGACCATTTCTGCTAATGAACTGTTCATTATGTTGATTAATATATAAGATTAAGGAATTAAGAAGGTAAATTAATTAATAGTATTTGCAAGCAATTAACCAATTAGCGGAAAGAATGAATTTGTCAATGATTGATTAAGTCCTTGATGATAGGGAGTAGGTAGTCGGTTAGTCAACTACTAAAATGAAAAGTAAATATATATGAACATGGGGAACTCTAGCTAAAAGAATAAGTGTTGGGGATTTGAATCTCGCCTTATATATGTAGTAATTTATTGGTCAACGATAAATTTTTATTGGAGTTTAATACCACGACAAATTAGTCTTAACTTGTCGAATTAAGAGATATCATAAAAAAATATATATGTTCTAAATTCATATAGAAGACTTGGCACTTCTATTATATGAATATATAGTAAATCATATTGTATTAAATATTTTTTTCTCTAAAAATATATTAATTTTTAAATGATTGACAATTTTAGAATTCATTTTAAACGTT
This sequence comes from Arachis duranensis, assembly GCF_000817695.3. NCBI lineage: Eukaryota > Viridiplantae > Streptophyta > Magnoliopsida > Fabales > Fabaceae > Arachis > Arachis duranensis. The sequence continues at coordinate 84,216,446 of NC_029773.3, read as the reverse complement.
TTTTATTAAGTAAAAAATATTGTATACTTTAATAATTAAATAAATTTTAATTTTATTTACTATATTTTATATCAATGATTTATATTTATAATCTAATATTTAAAATTTAGAATTTATGGTGTTTTATTTTTTATTTCAAATTTTAATGACAAGTTATTTTAAGGAGAGTTACACTCCTTATTTTGTTCGGGAACACATTAACATGCTTTTAGGCATAAATATAACATTTATTCTTTATTCTCATCATTAGCCTTAATTATTATTTTGATAATTGAATAATCATTAATTATATACGTTCATTTAACTAATTTTTTTCAGAATTTTAAATATTTTCATAATTTATCTATTGATTTTTTATGTATATAAATTATTTTGCACATTTATTTTGAAATGAAGGGAGTAGCACTCATTGTAAATTCAAGAGTGAGCTAAATTGAAATAAATTATTATGAAGGTTTGATTAAATTTTAAAATCTCAAAACGTGCATAAAATATTATAAACATTTTAAAAATAATAAAATAATCGAAAGTAAAATCATCAATTTGAGTTTGATTTAAATGATTAACGATAATAAGAGAATTTAAATACAAGTACATGAAAATCGGATTGATACAAATAAAATTAAAATAATGCTAAATTCTTATTATAAGTCCCACTTCGTTTAAGGATGAAGTCTTTATATAATTTATACGTGTGAGAAATTTTTTATCTCATAATGAACTATTTTTTAGAATTAAGTTAAAATTACTAACTCTCAATTTTAACATAATATTAGAGTCTATTCGATTTAATATTAATTGTTTGTTAAGCCATCTACGTGCAAATAAATCCCACTTCTTTCAAAATTAAATAAATCAAAATATTGGTGTATAGTATGTATACCATATATATATATCACTAATCATATAACTTTTCCATATTTAGACGGGGGCGGCAAATTAAATAAGCCGCAACTAATACATTGACTTGATAAATTTCTAGTTAAAATAACTTCATAATTTTTTATATTTTTTAATTTAGTAATCATGAAAAGCTTAATTCTTAAGTGAGAGAAACAAATTTTAAGTATATATATCAGGTATTGTGTATAAAAATTTATTATACTACTTCAAATAAGTTTAAATATTAATTTATTACAAATTTAATTATTCTATTATAATATTTTTTATTATTTTAGTACCTGATTATTTAATTAAAAATATATAAATTAATATTTAAAAATATAAATAATATAATTATAGCATCTTTACATACAAGACTACTAATTAAATCTAGTGTGGCATCTTCACACACAACCAAATATTAAAAAACAATTAAGAAAAGTAGAAACAGTCAGGTAACTACCACAATTTGTTGTCTTTACAAAAATAAATAAATAAATGAATAAAACCCAGTTTGATATTTTTTGTAGTTTTCTTCTACTCTTCTAAGATTTTCCCGGATATTCATCGAAAGCAACTAAATGGTAATTATTCAAGTTAGTCATTCTCATTCAATATAAAAAACACATCAAAAGGATTATTTTATTTTATTTTAGATTTTTCGTGCATGGTAAAGTTTCAAAATCATGCAGTAGGATATGATAGGGACTTGCTAGTTGCTACTTTTTTGGGTATAAATTATGAAAGGTCAAAATATAATTGCTAAGGGAAGGAATCAAAACAATCTATGGTATACGAAACCCGAAGATAATAAAACCCTAGTCATTCAACAAACACCCCCAAATATCCTGTTACGGCCTGCCCAAAGCGACATGGGCCAACCCGACCCATGGCCCTCCGATCCGGACGGTTGGTGGAAAATCTTCGAAGTCTGATCCGAACACGCGTTTTGGACAGCTCCTCATCACAGCTGTCTAAGGAAGCTTCGAAGAAGGTGAGTTCTGTCTTTGCGGGGTCCACCCCTGATACGATATATATGGGGGGTCCAGCTCTTTCCCAAGGTACGTCACACATTCCACCTGTCTATTTCTCGCATGCACACTAACTGACTAGAGCGTCGGAGTGTTTTTGCAGGTGACACCCCTCTCTCCACAACAAGAGCTCGGCAGCCCGGTTGGCCCGATCCGATCACAACCGATCAGAACAAGGCGTCCCTACCATCTCAAACCTCCACCCGAATCGTCTGGTAACCAACCAACCGAATATTGGCGCCGTCTGTGGGGATTGCCTCAATGGACGTCGTGCCGGGCACCGGAGACCAAGGCCGAACAGCCGGCGCAGAGGGGGGCAGCCTCTGTCGCCTCACCGGGAGGGCGACGAAGGTCCCCCCGGCAGCACAATGAACCACGCACAAGGACGCGAGAGACACGCCCATTCGAAGGAACTGGCGGCGACAGCGCCAGGATAATGCAAGAGCTACGCCATAGGGTCCAGAACCTGGAACGACAACTAGCCGATCAAAAGCATAACCGACAAACAACTGACCCTAGCTACTCCCCGTCTCCTGAAAGCCGAGAGAGAGATTCCCGCCGGAGTCGCTCCCGGCACGCCTCCGCTTTCAGAACGGAAGCGGAAAGCACCCGAAAAGATTCGCCTATCCCGAGAAAACGAAACGACACAATCATCTACTCTCGAGGCAAGGAAACTCACCTCACGGGACAAGATCGTGAGGACGGGGAAGAGAGGCCTGTGAAGACACGGCGACCCGTGATAATGGGCGCCACCCCATTCCACCGATCCATCCTCGAAGTCCGGTTGCCGAAGCACTTCGACAAACCGACGGACATGAGGTATGATGGAACCCAAGACCTTCTGGAACACCTCACGGCCTTCGAGGCCAGAATGAATCTGGAGGGAGTAGGAGACGAGGTGAGGTGCCGGGCCTTCCCGGTCACCCTGGCGGGCCTGCGATCCGGTGGTTTAACGGCCTCCCACAGGGATCCATCTATGAGTTTTCGGACATTAGCCGTGCCTTCTTAGCCCAATTCACAACACGAATAGCAAAGGCTAAGCACCCGATCAACCTACTTGGGATAACCCAAAGGCCCGGGGAGCCGACCAGAAAATACCTGGACCGGTTCAACGACGAATGCTTAGAAATTGACGGCTTAACCGACTCGGTGGCCAGCCTCTGTCTGACGAACGGCCTCCTCAACGAGGACTTCCAAAAACGCCTTACCACAAAACCGGTTTGGACGATGCACGAGATCCAAACCGTAGCTAAGGAATACATAAATGACGAGGAAGTCAGCCAAGTCATGGCTGCCAATAAACGGCACTCCTCCTACAATCCACCTAGGCAACAAGGTAACGGAGAAAGACAGAAGGAGCAAGCCAGAGACGGAGGGCCGAGCAAGGCACCCAGACCGTTTCTCCGGATCGGAAAATTCACCAACTACACTCCACTCACTCTTCCCATCATAGAAGTTTATTAGCAAATAGCCGAGAAAGGAATCTTGTCGAAGCCCGGACCACTCAAGGATCGTATTGGGGGGAAACAAGAGCCTCTACTGTGACTACCACAAGGGCTATGGGCACCAAACACAGGACTGCTTTGACCTGAAGGACGCACTAGAACAAGCGATAAGGGACGGTAAACTAACAGAATTCTCCCATCTTATAAGGGAGCCGAGGAGACGACATCGCGACCAAGACGAGGATGGCAAGACCCGATCGGCGAAATGGCGACAAGAGCCAGAAGACAAAGACCACGGCCTCACCGTGATAAACGTAGTAACTGCCAAAACACCGCGCCAAGGTCGAGATCGGCGCACAAGAAAGACACCAAGGTCCTGGCAGTCTCCTCCCCGCTGGTGCGAAGCTCTAAGAAGCCCCCATCCATCTCTTTCGGCCCGAAAGACCAATGGTTCGACGAGGCCCCTGAAAACCCACCCATGGTCATCACGGCCAGAGTGGGAACCGGCCTCGTCAAACGAATCCTTGTCGACACGGGGGCAGACTCGAACATTATGTTCCGCAACGTGTTCGATGCACTGGGGTTAACGGACGCCGACCTATCGACTCACCAGCACGGGGTCATCGGGTTAGGTGACCACTTCATCAAGCCAGACGAAGTGATATCTCTGCCGATTTTCGTGGGACAGGTCCAAGGCCGAAGATCGGCAATGGCTGAGTTCATGGTTCTCCGAGACTCCACAGCCTACAACATCATCTTGGGAAGAAAGACGATTAACGATGTTGAGGCGATAATCAACACAAAGCTACTAGTCATGAAGTTTGTTACCGACGACGGATCTATAGGATCCATAAGGGGAGATCTAGAAACGGCGGTCGCTTGCGACAATGCCAGCCTCTCCCTAAGAAAGAAATCTAAGGAGGCGTCGGGGGTGTTCCTGGCCGACCTGGACGCCAGAGTTGACGACAAGCCCAGACCGGAACCAGAGGGGGACCTGGAAAAGTTCAGGGTCGGTGACACGGAGAAAAAGTTCACGTTTGTCAATAGAAACTTTCCACATGAATTGAAAGAGCCTCTGGTAGAAATGATCAGGGCCAATGGGGATTTGTTCGCCTGGACACCGGCCGACATGCCGGGCATAGACCCCAAACTCATGTCGCACCACCTAGCCGTTAAATCGGAAGCCCGCCCGGTAGCCCAGAGGAGGAGAAAGATGTCGTGAGAGAGGACAGAGGAGGTGGCCAGGCAAACGGCCAGCCTCCTAGAAGTGGGCTTCATACAGGAACTAGACTACTCGACCTGGTTTTCGAATATAGTTCTAGTAAAAAAGCACATCGGCAAATGGAGAATGTGCGTAGACTACTCCGACCTCAACAAGGCATGCCCTAAAGATTGTTTCCCCCTCCCCAACATAGATGCACTCGTCGACGCGGTGGCTTGTTACCGGTATCTGAGCTTCATGGATGCCTACTCCGGCAACAATCAGATACCGATGCACCGACCCGACGAGGACAAGACAGCATTTATAACGCCTGGGGGGACCTACTGCTACAGGGTGATGCCATTCGGCTTAAAAAACACAAGGGCAACATACCAAAGACTGATGAACAAAATATTTGGCGATCTTATAGGCAAGACAGTGGAAGTCTATTTGGACGACATCCTCGCGAAGACTACGCGGCCCGACGACCTCCTCAATGACTTGGGAAATGTATTCGCGTCTCTCCGACAACACGGTATGAGGCTCAGTCCCCTCAAATGTGCCTTCGCCATGGAAGCTGGAAAGTTTCTAGGATTCATGATAACCCAAAGGGGGGTAGAAGCCAACCCTGAGAAATGCCAAGCGATACTCCAGATGAAGAGTCCGGGCTATGTCAAGGACGTCCAGAGATTGACAGGTCGACTCACCTCGTTATCCCGTTTCCTCAGAGCTTCGGCAACAAAAGCCCTACCCTTCTTTAACCTCATGAGGAAAGGGATAGCATTTGAATGGACGCCCGCGTGCGAGGAAGCTTTCAGACACTTCAAGGAAATCCTAGCAACACCCCATGTGCTCGGGAAGCCAAAGGCCGGAGAGCCGTTATACCTGTACCTCACCATAACGGGAGAAGCCCTGGCTACGGTTTTGATACGAGAAGAAGGAAGGGTTCAACAACCAGTCTATTTCGTGAGTAGAGCCTTACAAGGGGCGGAACTAAGGTACAGCAAACTGGAAAAACTAGCTCTGGCGCTCTTGACCTCTTCTCGGAGGTTAAAACAATACTTCCAAGGTCACCAGATTGTCGTAAGAATGGACCAAGGAATCCGACAAGTACTCCAGAAACCCGATTTGGCGGGAAGGATGATGACTTGGTCCATTGAACTCTCCTAATATGACATACGGTACGAACCTCGACAAGCAATCAAGGCGCAAGCAATTGCAGACTTCCTGGTAGAAGTGATGGGAGATCCAATCGAAGAAACGGGCACACGGTGGAGGCTCCACATGGACGGCGCCTCCAATCAGACGTTCGGGGGCGCCGGGATCATCCTAGAGAGCCCAGCCGGGATCGTATACGAGCAGCCGATCAAGTTCGAGTTCCCCATCTCGAACAACCAAGCAGAATACGAAGCCCTCATAGGGGGCTTAGCCCTAGCAAAGGAAGTTGGAGGGGCGAGGTTAGAAATATGCAGCGATTCACAAGTCGTCACCTCCCAAGTGAACGGGAGCTACCAAGCCAGAGACTCGCTACTACAGAAGTACTTGGAGAAAGTCAAGGATTTGAGCCAGAAATTTGAGGAGGTCACGATCCACCACGTTCCAAGAGAAAGGAACACACAGGCAGATCTCCTATCAAAACTAGCCAGCACAAAACCGGGAGAAGGCAACCGATCTCTTATCCAGGGTATGATGAGAGAGCCGGCAGTCACTCTGCACCTGGCAAGGCTAAGCCCATCATGGTTAGATCCCATCACCAGCTTCTTAAAAAACGGCAAACTCCCCGACGACGAAAAAGATGCTAAGAAACTAAGAAGGGAAGCAGCTAAGTACGCGATCATCCAGGGTCAGTTGTTCAGAAAAGTACTTAACCAACCCCTATTGAAATGCCTACACCCCGACCAAACGGACTACGTTCTCAGGGAAGTCCATGAAGGGTGTTGCAACCATCACATAGGGGGCAAAGCCCTAGCAAGAAAATTAATCCGAGCTGGATACTACTGGCCATTAATGATGGCAGACTCTAAAGAATTCGTTAGAAAGTGTGTCAAGTGTCAAGAGAACGCCAATTTTCACAGAGCACCAGCTTCCGAGCTAAGCTTGTTAACGTCTTCCCAACCATTCTCACAATGGGGAGTCGATCTCTTGGGGCCCTTCCCGGTTGGTCCGGGACAAGTCAAATACCTCATAGTCGCCATTGACTACTACACCAAATGGATAGAGGCCGAGCCGCTGGCCAGCATATCCTCATCCAATTGCAGGAAGTTCATGTGGAGGCAAGTGATAACACAGTTCGGTATCCCGGAGGTCGTCATCTCGGACAACGGGACACAATTTACCGACAAGAAGTTCACGGAGTTCCTCACCGGCCTGGGCATTAGACAGAAGTTCTCCTCTGTAGAACACCCCCAGACAAACGGATAGGTTGAGTCTGCAAAAAAGATCATCCTGTTAGGACTTAAGAAGCGGCTGGATAATAAAAAAGGCGCTTGGGCCGACGAGCTAGCCTCGGTCCTCTGGTCCTACCGTACAACCAAGCAGTCGTCCACTGGGGAGACCCCCTTCCGACTAACATACGGGCTAGACGCGGTAATACCTGTGGAAATCGAGGAACCAAGCCCACGATTACTTCTGAAGGGAGTGGGGGAAGCTGTGGAGAAGGACCTAATAGATGAAGCCAGAGAGATGGTCCACTTGACGGAAACAGTGCTAAAGCAAAGAATGGCCCTGCGCTACAACACCAAAGTACTCAAGAGATAGTTTGAACCAAACGACCTCGTCCTAAGGCGCAATGATATCGGTCTACCGACCCCGGGAGAAGGCAAACTGGCGGCGAACTGGGAAGGTCCCTACAAAGTTAAAGAGGTGATTGGTAAAGGCGCCTTCAAGTTGGAAAGGCTCGATGGCAAAGAATCCCAAGAATGTGGAACGCAAGCAACTTGAGAAGGTTTTACTCCTAGCACGCGCACGGTGATTTAGCGACCAAGCGAGCGAAGTAGTCAATTCATGAGATTGTACTTTTTAATATGGCTTATAGACCTTTTGTGCAATTACCGACTAAAATATACTTGCCAAAAGTTTTGTTTCTTTTGTTTACTTTTCTCGGACAACCCATTGCGCAAATGAATCCCACGCAACGCGCACCGAACAACACAATAATATGCGGCCCCGGGACCGATCACCCCGGGAGACCTTCAGCTACCACGACGGCAAATGGCTACACTAAAAAGCCACGACCTGGCTCAGCCAGAATACCATCAATACGGTAGAACGAGTGCGAACAACAAACCAATAACGGTGAATATAACGAGAACACAACCAGATAAACGGGAAAGTATTAACTACAATAAACCGGGCAGACGACCCAAAAATCCATTGTTCACAAGACTAAATAAAACCACTCACAAAGATTTCATAAAGTTATACAAGATATAAGAAGTCATTTTCTGGGCATGTCGACAATCTTGCCGTCTTTGATAATCTTGAAGACACCGATTGCCGACGTGTCGAAGTCAGGGGCAACGATTTGGACCTGAGCCTTAAGGGCCTCCTCAGTCGCCAATATTGCACCTTTTCCCTGCTTAACGACTTCCTTGTACTTTGTTTTCCACCCCGCAAGCTCAGTCTCGACAGCCTCCTTCGCCGAAACGGCCGCGTCGCGCTCTTTCTCTAGCGCGGTCACCCGCCCTTGAGCCACGCCGACTTGACCCTCTAAAGTCATTTCCCGCTCGACAAGTCGCAAAACGGTGGCATCAGACTCCTCCAGTTTTTTACTAGCAGCGGCAGCCTAGAGCTTCTCATTAGATTGTTCAAATTGCTCCCGAATAGTTTCAACTTCTCGCTTAAGATCATTATTAGCTTTCCCAGCAGATTCCAACCTCCTACGGAGGGATTCCATCCCAGACAGCTCAAACTCGGCCTTCCGAGCTATCACTGCGCCGCGCAGGAGGGTACAATACATCCACCTCGCTTGCCCGGCCAGAGATGACTCGTGAAAGTGCTCTTCAGTGCCAGGAATCAACTGAGCGTCTATGAAATTTCCAGCGTCAAAATTTTTCTCCATCACGGTGAGGACCCCCTCAGGACTGCTGGACGTTTTCCTCCTTTTGAGATTGGGCACCTCTTCCACGTCGTCGTCGGTCACTGGATTAGACGTCGAACCCCTATTACCGACCACTTCGGGAAAATGGGAAACACACACCTCTTTGTCCACATGAGCTAAAGCACCCTGAACCGAAGTGCAAACCTCATCAGCCACAACTCCCAGCTCGGAAGAAGCCTTACTTTTATCCTCTGGGGGGGGCAGTTGACTTCTCGTTGGCCGCTTCGTCATCACTCACACATAGAAAGGTCTGGAACAAGTCATGGAGACCCGTCACCTCGGCAGACATCCCCACTGTGACAGGAAAAGGAGATTGTTAGTCGTAATGGAATAGCAAAAAAAAAAAGAAAGGGGCAAGAAACAAAAAGGAAAGCTCAAGTTAAAACTGCTCACAAATATAGTTCCGACCGACTTCCCGATCACCCATGAGGAGGTAAGGATTCACATGATTCCTCCCGAAGACTGCCCATAACACGTCGGCAATCTTCTTGTCCACAGCGGACATACCCTTATAGGTTACTTTAATAAAGGCATTAGACCCCGCCCCAAAGCTCCAATACGTCGGGATGAGGCGTTGCCCTTCTAACGACAGCCAAAATGGATGACGACCTTTGACAGGGCGCACCTTGAAATACTTATCTTTGAACCCGTGGTAGGAGTCCTCAAACAAACCAAAAATCCTCCGACCTTGGGCAGATCGGAAAGACATGAACCCCTTCCTCGCTTTCCCTTCCTTCGAAGGGTTTGTGAGGCTGAAAAAGAAAAGGAAGACATCCACGGACACCGGCAGCTCGAGATATTCACAAACCATCTTGAAACAGCGGATTGAAGCCCAGCTGTTCGGATGCAACTGTGACGGCGCCACGGAAATCCGGCCAAGGAGCGCCATTTGGAAGGCGGAGAAAGGAATACGAACCCCCGACTTGCGTAAACATGGATTTATAAAACCAAATCTAGTCGGAAACTCAGGGAGCACTGAAGTTGATCTCGTACAATCGCTCGTGGGGAGCCAGGACGAAGACGTCATAGTTAGACTCCTCGTCGGTTCCGCCGCATAAGTGCCCATTTTGACGGAACTTGGTGTGCTCCTCCTCGCCCATTTGATTGGGGGAGTCCTTCAGATCGGAAACCACCCAGGCGTAGGGGTCGTACGCTGCGGGAGAAGGGGAAGCTCGGGAGGCGATGCGAGCCATACCTGCATGGGGGTACCACCCGGTTAGTCTAAGAGGTCGGGTGCTCAGAGTGAATGCAGAAACTAAACTCAACTTATTCTGCAACTAAAACTAAACACGGCTAAAAGGTAAAACCCAAACAAAATCCACCCTAGAATGGCAACCTCCCCCTAACACACCCACTTAAGGCCAAGGATCAACCATCATGCAAAGTTAAACAAATAGCATGCATGAAAAGGAAGCAATGGCAGAAGCAAAAGAACAACAAAAAGAGGGTAAAAAGGATGCATAATTACCTGTATTGATTGCAAAGATCTGAAAGGAAGACAAGAACAACACCCTGAGTTGCTGAGGGAGAAGAAGATGGGGACAGCTAGATTGGAAACGAAAAGATAAACGCCAAATGAACACCAAAGGCATCACAAAACTATTTTAAAACTACCACCAAAAGAAGCGCGAAAGCCTAGGGGTATATTAGTCTTTGCACGAAGGGTTTTAAACCCATTATGAGTATTTACTGCATTGCGCGAGGAACGAGGCGACAGAAGGTCACCTCAGCAACGAACGGACACGTGCGCAAAGATTGCGTCCTCTCCACGGATGGCCGATCTGATGACAACACGCGAAGAAGGAATAACACGCCAACAACAGACCACACGGCTGTTACTAGCGCGTTGGGGGCACTGTTACGGCCTGGCCCAAAGCGGCATGGGCCAACCCGACCCATGGGCCCTCCGACCCGGACGGTCGGTGGAAAACTTTCGAAGTCTGACCCGAACACGCGTCCTGGGCAGCTCCTCATCACAGCTGTCTAAGAAAGCTTTGAGGAAGGTGGGCTCTGTCCTTGCAGGGCCCACCCCTGATACGATATATATGGGGGGGTCCAGCTCTTCCCCGAGGTACGTCACACATTCCACCTGTCTATTTCTCGCCTGCACACTAACTGACTAGAGCGTTGGAGTGTCTTTGCAGGTGACATCCCTCTCTCCACAACAAGGCTCGGCAGCCCGGTTGGCCCGATCTGATCACAACCGATCAAAACAAGGTGTCCCTACCATCTCAAACCTCCACCCGAATCGTCTGGAAACCAACCAACCGAACACATCCATTTTCAATAAATCCTCCCCCACAATGAACAACATCAACTAAATTCTGACCTTGCCAAACTATAATCACATGATTAGTATAATGATTTCACACGGTTATTTTTTTTAATGTAACACTTTCCAAATAATAAAATTAGTGCTAGAAAATTTAATTATCACATTCTATACTTTTTTTATATTTTCGGTTGTGTTTTTAAATACTAAACAAACTCAAAAGTAAGAGTGGTAAAAAAAACCAACGAAAGCAGGTATTAGCGAGAAATACCTACGACAAAGAGGTAACGGTACTATGTATAAAAAAATGACGCACCAAAATATAGAAATAGAAAAATTAAAAACTTGTATGAAATAAATTTTTTTTTGAGAATTACAATTTATCTCTATTACAAGGAGATTATAATAACATTCTCTTTTAATAAAAAGAAAATACACTTTTCTCTGAATATAGGAGAAAATCTCTCAAAAAAAATTCTTTATGTAATTCAATGTTACTACTATTATCTTGTTGGATGAATTGATTGAAATGAATTAAGAAAAACTCAATTTACAAGTGAGTATTTTCAATATGAATCATTTGTCAATTAGAGGTATATAATTTTTTTTCAACCATTAAAATTCTCTGGTTATAAACTAAGATAATTGTTTATTACCTTTTATTTTATTTAGCTAATTTTTTTTATTTATTTTCTAAAATTAGCTCTACTAATTTTTATAATCTCCCACTTATAGCTAATTTTGATAAATTTTTAAAAAATTCATGTTGCCCATGTATTTGATAGACTATATATATGAAAATCTAAATCCTTTAAACTTTTCAGTGTTGATTGGTTTTGTCATGATATCTATTAGGCTATCTTTAGTGTGAATCTTCTTCATATCAACACTCCCTTATACTACTATTTCTCGAACAAAATGATATTGTACTCCAATGTATTTTATTCTTGAATGAAAGGCAGAATTTTTTGCAATGTGCAAGCCACTCTGACTGTCACAATATACAAAAATCTTCTGTTGTTTGTGCCCGAGTTCCTCCATCATTCTTTGGATCCAAATAGCTTTCTTGCATGCTTGGGTAGCTGTCATATATTTAGCTTGTGTAGTAGATAAAGCTACAATAATTTGTAATTTAGATAGCCAACTCACAGCTCTTCCTATAAGTATAAATACATATCTTGTAGTAGATTTTTATTTATCAAGGTCACCTACAAAGTCTAAATCGATATATCCATTGATAATGAATTTCAATCTTACAAAACATAATGCAACATTCGAGATTCTTTTGATATATTTCAAGATCCTCTTAATAGCATTCTAATGCTCTTTACCCGAATCTGCCATAAATCAACTTACCACTGCAACTGCTTGAACAATATCTGGTCTTATACAGATCATGGCATACATAAGGCTTTTCACCGCTAATGCATACGGTACTCGAGACATTTTCATCCTCTCTGTTTCACTACTAGAGCACATACTTGAGGATAATTTAAAATTCATAGAAAATAGATTTGAAATTGGCTTACATTATTGCATGTTAAAGCGTTGCAAGATCTTCTTTAAATAATTCTATTGTGATAGCCAAATCTTCCTCATGTCCTTTTTGTCTCGGTAGATTTGCATCCTTAAAAATATTGTTTGCTAGTCCTAAGTCTTTCATATCGAATTCCCTAGCTAAATGTGCCTTTAATTCTTGGATTTAATCTTTATTGGAACCTACCACCAATATATCATCTACATACAACAGCAGAATGATAAAATCATTATCACCACACCTCTTGTAGTAGGTAAAATGATCTAAACTAAGTCTATTGTATCCAATACTAGTAATGAAAGTATCAAATATCTTGTACCAACACTTTGGTACCAGCTTTAGACCATACAGAGATTTAGTTAACTTGCAAACCAAATTTTCTTTTTCTTGTTCTTTAAAACCTTCTAGTTTGAGCATATATATCTCTTCTTCAAGTTCTTTATGAAGAAAATTGATCTTTACATCTAATTGCTCTAGACGTAAATCAAATACAACACACATAGCTAAAACTATTCTGATAGTAGTTAGTCTTACCACTAGAAAAAATATTTCGTTGAAGTCAAAACCTTCTTTCTGAGCATATCCTTTGACAACCACCAATCTTGCACGATATCGTTCTGCTTGATCATTATTATCTCGCTTGTAAACTTATTTGTTACCAATGGCTTTTCGACCTGTTAGAAATGCAACAAGTTTTCAGGTATAGTTCCTATGTAATGCTTCAATTTCTTCTTGCATTGTTGTCATCCACATAGAAGCATATAGATTGCACATAGTCCCCATAAAAATTATTGGCTCTCCATCTTCTGTCAGAAGAGAATATGCATCATGACTTGTCAAAACATAATTTGAATACCATGATAGTATTTTTCTTTGTCAAGTGGATCAACGAACTTTTATGTTATTAGCTTCTGCTTCTTGTTCTTCGTACTCTACTTTTACTTCAGAAAGATCACCTTTTCTGCATTTTTCATCTATTTGAATAGTGGTTATTTCTTTAATAATGTTGTTATTTTCTTATTCTCTTTGGAATTTATCTTTTGCAAATATTACATCTCTGCTAATAACTACCTTGCAAGCAGTGGGATCCACAGATGATATCCCTAAACTCCGTCAGTATAACCCAAGAATATATATTTTCTAGACTTTGGGTACAACTTTGTTATTTCTTGAAAATTGTACATCACATACACAAGACAACCAAATATATATAAAGAAGAATAATTAGGTGGTTTACCTTACCACATCTCCATTGGTGTCTTCAATTTAATTGTAGTTGATTGTGACTGATTTTTCACATAACAGGTAGTGTTAACAGCTTCTACCCAAAAAGACTTGGCTAAACCTGCAGTTTGCAACATAGCTCGTGCTTTTTCTAGGAGAGTCTTATTCATTCGCTTTGCTACACTATTTTATTGATGCATATATGCAACTGCGAATTGCAGTTGAATACCTTCTTGCTTGCAAAATGTTAGAAAGTCACCATCAATATATTCTCCTCCATTAATTATCTGTCCTTAAACACTTGATCTTCTTTTCATATTCAAGTTCCAACTTTGCTTTGAACTCTTTAAACGTAAATACGTTTGACTTCTTCTTGATCGGGTACACTCATAGCCCTTAGAGCAATCATCAATAAATATACAAGATACCTTTATCCTCCTAGCTAGGGACATCTCCAGCGATTCCCACACATTAGAATGAATCAACTCCAATATGCGCTTGCTCCGAGCAGTTGATCTACCAAACGTAAATCTATGTTACTTGCTTGTAATGCAGTGCTTACAAAATGATAAGTTTACCGATTTGAGCTCGGAAATGAGATTATACTTCGCAAGAATTTTCAAGCCTCGCTCTGGCATGTGGCTCAATTTGCGATGCCATATCATCGTCATTTCTTTTTAGCTTGCTGAAGCAATTGATGCCTCTGCCTCTTACAAAGTATCTCCTATAAGCATGTAAGATTTACGGCAATCTTTTCTGATTTATTACCATAAGAGAACCTTTAACAACTTTCAATACCCCACCTTCAATAAGGGTCTTACAACCAAGTTCATCCAGTTGCTCAATCGACAATACATTTTTTTCAAGTCTTTCACATGTCTTACCCTTGAGGTGAATGAATAAAACTATCAAACATTTTTATTTTGGCACTATCTATTCTAACAATTTCTAAGGCATGATCATTTTTCATAAACACAGATTCTTCTAAGACAGGCTCATATGTACAAAACCAATCACGATGAGGAGTCATGTGCCAGGTTGCTCCTGAATCAACATTCCAGACATCAGAGAGTTATTTGCTGCCTTTAGAACCAATTGTTGCTTCACCATACAGGATTTCTTCATCATTAGAGGTACTCATAACACATCTTTGAGAACTTGATCCTTTTGGAACCTTCTCTATACTCTTCTTATTCCGACAATCTTTCTTGAAGTGCCATCTCTTGCCATAATTGTAACATTTAAATTGCTTCTTTCCTTGTGACTTTGGTCTACTTTGGCTTCCATTGAAACCACGCTCCATTGATCTCTCTCTCATCATCAATAACGCCTTTGTTTGCTTTGAGCTCTCTAACCTATTTTTCTTATTCTTGTGGCTAGATTCTTCTTCAAGAATCGTAGTAGCCATATCATCAAAGAAAAGATAGCCTGTCAAAATATTATTGGTTAAGTTAATGATGAGTTGATCATATGAATCTGGTAGACTTTGAAGTAGAAGCTCTTCACGTTCGTTTTCTACTATGTTGTAATCCAACAATGAGAGTTGAAAAAATAACGTATTTAGATTATTGATGTGATCTATTGTCGATGCAGATTCACTCATTTGAAGAGTATAAAGTATTCTCTGTTAAGAATGTGGGAAGTTGTTAGTGGAAGAGAGAAAAAGAACTTTTCAGAGAACACAGTAAGAAAGAAAGATGAATGAAATGAAAATTGGCAATCATTTATTAATTATGTTAGTTGCCTAGCTATCTATATTGGTTTTGACTAACAAGTTCATTACAAGAATAGCTTAACTAATCAATATGATAATCATCTAAATAATATATTATTAATTGCTAATCATACTCTAGCTAAATCATGTAAGGGATCAAGTAATATACCCCCTCAAGCTGGCAGTGCTTGGTTGATGAAAATCAAGCATGCCAAGCTTGGAACACAAGAAGAGAAGGGAGCTGGTGACAAGGGTTTTGTAAACACATCAGCCACTTGATCAGTGGCATGAATGGGTAAGAGATGAAGCATGCCACTAAGAATTTTATCACGCACGATGTGGCAATCGATCTCAATGTGCTTGGTACGTTCATGAAAGACTGGATTAGCTGCGATGTGCTGGGCAGACTGACTATCACAATACAAGGAGATAGGTTGAGGATAAGGAATCTGAAGATCCTTGAGGAGATAGGAAAGCCAGCGAGCTTCACAAGTGGTTGTGGCGATTGATTTTTATTCTGCTTCAGAGGATGATCTAGATACTATTGATTATTTCTTGCTTTTCTAAGAGATGAGGGATGAGCCAAGAAAGAAGCAAAATCCTGTGATAGAGCGATGTGTATCTGGACATTGAGCCCAATCAGAATCTGTGAACCCAGAAAGTCTGAGTTCTGAGGATGCTACAAAGAATAAGCCAGAGGCTGGTGCAGACTTGACATACTTGAGGACACGAAATGCAACTTGTAAATGAGAATCTATTGGTTTGTCGAGGAATTCACTGAGCTTGCCTATGGCGAAACTGATGTCTGGCCGTGTATTTGTTAGGTACACCAAACGCCCAATAAGTCTTCTATACTGCTTAACATCTGTGAGAGAGGAACCGGATTCTTTTGAAAGCTTCAGGGTATATTCCATAGGGGTGGAGGCTGGTTTGGCTCCCAATAAGCCACATTCTTCCAAAATATCTAAGGCATACTTTCTTTGATAAAGACTAATGCCAGCTTTAGTTCTTGCAACCTCGAAGCCAAGGAAATATTTGAGATTACCAAGGTCCTTGATCTTGAATTTAACATCAACGATGGTTTTGATTGATTGAATTTCGGTTAGATCATTGTCGGCCAATACTAAATCATCGACATAAGCAAGTATGACAGTAAATGAAGAATTAGCAGCCGACTTGGTGAAAAGGGAATAGTCATTCTTTGATTGTTTGTAACCATGAGTGAGAAGAATTGAACATAACTCGAGATTCCATTGTCGACGTACTTGCTTGAGTCCATAGAGGGACTTGTCAAGCTTGCACACTAGGTCAGGAGATGAGATGGGTAACCCTGATGGAGGTCGCATGTACACTGTTTCCTTCAAATCGCTATGTAAGAAGGCAGTGTTTATGTCAAGTTGGTGGAAGTGCCAACCATAACTGGCAGTGAGGGCCAAGACTAGTCTCACAGTGGTGATTTTAACCACGGAATGTATTCAAATAATCCAAACCACAACATTGAGTGTAGTCTTTCGCCACTAATCTTGCCTTATGTCGCTCCACGGAACCATCAAGATTGAATTTTACTTTGAATTTTAGTTTGTTCAAGGGCCAAGAGTTCTGCACTAATAGCCTTCCTCCAACAATCTTCTTTGATAGCATCCTCATATGTTTTTGGTTCATCAACAGTAGTAACAGCAAGAGAAAAAGAGAGTTGAGTAGATGATAATGAAGAGTAAGACACAGAATTAGAAATGGGATATTTGCAATTAGATGATTGTACAGATTGTTGAGTAGTGATGCTATTTGCACATTGAAAATCTTTTAGATACACTGGAGGCCTCTTGACTCTTGTAGAGCTTCTAAGATGAGATGATCTATCTTTATGTTCTACAGGCTTATGCTCTAAGGAATGCACTGGCAGTGGTGGTGAGTTATTTCCTGTGGAATGCAGTGATATTGACAGAGGAAGAGGGGAAACATTGTTAAGAGGAATGACGGGATGTGCACTTGTGTGATTTGTGATATCAGATTGTGTAAATTGTAAGTATGTGTATGGATCATGTGTGAAGAGATCATCCCAATGAACAGAGGGGTACGACATAGCATGCATAATAGGCGAAGGTGCTTTTGAATTGTCTTTTGAAATAAAAGGAAATACAGACTCATAGAAGAAAACATTTCTCGAAAGAAAAAATTGTCTTATTTTTAAATCATATAGGAAAAAACATTTGACACCTTCTTTATAACCCCAAAAACAGCATTTAGTTGCTCTTGCATCTAATTTCTTTCGATTATGAATTAAAGTGGAAGCAAAAGTTAGGCATTCAAAAATTTTGAGATGAGCTAAATCAGGTAATCGTCCATGTAATTTTTCAAATGGAGACACATTCTGAATAATTGGACTTGGAATTCAATTGATCAAATGCACAGCATGGGAGATAGCAAGATGGCAAAAATATTTAGGAATATGAGACTGAAATAAGAGTGATCTAGTTACTGCAAGAATGTGCTGGTGTTTTCTCTCAACAACTCCATTTTGTTGAGTTTCCACACATGAATTTTGGTGTAAAATTCCTTTAATTTTGAAGCATAAAAGTCAAGAAGGTTAAATTCCAAACCGTTGTTAGATCTTATACATTTTATTGACTTTGAAAACTGATTTTCAATCATTTTTGTGAAATTTTGCAGTAAACTAGAGACTTCAGATTTTGTCTTCATGAATCTTATCCAAGTAAAATGGCTATGATTATCTACTATGGTTAAGAAATACTTATAACCAGAAACGGATGTAATAGAAATTGGTTCCCAAATGTCTACATGTATAAGGTCAAATACAGACTGTGTAATAGAATTGTTTATTGAAAAAGAAATTTTCTTTTGCTTAGCTAAGTGGCAGGGTTCACAAGGTGAATTGCCATTATTACAATCAATAAAAGAGAAAACTTTCTTCATAGTTTCTAAAACAGAACTGCTTGGATGCCCTAATTTTCTATGCCAAATTTAACTGCTTTGGGCTCGTGATGATGATGCATGTGTGTTTATATGATGCTGTGTGTTTGGTGATGAATGAGAGACTTCAGTGTGTGTTTTTGTGTGACCGAACGCATATAATCTGCCATTACTCTCAGCTGCGCCAATCATCTTCAATAGATGATGGTCCTAAATCTGACAGTATTTGTGAGAGATGAGAAATAGACAATTTAGTGATGAAGTGACTTTAGAAACTGACATCAAATTAAACTTGAATGATGGTATATAAAGGACATTTGTAATGTATAAATCTTGAGAAAAATAGACTGTTCCAATAATTTTTGTAATAACTATGGATCCATCAGGTAAGTGTACTGAGATTGGAGTAATGTTAGTGAATGAATGAAAGAAATTAAGTGAATGTGTTGTTGGCAACACCATTTCTTTATAAGTGAGGAGGCAGACCATGCTTCTTATAGCATGTGTCTATTATATGTCCATTTTTTTCACAAAAAGAACAATGTTTGGTGTTGTAACATCTTTCTTGGCTATGACTAACAAGTTCATTACAAGAATAGCTTAACTAATCAATATAATAATCATCTAAACAATATATTATTAATTGCTAATCATACTCTAGCTAAATCACGTAAGGGATCAGCTAATATTCTCTTTAAGAATATATTGTTGTGAAGTGACTTGACTTTATATAATTTAGTGAGAGCATCTCAAATTTTCATTGTTGTCATTTTCTCTACTACACTTGACAAGATTAAATCACTGAATGCCAAGTGTACGTTTACAACAGCATTGTCATCCATCTCCTTCCATTTTTATCTGTAATCCCAATGGATCTACCTTCAATTATTGTCACACAATTGTCTTTTCTCATCATTTCTTTTATAATCAATTTTTATAATTAAAAATTATTCCCACAGGATTTTGGAATCTCATAGTTTGTTGCCATTTTTTTAGACGGTAACTCATAGTGGAAGAAAAAAAATGTTAATTAACAACCTTTGACTCTGATACCACTATATATTAGGTACCATGCAAATGACGCAACAAACTATAGAGATGAAAAAATTAAAAATTTGTATAAAATAATTTTCTTTGAGAATTACAACTTTTCTCTATCACAAGGATATTACAATAACACTCTCTCTTAATAAAAGAAGAATATACCTCTCTGTGAATATAGGAGAAAATCTCTTAAAGAAGAAATTTTTTTTTTATATAACTCAATATTATTATTATTCTTGTTGGATGAATTGATTAAAATGAATTAAGAAAAAAAAACTCAATTTATAGATAAGCCTCTTCAATATGAATCATTTGTCAATTGGAGGTATATAAATCTTCTCTTTTTCAACAATTAAAATTCTATAATTATAAATTAGGATTGTTTATTATCTTTCATTGTAGGGTTAAGTATTTTTTTCATCCCTAAGGTCAGGGGTGAAAATCAAATTCGTCCCCAACTTTTTTTTGTTATTAAAATCATCCTCAACGTTACAAAACGTTATAAAATCATCCTTTTGTCCATAAATAATATTTTTAAGACGATTTTGCCCTCTTAAAAAAAGAAATCCTTCCCTTTCCCACTAACCCCCAACCTCCTTCAGGCTTAATCATCATAACCGAACTTCTTTCTCTGTTTTTTTTTTTTGTCTCCTTCTCTCCCTCATTGCTAACCCCTAACCCCCTCCATCATCATCATTGAATTTCTTTCTTTCTCTTCACCACTAACCCCATTCATCTTCTTCTCATCACCATCACCATCACCATTATCACAGAAATAAAGATTGAATCACGCACAAATTAAAGAATCAGAAAATAAAGAGACTTCATCCAATAGAAACTTTTTCAAAAGCTTGAACCACAGGCGATCATTGCTGCCGTCAGAGGAAGAGCCGCAACAGATGATGGCAGCGCTGCAAACGATGCGGTGGAGGAGGAAGACGTCGATGAGTTGTTGCCGATCTAGTCTTCATTCTGTCCAGAAATGTGATAGTCGTCGAAGACAGTTCCACGGCGGAATTAAACGACGAATTAGAAGCGTTTTTTGAAAAGAAGGTTACGGAATTGAAAAATGAGGGAACGACTCTGGAAAAGAGCTGTTGCGAACAGATCTGGAATCGAGAAGAAGGTTTTTGGCTAAGGCACGGTGCTGTCTGTGGATTTCAATTTGTTCTTTATTCTTTTATTTTTTCTAATTTTTTTCTGTATATTTTTCTTTGATTTACTTTCTCTTTGTTTGTGTTGTTGTTATTGAGGAGGAGTATTGAGGGTGCGTGGGAAGTAAATGACAGAAATAAAAAATGAAAGGAGAAGACACTGACGCTCTATTTCTCTCTTCTTCGTTCTTCCTTATTTTAATTTTTGAAGAACATATACATAAGTTTTTTGTTTTAATTTTTTCATTTATGTTGTTGCTAATTTTGTAGATGCTATTGTTGTTGGATTGTTGATTTATTTTGTGGTTAGATTTATGGTGTAACCATGGTGATGATGATGAGACAGATTTATTTTGTTGTTATGGTATAACTATGGTGATGATGATGACGCTGATTTATTTTATTGTTATGGTAGTTCATGGTAATGATGATGAGATTTGTTGTTATGGGAGTTCATGGTGATGATGATGAGACAGTAGTAAGGGTGGAGAGAATTTTTTATTTTTGTTCAAAAATAAAATTATTTAAAAGATATTGTTTATGGACAAAAGGATAATTTTATAACGTTTTGTAATATTGAGAATGATTTTAGTAACAAAAAGTCAAAAACAATTTTAATTTTTACCCTAGACCATAAGGAACGAAAAAAATTACTTAATTCTTCATTTTATTTAACTATTTTTTTAAATTAGTTTTCCTAATTTCACAAACGAGACCTCACAAAATGTTTAAGGACACGAAAACCTGTCCCCACAAATAAATAGAACAGGGACAGCCAAGGATATAAGTACACACCTTACAAAAATCTATTAAATTTCCGTGAAAATGGATTTACTACAAGAGTAATATTAGAGAACTAATCTTTTTACTCAACACTAGCTAATTTTTTTAAAATTATTTTATTTATTTTAAATTTTAAATCATAAATAATAAAATTTTTACCTTAAATCCTAAATTATATACATATACATAAATTATAAAATTGATTAACTAAAAATTAATTTCCTATACTTTCTCTTACTATAATGTCCTCGTTTATGTTAGTATTTTATTTTGAAAACTATTTTTATGTTATTTTTTTAATGTGTTAGATATTTAATGTATATGTTAGATTGCCATTAAAGTTACTAAATTTAATGAAATATAAAGTTTTACATTATTTGAAGAGGAGAAAGAAAGATACCATATAAAAATATGTAGATGAAGGGATTATGAAAATGTTTGGTTCTGCAGCATGAAATATAGAGAAAGCACAAAAAAATGCAGAGTAAACAGAGAAAAGAGAATAGAATTATTGAAGATTTATTAGCAATAGAATAAATACAACACACTTTCTAATTAATTATTTTTAGAATTAGAGGCTCAACAATCAATAATTATATACAGGAAAATAGAAACTCAACTATTCTTAACTTTCTTATTTTTTTTTAAATAAATCTAACTTCACTTATCTCTACAAATACCGCTTGAATGACGTGTTTTGATTGGTTGAATAATTTCTGTCATTTTATAAAGAACAAAATTGTGAAGCTCAAAAAATTAACACTTACGAATATTAATCCTACTTACATTACATAATAACCTAATATGTAATGCTATATATATAGTTTCTTAATGATATTGATTCACTTTCCTACAATTCAAACGAATTTCACCATGATTCCCAGTGAGTGGCTTTATATTTCCCATCTTAACCATAGATTTAGCAAAGTCCTTATAAAATCCTTCACCATCATAGCTATATTTCTTGACCAATCCATCCGTGGAGTCACTATTTAACAATTCTTGATCAGAATGCAAAACCCCTTTCTTGTGAACCAAGTCACCATAGTAGGCGGCGTCAAACCTCGCGGCCGAGGCGGCGTCCAATGGGGCAAGAGTATTAGGGTTTCCACCATTTCTAGGGCAAATGTACTTGAGCTTCTTTGCAAATTTAGGGTTGATGTTGGTATCGTTGTAGATATGGTCCTTGAAGAAGAAACAACGTGCAAAACCAATGGTGTGGGCACCGGAGAGAACCACAAGGTCCTTCTCATTTAGGCCATGGTTCTTGAAGTTTGAAATGAGTTGAGAGATGCTAAAAAATGGTGCTGGAAGGTTGTTGTTTGCATCATCACGGCTTGCTGTGGTTGAGTCTCTTCTACCAAGTCTCACCTTCCATCTTGGTCCTCCTAACTGCAAGTTTTGCAAGCACATCATAATTGTTACTAATATCTATACTTTAATTTATTTATATTATATAGGTTCAAAAATAAAAGCTCATGTTCTTTTTTATGGAAAAAAAAAAACCATGCTATCATATCATCAAAGTTGTGTTTTTTCTTTTTTTTTTTATGTTATCGTTATTTCTGATTAAATTTTTTCTCATTGTCTTTCAATATCCAACAGGTCAATAATTAATTTATTGAATTTAAATTTTATTTAAAGTGTGCATATAAAAAAAAAAATCGAACAATCGATATTTATTAAATAGATAAATAAACTAATTATATACGTAGGATTTGTTCGTATATACATCCTATTAAATTTATATATAGAATTTTTTTCTTTATTAAATTTAATTTATTGTATCAAATTTTACTAATAAATTTTTGTAGTGATAGACACAATCTATATACTGTGGAATTTATTTTATTAAAATTTGAAGAGTTTTGTTTTTTGTAGTATAAAATAGTAGAAAAATTTTTGGGATTAGTAATTTTTAATAATTTTGTTATTATTTAATTAGCATAAATACGAAATTATTTTTAACAAATAAATTTTATTAATTTATGTATATAAATATTAAAAAATATGAATAAATTAATATAATTTATGTATAAAAATTTTAATAAATATAAATATAAATTATATATTTTTAATATATAAAATTTTTGTAATTATAAATACAAATTATTACTGAGTACAAATAATAATATTTACTTATCATTATAGTATTGAAGAGAAATGTATATTACCGCAACAACAGAATCTCTAGCAGCAACGGCTAAGATGTCAGCGCAAGAAACAACTGGTTTTCCACAAGCTTTGTCCACTGCCTCCTTTATTTCGTCCACCACTTCAAATCCTCGAACAGAGTTTTTATTAGAAAATGCATTTTTTTCACTGTCAATGGTGGATGTGGGGTCTAGAAGAATTGAACCATCACAACCCTGAAATCATATATGTCAACAGAAATTCAGATATATAAATGCATGTGCGAATAGCAAATGCTAAACTCATATTCATTCTATGATAGATTATAGAAAATATTAGTGTTCCTAATTTAATTACTTATCCAAAACACATAGAAAGAGACCAAAACCTTACATTAACAAAGCAATCATGGAAGTGCAAGCGTAACAAAGAAGCACCCATACGTGGCTCTTTTTGGACAGCATTCTCCACCACTCTTCTTATGGTGCTCAAAGCCTGAGGGCATGAATGGCCATAGTAATTTGGTGATAATAATGATGCTGATGACAAAGATGTTGTAGCAAGAGCTGCAAACATAATTGCTTGGAAAAAAACAAAGAAATTACCATGCAATAAATCCATTTAATTAATATACAATATAAATACTATAACCGATGATTAATTAGTAGTGAATATATTTAGGTAGATTAAACTTATGATAGCTAGAGACAATTGAGGTTACGATGAGAATTTAGTTGGGTTGCTAGAGTTAATTAGTTGAAAGTATTTATAAAAAAGCAATTGTAATCCTAGTGATTATTGATGGACTTAGCTTGGCCATGGAAATGACCATTTCGCCTGAAGAAATTTTCTTCATGCATATTAATTAATTAGGTAATTAGCATTTAACTTGCTAGAATTGATCATTTGTGTGAGAAATCTGGAAAAGTATTCGTCCTTGATTGGTTGATCAGGTCTATGGGGTCGGAGTTGTTAATTAGAGAAAAGTCAACCACAATAAACTAAGAAAAATAACGATATTATGTATAAATTTGGGTTTTATGTACAAGAGTAATGAAAAGAATTTATTTATTTGGCATGGATAAGGTATTTTTCTATGAAAATATTATCAATTTTAGTTATGGTCTCATAAAATTAAAATTTACTTTAGATCTAAATATTTTTTAGAAAAATATAAAAAATTAAATTTTAATTGATCAATATTAATTAATTTTTATTTTTAAATTTTTATTTTTTTTAAATTTAGGATTTTAAAATTTA
This sequence comes from Arachis duranensis, assembly GCF_000817695.3. Lineage (NCBI taxonomy): Eukaryota > Viridiplantae > Streptophyta > Magnoliopsida > Fabales > Fabaceae > Arachis > Arachis duranensis. The sequence goes on along the minus strand of NC_029773.3, from coordinate 84,191,736 downwards.
TAATTCAGACTATAAGGATAAAAAATTATGAATTAGAGTCTAAAATTTAAGATAAACAGAATAATTTAAAAGAATTAGTAAATATAAGAGACGTGACAAGGTAACTCTCCCCATTCCCCTATCAGAAATTCAGAACAAGTCAAAAAAATAACTGCGTCAAATTAAAATATTATGGTTATGCTTATAATTTGTTAAAGAACAGTATAAGCCAGCTAGGAATTAAGATTTATAATAGGAATTAATGTATAGTTAGTTAATATTAATTAAGTTTATTTTAAAATTTATAATTTAAAATTAAGATTTATAATATAATAAAATCTAGAATGTAAGATAAATAAATTTAATTTTTAAAAAATTAACTGATGTTAACTATAAAAAAATTAACTCCTTAGTATTACTTTCTATTATAATATTACCACAGCATTGAACTATATTGTATCCTTGCTAGTTGACCAAGGTAATTAATAACTGAAAAATGGTTTATTATTTTATTCACGCCATAAAGCCTGTAACTACTCTAGTCTCTAGAACAATTCATAATAGGTATGTAATAACAAGGACAATCACAATACAAATATAATTTTTTACTCAATCAAATTATAAAAATACAGACATGTAACGGTATATAATATTTTCGTCTCATAATTATTTAATACTTCACAAGGTATACATCAATAACAATAATCAACCTCAAATATTTACAACCACTAATATAATTCTTAGAATTTTATCTAAGTTAATTTTAGATATCATAAAATAAAGATAATAGTGGTTGCAAATATTTTTAAAACATATATTGAATATACTTAAAAGACATACAAATATTTATACACCCACAAAAATAATTTATTTAATTTCAAAACACCAATTTTTTTTTTTTAAATTCTCACAATATCTTTTAACTCGACAAACAAAATAATATAACTCAATTGACTCTATTACATTGCTTTCTAATCTCACCATTAGGTGAGGTTAGTGGGCTAAGTTGTCCCATCTTAATCATTGCCTTAGCAAAATCAGTTTGGAAGAGACTTGGATTGTTCACATAATTTTGAACTTGTGAATCTGTGGAACCGTTATTAAAGAGTACTTGGTCCGAATGCAAAAGACCCTTTTTATTCACTAAATCTGTGAAATATCTGTTGTCAAATTGATCAATTGTGGTGCTAACATCCAAAGACGCTAAGTTGTTGCCACCACCTGAAATTGGACAAATTTCTTGCATGGATTTCGCAAAAGAGGGATCTATGTTGGTTTCGTTGTAAATCCTTGATCTGAAATTTGTACAACGTGCTTTCCCTATTGTGTGAGCACCTGGAAAATAAGAGAAATATTATATGTTTTTATTGACTTTTTATTAATTTATTAACTTCTTTTTTGGACACAACCCTAGTTATTAGTTACTAAATTAATTATACATATTAGAATAAAAAATATACATTAAAAATTAATAAAATAACACATGTATTTATATAAATATAGTGGTTAATTTTATCATAAAATAATTGTTTTAAAAAATTTAAGCTAATAAAAAAATATATGAAGATACATGTATTTACAAATAGTATTTTTGAAGAGGTGTATATAAATTAAAAAATAATACAAATAATAATATTTTTTTTTAATTTTCATTATATATATAGGCATGTTAAATTGTCCGGCCATTTCATTAATTAAACGTATGTAATGTAATTTTAGTAATTGTGAAACTAATTAAAATCGTAAATATTTTATTTTTAAAAACTGATGTCGAGATCAAGTGTTTTTTATTTCAGAAAAAAAAATTAGAACCCCTGATAATAAATAATAACAATAATATTTAAGAGATAAAAAAAATCAGTCAAAATTACTCAAATTTATCTTATTTAATATTTATTAATTGTCTTGAAAAAATCATGCGAAGCAAAGATTGAGTTACCTGATAAGGCAACCATCTCTTGAGCTGTGAAACCCTTGTTACTAAAAGCAGTGATAATGTTATCAAGGTCCAAAAAAGGAGCAGGTAAGTCGTTATTAGCATCTATTAGACTTGCAGTTCTTGAGTCTCTTCTCCCCAAGTTCACGTCCCACCAAGTTCCACCCAACTATATATATATAAAGTAAAAATTAATTAATATTTATATATTATTAAGCAACAAAAATAATGTAGATACTTACGGCAACAACTGAATCTCTTGCAGCAACGGCGAGAATGTCAGCACAAGAAACAACTCCGGGACAAATATACTCAAGTGTGGATTTAATGCTCGCTATAACATTGAAACCCCTCAGAGAGTTTCTATTCGGTAAAGCAGATCGCTCACCAGTGAAATTTGCTGTGTCATCTAGCAACACTGAAGCATCACATCCCTATAACATTATTATTATCTTTTAATTAGCCTCACATTACTATATACATCAAAACTTTTTAAATTTGGTGGAAACTCAGGTGCAGTCGACTTTATGTGAAGTTGATAGTTGAGAATCGTAAGATGAAAATTTAGTCAAATAGTCAAACCATCTAACACCTATCATCTATCAACTTCATGTGAAGTCGACTGCACCTGAATTTTCATCTTTAAATTTTTGTAATTTAAATTTAAATTTAAATTTAAATTTAAATTTCATGCATGATTAATATAAAATAATTTTATAATAATAATTACTCGCATATTAATATATTAGTAAAAATAATTAATTTTTATATTTATTATATGAAAAATTATCCAAACATATAAATTTAATTGAATGTATCAAAATTAAATTCTTTAAATTTTACTAATAAATTTATCCATACATTTAATTTTAAATTTTATTTGTCTTGTATTAAAATTCTTTTTTTAAAAGTCAACAAGATCACACTCTAGACTTTTTAAGTTATAAAAATTCTAATATGTAAAAATTTAAATTGATAGAAGAAGACACATGAATAATTATATTTTCGACATTTATATATAACTCACTCTAACAAAGCAGTCATGGAAATGAAGACGGAGCAAGGATGCACCCATTCTACGCTCCTTCAAGACAGCAAGATTGACTGCTGCTTTGATGGTAACAAGGGCTTTAGGACACCGATTGTCATAGAAGGTACTAGGTTGTAACTGTGCTAGTGTTAACCCTACAAGACAAAACGACAAACATATTCTTAGTTTGAAGCAAGAAAGTGTTGTCATACTTGCAGCCTTGTATGTTAATGGAACTCTTCTTTGACAACTAGCAATGATAGAGTTTGTGATTCTTGGTTAAGGTCTTTAGATGTGTCACCTATTTATATGCATGATGATGCTTAGCCTTGACTACATAATAATATTGTTGTACCAATTGTACAATGAATTCAGCACATTCGCTGCGTGCGTGCGTGCCTGCACGAAACAGGAACGAAAAAACTAATTAAACAAACACAACTAACAAATTTTGAACTTAATTTTAAATATTAGCCAACTTAATTTTAAATGTTAGTGTCAAGGACGAATTCGTCGCAGATCTGAGTTCTATTTAAGAGTCTGTTGCTAGCCAATGAATTACTGCATGCACAAGGCGAAATTCGAACCCCGATACTTGCTTAAGTGGACGAGTGAGCTGACCACTCGATCAACTCAAATTGATTAAACTCAAGTTGGTTAAAGACATAGTTAGTTTAGTTGTTAAGTTTGGTATGTATTTTATTTTGTTGCCATAAGGATATTTTAACGAGTAGATCCTGAAATTGTGGCACTATGCTTCATAGTATATAAATAACAATAATAATGAATTTTAAAAAATGAGAGACATAATTAATTAAAGAATTAAAATAATATATTATTAAATTTAAAGACTTACTAAAGATTAAATTTTAAAGAACAAAATATTACGAATCACTTTCGACATTTATTTGGAGTAGGGCAATGACCAATACCCTACAAGGATATATAAAACAATGAAGGTAGTGTGGGTGTTGATATTTTATTATGTTTTTGCATCGTCCATTTTTGGGCTAATATCTAAATTAATTTTTTAAAAAATAGGACATTTTTTAAATTTATTCTTAAAAGATTTTTTTAATTAAATTAGTTTTTTAAAAATTATAAATTAATTATATTTATTCTTCGGTCACTTTATTAATAATTTTCGTTAACGATTAATAATGTAAAATACTAACTGAAAGTATACATGACGCATAATATGTCTAGTTGATCAAATATATTTATGAAAATTTATCGATAGTTAGATCATATTAAAAATATGGTTTATGTAATTAAAAAATAGGCTAAATTACTAAATTTTCATAAACATATATCTAATCAATATCTAATTAAGCATATCATTATGATATTATTAATTAACATTTTATATTATTAATCGTTAAAACAAATTATTAATTCAAGTAACTGAAAAATAAATATAATTAATTTATAATTTTTAGAAAGTTAAATTGATTGAAAAAAATTTATAGACAAATTTAAAAAATATTTCATCTTTTAAAATTAATTTAATTATTAATTCGTCGATTTTTCTTTGAAACCTTTCTCTTTCTATATTTAATATTTATTATTGTGATGATAAAAGAAATCTTCCCAACAATATACTTGTCGTGGTACCTAGCCAGCTTCTTGTTGTTTTTCCTACTTCTTTTCTTAATTTTTTTTTAATTAAGTCTACTAGAAATAAATCATCGTGTATTCATCGGGCAAAAAGTCAATGCTAATCTCCAGTTTTTCCAGAGTTTATTTTTAGGTGGAAGGAACTCAAAGAAGTGTGCCAGACTAATTTAATATAAATCAAAACTTCATTTAAAATTTTATCATTCCGTTATAAGTGTTATTGTATATACAAAACAAAATTTAAATTTTTAAATTTATTTAACTAGACTAATAAACTATCAATTAAACCAACTAACCTAAATTGATTGGATCATAACATTTGAGCAAATCACTTACAACTGGTCATCGTTTACCCTCATTTTTTTATTATATGGACTGCAAAACTGTTTTAAATATTCAATGCTAATTCTCAACCTAGGATAACTTCTCTTGTTACATGAGCTCGTTCCTCTTTCTGTCAATATTGTAAATGTGATAAATGTATAAAATTATTTTTACATAAAAAAAATTATAAGATAAAAAATTTATTAATTTAATATTTTAACGATTTTAAATTGGATGCAGTGTCTTTTTATCTTATATTCTCTTATTTTTCTTCAAAATCTTCTTAGTGATTGAAAATTTTCTATAGTAACTTAACACTTTATTATTTTTTAAATTGATTGAACAACTTTTAATTTTAAATATTATAACACTACAACACATTCACACTACATACTCTCACACATAACATGCCATTCCAACTAAGTCTCAGGCCCGGCCTCAGCTGTTTCTAGAGCCGAGAATAAGTTAGATGGCTTGTAAAAAATATGCAATCTGATCAATGTTCCGTCTGATTTGCCCTGACTTATTATAAAATAGTTTTATACCAGGTTGATTTAAAAACCTAATTTTATTTATAGGTTAAGTCTAGATTGACAAAATAGTTTAATAGGCCTGTCATGTTTGTCTGTAAAATATAAATAAATATAAAAATAATTTTAAATAAATTTGTTATACTTTATTATAAATATATTTTAAAAATTTTAAGAGTAAAGTATACTTTTTATTCTTATAGTTTGATAAAAATTTTAAAAATATATCTAAATTTTATTTTGTTTTAATTTTATCCCAAAAGTTTTTGATTTGTATCAAATATACTTCTAACGGCTAATTTTTAAAACTAATTCAACAACAATTTCATAAGAACAACCCTCAACACAAGCAAATCAAGCATAATTTTCATGCATTATTGTTGGATTACTCTTAAATTTTTTGAAAATTTAGCCGTCGAGGATATATTTGATGCAAATTAAAAACTTTTGAGACAAAATTGAAACAAAATAAAACTTAGGAATATTTTTAAAATTTTTGTCAAACTTCAAAGACAAAAAATATACTTTAACCAAATTTTAAATACTTTACAAATTTAGATATTATTATAAGAATTGAATTTAGTATATTGTATATAAATATTTTTTTAAAAAAATTAATTTTTTAAATATTTTTATTTTTATTTTAATAAAAATTTATATATTAGACTTTTTATTAGGTCAAAGCAAATTTAACAACATATCAGACTTAGTATTTAAAATAAAGTTTATAATAGACTATAAGTTAGATTTAGGCCAGTTAAATATATTATAGGTTTAACCAACTTGAATTGGTCGAATGGTCAGCTCACTCGTCCACTTAAATAAATGTTGGGGGTTTGAATCCCGCCTTGTACATGCAGTAATTAATTGGCCAATGACAGACTCTTAAATGGAGCTCAGATCTATGACACATTAATTCTTGACCTATCGAATTGGAGGATACCGTGAAAAACAAAAAAAAAAATATTATAGGTTTAGCTTGTTAAAAATAAAGTCTAACATGTCTTGTTTTCACCTAAAATTATCTCCTTTTTTAAAATTTTTTTATTATAAAATTAAAAAATTATTTTTTAAAAAAATTATTAAAACTTTAATTTTTGAAATCTAACTTTTCTTTTCTTTGTGAATCGTAATTTTTTTTAATTTTATAATAGAATAAAATCTCGTTGAATCAGCCCGCACCCCTAGGCTGAGCTGATCCCAAACCTCCAGGCTTCTCCCGGAAAAATTGCTCCAACAAATTAAGTCATTTTCATAAGTTAATATAGAGTTGGGTCTGCAGTGCATGACCAAAAACAAAAGTATTGTTAGTGGACTTAATTTTTGAACATTTTATAACATTATTCTTTAGACCGAAGGATTCACTTTGGGCTTTGATTCGTTTGTGTATATTTATTTAAAATTATCCGTCATTAGAAATTGGGCTTTGAGTTTAGCAAAAACAAAAAACGAATTGGTATTACTAATATTTAAAGAATACATATCCCCAAGTCCAAAAAAAAAAACATAGAATACATAACCATGACTAAAAAAAAACATAATAGAATACATAACTTGAATTTGTAAAATAATTAGTCCATTTGTTTATTTAAACAAGTGTTAGAAATTTAAATTTCATTATCTATTTTTTTTATGTTATGTTGATAGTGACATCAACGGCAATAGAAACGATAAAAAAATTTGTCATTTAGTATATTTTATCAAATATTTTTATATTTTAAAAATATAAATTCATTTTATTTAATTAAGGAACTATTTTATTAGATCCAACATTTTTTTGAGAGTAGAAATATACCCTTAACATTACCTATTTATGTCGAAAAATTAAAGAGATAAAATGTAGAGGAGGAAGAGTATTGGGATATTAATAGAACAGAAAATTTTGAGGGATAACACAACTACGTTGGCACCACTCTCACACTCTTCCTTCTACCTTTGTCATCAGCAAGGAGAGGCATCAGAAAAAGGGGTGGAGCCGCAAAACAGAGAAGGCCCGTTGAGATTGACTAAGCTTGCTTTGTCAGTGCATCAGTACAGAAATTAGCTTCACGAAATACGTGCTTAAACGACACATAAATCATTTTGCTGCGGAGATCCTCAATGGCTCTAATAAGAGAAAGCGTATGATGGTGGCTACTAGATGACCCGTCAATTAGTTTCAATGCACAAGAAAAATCAGTCTCTATCTGTAATCTGTTGATTTTTAGCTCCACTGCTAGCTTCATTCCTGTGTAGATGGCCCAAATTTCTGCAAATGTTATGGTAATTCTTCTAATTTTCATCATGAAATCCGCCACGAGATTACCATCTCCATTATGAAGGAGACCGCCACAAGTTCCATAATCAGTGGGTTGGATGACTGAGCCATCAACATTTAGCTTTATGCATCCATCCACTGGAGCTTCCCAACCGACAAGGTATGCTTTAGTGGGGTTGAGAATTTTTTTTCTGCTCTCAGTGAGGTTTGTCATATTGTTGTATTGCTCTACCAAATAACTAGAAAGATTATGCACATGAAGGCTGGTAGAAATTTTCGAATTGAAAATTAAATCATTCCGGGCTTTCCAAATATTGTTGCAGGCAATAACAAAGAGGGTGGGCCAAGGAGTCCCACTAATTTTTTGAGTGATCTTAAAGAGATTTATCTTTAGCCAATCTTGCAAAGGTTGATTAAAGAAACTTGGGAAAGAGCACTGGTTGACCTACTAGTCCAGACACTTCAGAAATAGGGACAGTCGCGCAGCACATGGAGCAGAGTCTCTTCATGATCCGGACATCTGAGACAACTTCCAACCATGGTAAGACCTCTTGTCCTTCTTTTAGCATTTGTAAGAAGAGCATTATGATAGATTAGCCAAGTGAAAGTTCTTAATCTTTGAAGAACTTTAATTTTTCAACACAATTTGAATTTTGTGTCTGATTTTCCATCTTCACTGTAATAAGTAGAATATGTTAATTTGATAGAAAATTCTCCATTAGTAGAGGGTAACCAGCTAATACAGTCCGCACCAAGAGAGTAGTGAGGAGCTTTTAGCGTGCGAATAATCTCAGAAATATCTTCAGGGAAATAGCTGTTTATCATCTCCCAATTCCACTCTCCATCCCTATTAGTAAAACTTGAGAGCTTCTCGGCTATTCTATCTACAGCGATAGGACATAAAGATATATATTTTAGGCTGGTAATTCCTGGAACCCAATGATCAGTCCAAACTGCAATAGATTGTCCATCCCCCATTCTCCAGATAAAATTATTTTAAAATTGGTTCTAAACTTTCACGATTCCTTTCCAAGCGTTTGAGCAGTTGGCTTTTTGATGGACTTTGGGAATCAAGTTCTCACCACAGCTGTACTTGGCTTTGAAAACTTTAACCCACAAGCTATCAGATTTCGTCATGAGTCCCCAAGCAGGTTTCATGAGAAAAATATTATTTGTTTCTTGAGCTTTGCGAATGTCTAACCCGCCTTGATCTTTTGGTTTACACACAGTGTCCCAACTTAGAGGGTGAATTTTTCTATCTTGATCACTTGAACCCCAAAGAAAGTCTCGACAAATTTTATCAATCTTGTTGCAGATTTTGATCAGAACCTTCATAGTTTGCATAACATAGCTTGGAATAGAAGATAAAACGGATTGAACAAGCGTTGCTCTTCCTGCCATGGATAAGGTCTTCATGTTTCAACTAGAGAGTTTGGCTTGCATCTTGTCAATGATATGTTGAAAATGCTGTTTACTGCACTTCTCGTGGATCAGTGGAACACCTAAGTATTTTCCCAAATTGCTAGTGAGGGGAATCCCTAGTTCTTGGCTAAGCTCTTCTCTGATATTGTGGTTCACATTTTTGGAAAAGAAAACGCACGACTTATTGAGGCTGACTTTTTGTCCTGAAGATTCACAGAAGATTTTTAGTGCCTCCTTGACAACATCAACTTGGTCCCGGTTAGCTTGCGCAAAAAGGACTATGTCGTCTGCAAAGCAAAGATGAGAAAGATTAGGGCCATTGCTAGACAACTTTATAGGTTTCCATTTTTTATTTTCAATAAAAGAAAGGATAAGATGTGATAGTCTTTCAACACAAAATACAAAAATATAGGGTGAAAGGAGATTTCCTTGTCTTATTCCTCTGGATGGTGTGAAGGCCTCAAAAGGAGATCCATTCCAAAGAAGGCTCATGCTAGGAGATACAGAGATTAATGAGCGTGATGATTTCCTCCGGTATTCCAATATACCTAAGCGTGTCAATAATAAACAGCCAGTTTAACCTATCATACGCTTTCTCCAAATCCATCTTTATGGCCATAATTCTTGTGCCTCCATTCCTGGTCCTCATAGTATGAACAACTTCCTGTGCAATTAAAATATTATCCGCACTAACTCTGCCTGTGACAAAGCTAGCTTGGGTATTAGCAATCAAACTGCTCAAGTGATGTTTCAATCTGTCAGCAATAATTTTATTAACAATTTTATAACACACATTACAGAGACTAATAGGCCTAAAATGAGTAAAATTTTCAAGAGAATGGGTCTTAGGAATAATAGAGATAAGAGTCTGGTTGACGTGAGCTATATTCTCTGGCTCTCTAAAAATCAATTTTATCCACTCAGTAAAGGACTCAGCCACAATGTTCCAAGAATGTTGAAAAAACTTGGCAGGTAGCCCATCGCTTCCTGGAGCACTCCAACTTCCCGTATTAAAGACTGTTAGCTTTATTTCATCTATTGTGACTTCTCTTATGAGTTGTTGCTTTCCTTCCTCTGAGATAGTAGGGAATCGACCTGCAATAGTAAACATAGGCAAATCAGGATTATATTGATCGGGTGAATATAAAGATTTGAAAAAAAAAGGCTCCCATAGTCTTAAGAGTATCCACATCTTCAATCCAACTTCCCTCATCATTCTTTAGAGTAAGTATTTTGTTTTTCCATCTTCTTTCGTTAGCTTTCTGATGGAAGTACTTAGAATTCTTATCGCCAAAATTTATCACATTACATATAGACATTTGTTGCCAATAGCTTTCGTCCTAAATAGTAATAATATCATACTCCTTCCAAAGATCCTTCTGTAGCTTTTCTAAGAAAGAATTTGTATTGAAAGAGAGGCTGCGATTAATACCATCCAACCTTGTGAAAAGCCGACACTTCTTTTGAAAATTATGGCCAAAAGTGTGGATATTCCAATATTTGGCATTTCTCACAAAAACTGAAATATTATCCAGAGGTTTCATTGTTTGTCCCAACTCTGTTCGACCAGGTTGTTGTAATCTTCATGAGTTAACTAAGGTTCCAGCAAGCGAAAAGGTCTCTCCCCTCCTTGGACAATGGCGATGTTGAAATCAAGGAGAAGTGGTAAGTGGTCAGACTTGAGCTTTGGAAGGTGTCTAACCCCTGCTGTCGGAAACAAACTACAAAAATCAATGTTACAAATGAATCTGTCCAGTCTTCTCTTGACCTTTCTTCTCTACCAAGTGTATGATGGGCCAAAAAAGTCTAAAGAATTTAAATTGCAATTTCTCATGCAACTAATGAATCTGTTGGTATCTTGTGAGAGGTTAGAGGTCCCCTCGGTATCATCCAAAGTGGCAACCGAGTTAAAATTCCCTCCAAGACACCAAGGGCCATTCATCCCCATAGTTAACTCTTCTAACTTATTCCAAAGGCTGCTTCTATTCCTTACATGAGGGCTACCATAAATAGCAGTAAGCCACCATGGTTTTCCTTGTTCATATCTAACTTTCAAGTGCACAAACTGTTTCTTAATGATCTCAGGTTCGATATTTCAAAGAGACTTGATCGAAAGGCACCAAATGCCTCCCGCAAAACCATCAGCGTCACTAATACACCAGGAATCGAACCCTAGCTTCTTGATAGTAGCTTCCGCTTTATATCTTGAAATATGAGTTTCCAGTAGAAAAATTAAGTTAGCATGATATCTATAAGTAAGGTCTTTAATGATAAAAGAGAATCCCTTAGAGGCAGTTCCTCTGCAATTCCAAGAGATAATATTCATGATAACAAAGGGATAAGGATAAGAAAAATCCTCCTGAAGAAACCAGGAATTTAAACCTTCATAGACCTGTGGTCAGGAGAAACAAGCTCTTTCTTTCTCTCGAGAGTTGAGGCAACTCCTTCTTGGGATTGAACTTCCATCATGCTTTCATCCAGGTTTAGTTCTCCCGGGTCTAGTGGCTCTTGTAGTTCACCAGCACTCTGCTGTCTTTAGGCTCTTTCCACCCATGAATTTTGATATAAGGACATTGGTGTGGAGGTTAGAGAGGTCAGTGATGTTCAGGTGGGACTCCTGTTTGCTTTTAGCAATTTCTTTGTTAATCTGAAAAACTGTCTCTAGTAATCTTGATGTTTGACTTCCTTCTCTTTTGAAAAATTTTTATGCTCATTTTGATATTCTAGCTTATTTGGTTTCAAACCTGGTTCAGCCTTCTGTTTCTCCTTTGTTTGATGAATTTGATTTGGTTTATTTTGTATTTTCTTGCTTATGTCAGCACCCTTCTCCTTAATGATGGTGATGGCTTGTTTCTGTTTCTGTACAGATCTTGCATTATTTGGGTGATTATTCTGTTTGATATGGACCTGCATGTAATTTCTTTCCTTTTCCATATTTGGTTGGCTAGTTTTTCCTCTGTTGTGGGCCTGCTGACCCTCTCTTCCTTGATATTCCTCTGCCAAAATCTGAAATCTAGATGCACTTCCACCTTCCTTTTTTTCTTTGACTTCTCTTAACTAACATCCATGGACCAAACAAATTTTCTGCTTGATTTTCCTCTCCAGCAGCAACAGTCTTATTATTGAAAGCAGATTCTTCTCCTCTTTTGGAAATGTTCTTTGGGATTTTAATGTCTGGATTCTGATTCGGTGTGATTAATTGCTCTTTCCTATTTTGTTGATTCTTGCCATTAATGGTTTTCTGATTTTGCTCCTTTTCCTTTTCAGCATTTGCCGATAATCCTCCATCTCCACTAACCGCCGCCACTGCCACCGTGGGGCTGTCACCTGGTGATTCATGACATTGATCAAGCTTGTGACCGTATCTCCTGCACTTGAAACAGATTTGATGAAGGCCCTCGTATTTGATGTGGAATTCTTTTCCTAAAGCTGAGAAAGAGGGAACTAACTTGTTCCTTAGATCAATCTCAACACAAATACAAACAATTTTTTCTCTAGAGTGGATGGAGGTTAATTCGTCAACTTTGAGCATTGTACCCAAAGACTTTCTAACCTTCCAGAGAAAATATTTGTTGTACAACTCTGCTAGTAAATTAGGAATTCGTACCTACACAGTAATTTTCTACACTTGTGTCTCCATTGGCATAAAGATGGGTCTCCATCTTTGCACAATAAAGTAGTGGTCCGCTATTATCCATGGCCCTTCAAACAAGGCATGTCCATAGTCTTCTTGACTTCCGAAGCTCACGGGAAAGAAGTTTCCCACTAGATCCATGACCCGGATAGAGCATTTCTTAGCCCACCTTCACTACACCCATCGGTCTATACCTTGGAGATTAACCAGTTTTCCAAGAGGCTTGACAATCAAAGAGAACTTCCATGGTCGACACCATTCTTCATATTCTTCTAGAGACACCTCAATATTAGGCTTTGGATTGAAGGGAGTCTGATTATCCATATTCATATCCATGGGGTCGGATTCAGCGATATAGTCCTCTGCCACAAGTTCAACAATTTCATCAGGATTTAGTTTTTCAAATTCATTATTGACTACCATATCACGATATGATTTGTTCGGCTGTTGATCAATTTCTAGGACAATGGAGTCCCTAATATGCTGATCGGTTGTAGGAGTTTCATCTAACTCCATCTCTATTTCTGTAGACTTGTCTTCGATGCCTTCCCTGGGGTCGTCATACTGATTAGCCCCATCCATTTTTACTTTTTTTGTGCTCCTGGTGATGAGGTCTTCTTCTTCCGGCGATTTCTCGTCGACTTTAATAGGTTGGTTTTCGGTGCTCATAAAGAGGTTTTTCAGCTTTCTAACTCTACTTTTCAATTATGCAGAACTATATATAAACTTTAATAAATATAAATATAAATTATATTTTTTAAATTAAATATTGACTAAAATAATAATATTAATTTTATTAAATATAGAAAATTGGATTCGGTACATAGCTTTTTTTTTTGTTGTCTAAAATAGTGATTTCATTACTAGAAAAAGGTTCATTAAGGACTTACATGCACCAAGGGGTAAATATAGAAAAGTTTCACCAACAGAATTTAATTAAAGTTTATTACTTGAAGAAGTATGAAGAATTGGTAAGGTCAGTTCATCCCCTTCCATTCTTGTTGCATAGCACGGGCCTCTTCAACACAAAGGGATGGAGGCTTCCTGTACCCATCGAAGATGAAGCTATTCTTAGCCTTCCAAAGCTGCCATAGAAAGTTTGTCGCTAGTTCTACTGATCTGATTTGTCATTGAAAACTTCCATTTTCTCTGTAACTTCTTTTCAACATCGCCAATGGTGTTCATCTAGGTTTAGGATGGAGAAATCCACTAAGTGCCAAGCTTCCAATGAATCAGTGCAATACCACAGACAATGGTAGACTGACTCTTCCGCCGAACCACATCTAGGACAAGTTGAATTCACTATTTTAATTCTGGCACTAATTTTGAGCTTTACTAGTAAGGCATTGTGTAGTAATTTCCAAAGAAAGCTTCTAATTTTTGGTTGGCTTTTCAAATTCTAGATGCTATACCAAAAGGGTTTCGAGTGGCATTGTCCCGAGAGAAACTCAAGAGGCGGATGCTTGAATTGGAAAGCAATGATGTACCTAGACGCAACCGAGTATGCACCAGTTCAGTTCAGCATCCAAGTAACCTTATCTTCTCCTCCCTGGATATTTATTTGTAAAATAGTTGTTGCTACTGTTGGGCTGAATGTCTCTGTTATTTTTTGTTGATTCCATTGGCCATTTAATTGAATTAGTTCAGGCACCCATTTTGGAGCATGATTTGAGTTTGGGAGTAGGATTAGGAGTAATAGCCACAAAGTTCATGACCCAAGAATCTTCCTTAATTCTGATTGATCTGCCATTTCCAACTCCCTAGAGAATTCTTTTTTCCAACACCTTTCTGCTTTCCATGATGCTACGCCATCCCCAAGCGGGGTTTGTTCTTATCTCAGCACTCAAAAATGTGAAAAATCTAAAGAATTTGCTTTTTAGGACCTTGTAGATTAATGAATGAAGTCTTGTTAAAAGCCTCCACCCTTACTTTGCAAGCATTGCAAGGTTAAAAACTTTCATGTCTTTAAAATTGAGTCCACCTTGTGATTTCGGTCTACATGTTATCTTCCACTCCACCCAATGCATCCTCCGTTCATTACTTTTTTGTCCCTACCAAAACTGCATAATAGCTTTTTGAATCTCTTCGAGTAGAGTGTCTGGTAGCTTGAAATAGCTTATGGTGTAAATCGGAATCGCTGTTGTGACAGCTTTAATTAGGATTTCCCTGCCAGCAGAAGACAAGAGAGACCTTTTCTATGGCTGAAATTTTTGGTTTACCTTGTCTTTGATATAGTTAAAAGTAGCTCTTTTTTACCTCTGAATCACTGCCGGGAGTCCCAGATACTTGTTCTAATTCCACACATGAGGCACTAGGAGAATATTAGCTAGGTGATCTTGAGTAGGTCCCGGGGTATTCCAACTAAAGAACACAAATGATTTATTCAGGTTCACCACTTGGCCGCTTACTTTCTCATATGTCTTCAGTATTCTGATAAGACTGTGACAATCTTCCTCAAAGGCTCGGTAGAAAAGGATGGAATCATCTGCAAAAAATAGATGACTGAGTCTTGGGTAGCTGTGATTTAGTCTCAATCCAAAAAATTCGTGTCCCTGTTCTCCTCTGTAGAGCAGATGGGATAATCCCTCTGCACAAAAAAGGAATAAATATAGGAAGAGGGGTTCGGTTTGTCAGAATCCCCTACATGGTTTGAAAAAACCATGAGGTTGTCCATCAATAGTAACAGAGTAAGAAACTGTCATCACACATTTCTTGATCCAGTTAATCCATTTGTTGCAAAATCCAAATTTTCTCATTATCTCCTAGAGAAAAGACTATTCAACCCTGTCATACGCTTTACTCATATCCAGTTTCAAAGCCATATCATACTGACCAAATCTCTTATTCTTTAAAAAGTGCATAAATTCATGTGCTATCAAATCATACTTGATCAAACAACCCTTGATAAAAGCACTTTGGGAATCACTAATAACTCTGTTCATGACCAACTGTAGTCTGTGCACTAGAATTTTAGAAATAATTTTATAGAAAATACTATTAAGATTTATGGGTCTAATATGTGTCATAGAAGTAACATTTTCAATCTTCAGAATAAGACAGATATTTGTATGATTAAAAGCTTTTAAAAGTTTACCTCTAGCAAAAAAGCTCTTGACCGCTTGTACCACATCCTCCTTAATTGTGTCCCAGAAGAAGTGAAAAAACTTAGTCATGAAACCATTATCACCAGGGGCTGAGAATGGGTTTATAAAAAAAGTAGCAGCTTTAACCTCTTGTTCTGTGACTGATCTGGTTAATATAGGGTTGGTGGTAGCATTGATCTTAGGTGGAATATCGCAAATTTCTTCTGTGGGGTCCCTCGGTTCACTGGTTGAGAATAGTTTTGTGAAATAATTCTGAGCAATAGAAGCTATTCCCTCTGTATCCATTGCTATATGCCCCCTCTTCATCCTCTAACATATAGATTTTATTCTTATGATTCCTTGTCTTAAACTTAGAATGAAAGAATTTAGTGTTGCGTCCCCCCAGTTAAGCCATTGAACTTTTTATTTCTCTTTCCAGTACCTTTCTTCCATTTCTAATTCATATTCTATTTCTGCCTCCAAACACTGGATTGTCACCAGATTGACTTGATCAACTTTTTCTTTCTTGTTTTCTAATCGGCCCTTTAACTCAGAGATTCTGTTTTGAGAATTGGAGTTAGAGTGTTGCTGCCACACCACCAACTTGTGTCTGCATAGCTTGAGTTTTTCAGGTAGTCTAAATATGGGAGACCCTATAATTGTATGTTTCCAATAGCTCTTTATCAAATTCACCACTTCAGATTTTTTGCACCACCTTTCTTGAAATCAGAATATCCACTTTGCTCTTCTTTCGAGTCTCATTGTGCTAAGGAGCAATGGCTTATGATCAGACCTAATATCGTTCTAATGAGAGACATAAGCATAGGAAAATTCTTTTCTCCAATCTTTAGAGACCAACACTCTGTCAAGTCTTTCTCAAATCAAGTTACCAGCAAATTGTCTATTACACCAAGTGAACTTCTCCCCCTTATAACCCAAATCCAATAGTCTACTCTCATTAATAAAGTCATTAAATGCTTGGATAGATATATTCGATTTAGGTCTACTTCTTTCCTTTTCATGGTTAGCTAGAATGGCATTATAATCACCATGAACTATAATATTGTCCCTGCTGTTTTTCATGACTTGCAGCAATTGACGAAATTGTTCCTCCCTTCTTCGTTCTTCCGTGCTCAAGTATACCTCTATAGGCTCCCATTGTTGTCCACCTTGTTAACCCTTATAAGAGAAATGAATAAAGAAGTTTTCTTGACGTAAAATTTTCACCTCTACCCCTTCTTTCCATGCCACCACCAATCCACCCGAGAGACCATTAAAATCCACTGTATTCCAAAACTGAAAACCAACTTTCTTCATCACATCCTCCACTGACGAGGCATTGTTCTTGGTTTCGCAAAGGAACATTACCTCAGGGAATGGGATTCAATTATCCCTTGGATGTTGTGAACTGTCAGGGATTTTTCCAAACCCCGACAATTCCACATCAATATCTTCATATCTCCTCGGGTGTCTCTTTTTGGGTGACACCCTCTCCCCTTACAGTTGATGTGTTATCTTTTTGGCAAAATTTCTTGTTGTTATTTGAGTTTCCTAAATCCTCGGAAACTCTTTTCGCTCCTGAACCCCCTCCTCGCCAACTGCTTCAAACTTTGCCTTTTGCCTTCTTTTTTGCTGATCACCTCTGCTAAACTCTCAATAGAAAATTGAAGGACATGTTCTGCTCCACCGTCTTTCCTTCCTTCTCCTATATTACCCCACTATCAGCCACTTCCGCGCCCATCCTCCTCTCCTCCATACCTCAAGTTTTCTTTCTTTCCTTTCGCGTCAGCCCTCTTGATTTGAGAATTATTGTCTTGGACGACCGAAAGACTCGTAAAACTTCTGATTAAACTGACTGGTGTAGATTTTTTCTGCTGCTGCCTCCTATTCTTTTCCCTCTCAACATTGTTAGGATTTTTATTCTCTTTCATGCTTGTAATTCTCCAACCAGTTTGTTCAGTCCTTAGCCATGGTTCCCATTGTTCTTCCTTGACATTGCCTCCCGCCGAGTCCTCCAAATGCAAATTATAAGCTCGAATTTCATGTTCTATATGACCACAATAGTGACAAAAATTACCAATGTGCTCATATTTGAGTTTGAGGTCTATCACTTTTTCATTGCTGCCTGCAATTTTAAGTGATCGACGCAGCGGTTTAGTAATGTCCATCATAATTTGGATCTTCATCATCTTTTTCTTTTATCCTCTCATTTTAAACAGGTCTGAATTTAGAACTTCCCCCAATGATTTTTCTATTCTTCTTTTCAAACTGTTTGTTGGAAGCTCCCATAATTGCAGCCATACAAGAATGTGGATAATTTTTTTTTCTCTAATTACAATCTCATCGTTCCACCTCTTTAAATTAAAAATGTAGTTCTTGAATAGTTACAGAATACTTTTCTCAATTTTTAAAAGATAAATTTTACTGTTAAAAGAAATTAAAAAAAGTTTTTTTTTATGATTAATTACCTTGAATCTTTCTAGTTGTCTCCATATTACAAATAAGATAGCTTCTAAGGTCTTTGCACTGAAACCTCTGTCAGCAAAAAAAAGTTCCAACCAAACTCCTTAAACATTTTTTGATACTTTCTTATATATCTTTATCAATTAATTGCACTATCTGATCCTCCTCAAATCCTAGTGCGTAGCTGTTATCCAGTCTAAGAGAAGCGATTGCTGCCATTCAATTAATCACACGTGATGAAATTTCATAATTAGGATTAACTAAAAAAAATCCTAATAACAAGACACGTTATTATTATTACTTTTGTTCGGTACGTAGCTTTAAAGAGACATAAATAAAGTCCAAACTAAAGTTTAGGGTTGAAAATAACGCAGAGCAGAGGCATGATGACTTGCGGAATGTATTTGGATTGTTGTATTGTAACTGTATTGTATGGTCCCAATCCAACCACATTGTAGAAAGCATGTAAAACCCAAATCTCAAGTCTCTCGAGATACCCAAAACATTAATTGAATACAAACTTAACTACCAACTAAACTATATGCACTTCAAATAGTAAATTAAATCAAGTTAATTTATTTTATTACTGATATAATATATATTTGATTTAATTTATTATTAATATATAATATATAAAAATTAAATTAAATTAATTTAATTTAATTTATATAAAAATATTTAAAATAGAACGTATAACTAATTTTAATTTAAATTTTTTGTATCATTTTAAATTTTATTTATTTTATCTAAGTGAATTAGTCTATTTTGCATACATTTCCATATATGTATAGACGTATACTAGATACTAGATAGTATACCTATTATATAGAAACACTTAAAAATGAGTTGTATTCGTGTGTATTTGTAATCCATATATTAATAAGTGTATATATTATGGAGAGATGAGGAATGTTAGTTAGAGAATATCAATTAATTTTTTTAAATTATTTTATTTATTTAATTTTAAATACTAAATTATCAATTTTTAGTTTAAAATTTTAAATTATAAATATAAATTCTAAAATTGGCTAATATTAACAAATTAAAAGTTGATTTCTTATAGTTTTTCTATTGAGATATATAAGAAATTTTTTTTTTTGCCTTTAAGTAATTAACTGTTTCTTTCAATAAATAATTAGTACATTAAAAGTTAATTAATTTTATACATATCTAAATAAACATATAATGTATTTACATACATTGGTTTTTCAGTATACGAATAACTATTTTCCCAAACATACAATTGTTTGAGAACAAATGCAGAATTAAATATCTATATTTAGCTATAATAATACCCATTAGTTAGATATATCAATAAGATTTTAATTATATATCAACTTCAAATTTTGAAAAAAAAAAAGTTGTTTGAATGCCTAAAAATTTCATTTGGGATCCATATACACTGAATTAGATTAGTCAGATAGATACATAATAATATTATTTTTCAATAATAAATGGGTTCTAGTTTAAAAAAAAAAATCTACAGTTTAAAATGTTTTAGTTATTTTCTTCGGTTCGTCGATCTCTATAATTTTACTAAATTTATAATTAGAGTTTTATACTTTTCTTTCTCTCAATTGGGTCCTTATAATATTTTTAATTTTGTAATTAAGTTATTATTAATGTAAAAG
The DNA here is from genome assembly GCF_000817695.3 of Arachis duranensis. Classification (NCBI taxonomy): domain Eukaryota; kingdom Viridiplantae; phylum Streptophyta; class Magnoliopsida; order Fabales; family Fabaceae; genus Arachis; species Arachis duranensis. Next base: position 84,171,830 of record NC_029773.3, on the reverse strand, counting down.
ATATCATAATTAACAGAATATTTTTTTTCATAAATTGAAAGTACCCACAATTAAAAATTTAATAGATATTTGCCACATATTTTTTAAAAAGGATATCTTTTTAATTTTAATATTTTCTAATATAAAAAATCTATTTATGAAGTTAAAAGCAATATAAAAACTCCATTACCAAAAAAAAAATATATAGAGTATATAAAAACCCAATTAAACTTTTAAAATCACTATATAAACACCACACCCTCACACCATTTTCCACCAAGCAATATTGCATACATTTGCATTCATCACTACACATAAATCCAAAACCCTTCAATTAGTCACACTTCCCTTTGAAAAATGGCTAAGCTAGCACCATGTGTGGTTCTCATGTTGTGCATGGCTATAGTGGGTGCACCCATTGCCAAAGCTGCCATCCAATGTTCCTTTGTCACAAAGAGTATAGCTCCATGCTTCGGTTACCTCAAAAGCGGAGGGACTGTTTCCGGGCCATGTTGTAGTGGCATCCAGAACATCAATGGCACTGCCAAGACCACCTCTGATCGTCAAGCAGTTTGTAACTGCTTGAAATCGGTCGCAGGTAGTCTTGGCAGCCAAATTAACCTTAACAATGCTGCCTCTCTACCTGGCAAATGTGGTGTTAGCATTCCCTATAAGATTAGCACCTCTACCAACTGTTCTAGGTAACGTCATGCTTAATTATTGTTACAAATTGCTCATTTCTATGTTGTTTTTTTTTAATTCAAAATAAAGTTCTATTTTATTCGAAATAATATTGTTTGAAACCAATTAAACATTAAAAACTTATAAAATTGTATTATATGTATTTTTTATTAACTTTGTTAATTTTATCAATAAAACTGGTGTGAAAGAAATGATATTGTCTTATAAAATTGTATTATATGTAAAAGAGTGATCATTCTATTATATTCAATAATTATTTTTATTGAATGTGTTTATAGTCTATATGTCTGAAACTAATTTTATCAATATTTTTTTTTTCAGCATCAAGTGAAGAAAATTCGGACGGTGATGATGAATCGGACACGAGAAACAATAATTTATGGTAGAGCAAGAGTTATAGTCTACTCTTTATTTGTGTTTATTTGGAAACACTGTTATGTGTTTCTATTGAAGTTATATTATGATGCTTTCAAATAAAACAAGGGAGTTTATTGCTTGAATCGCATTCATTCCCCATATATAATAATTAATATTAGTTGGGTTTTTTTTTTTTTTTCGAAG